>NC_058130.1:379919343-380157527 GCF_016433145.1 Gracilinanus agilis
CCTTTCCTTTCCTTTCCTTTCCTTTCCTTTCCTTTCCTTTCCTTTCCTTTCCTTTCCTTTCCTTTCCTCCCTTGTCTGGAGTAAGCCTTCCCCTTACTCCAGACAAGGGATGGAGGAGCACTCCCATTGGGCTGCTGGGCAGAGGGGCGGGTGATATGAGAATGTCCTTAGGCACTCTTGGAAAGAGGGAGGGGAGCAGCTTCCTCAGCATGCTCTGGCACATGTGCCATAGGTTCACCAACACAGCCTTAATTAGGGGCTTAAGGTAATACCTGCATGAAGAGAAGTAGGAAAAGAGAGGAATAATAAAAAGAGACTCTGGATTCCTAGAATCTGGGAGTGTTGAATAGGGAATTGGGATAGAGGAGGAAGCAATGGAATAAACTAGAACAGAAGAGCTAGGCTTAGGCAAAGAGAGCTCTGAATTCTGGGACTGTGGTTGGGAGAAAGTCTCTGACCCCTAGGAGTCATTGAATGACTGTTCCTCCTGCCCTAGCCTTGCCAAGGACTAGTCTTCCATCAATCTCGGTGACTCCAATTCAATAAATGTTTCTTAATTGAATGGAAATACTTGTTATGCACTCAGTCCTGGGAATACAAAGAAGAAAAACTGGTTTAGAATCGTACCTCTAAGAGCTTAGAGTCTACTGTGCTCTTGTTCTGCTTCCCCACTACCATGTTGTGTTAATTCTCTATTTTGTTCTTTAGTTGTTTTAAGTTGTGCCTGACTCTTCAGAACCTCATTTGCAATTTTCTTGGCAAAGATACTGGAGTGGTTTGTCTTTTTTTTTCCTCCAGCTTATTTGACAGATGAGGAAACTGAGACAAGCATGGTTAAGTGACTTGCCCAAGTTCACAGCTAGGAAGTGTCTGAGGCTAGATTTGAAATTAGGAAGGGAAGTTCTTCTGACTCCTAGACCACAACTCTATCCCCTGAGCCACACAGTTGTCCCTAATTCCCTTTAAACTGCCCTATTTACATTGACAGAAAATACATTTGCTCAGATCCTGGTTAGCTGAGGCTAATAAAATTGTGGTTAGTTGAGCAAAATAAAATAAAATAAAATTGTCCCCATCTCCTACCAAGTAAGGTTCCGACTCCTTTACTTGGCACTCTCAAGGCCCTTTTTCATTGGGTGTAATCTCCCCTTTCCCATTGTGTCCATTTTACTCCTCTACATCCTCTTCTCTTTGCCCAACTGCACTTCTCTCTGTCCCTGAAAAGGACCCGTGTGCTCTTCTTTTTGTGCTCCTATGACAACAAGATGCTTTGCTCTATTCCAAAGCAACCTCATCTTATTCCCCCTTTCCTCTCCCCTCCAATGAGGATCTGACTGTGGACCTTGAAGATCAATCACTGTTCTGCCACTCTACAAAGAGTTTAAGTAAAATTGGGTGGCACAACAACCCATTATCCTTAGCAATTATCCTGCTAAGAGCTTACTGGTTTCATGAGGTGGGAGAATCTGCCCATATGCCTAGAACTATGCTATGTACACACAGGGAGTTCTTAATGCTTCAATGACTGAAGGAGTTATTCTGGATCTATAGGATGATGTGTAGAAAGAAATTAATGCTGGAGAGGGGAGATCAAGAGAGGGCATAATAGTATTTGGCTCATTTTGGCTGGGATATAGTGGGTATAAAGACTTTGCTATGGAATCAGATAGGGAAGGAAGATTAGACTCAGATTGGAGAGCTACGTTTATATTTTATTCAGCAACAACAAGAATTTGTTCTAGTTCTATCATTTCAGTTGAGGCTGACTCTTCATGACCCCATTTGGGGTTTTCTTGGCAAAGATTCTGGAGTGGTTTGATATTTCCTTTTCTGATTCAGTTGGCAGATAAGGAAACTGAAGCAAATAAGATTAAGTGATATGCACAGAGCCACACAGCTAGTAAATGTCTGAGGCTGGATTTGAACTCAAGGAGATAGTCTTTCTGATTTCAGCACTGTGCCCCCTAAATGCAATAATAATAATAATAGCACATTAGTATAATGCTCTAAGATTTATTAACATTATAGGTAGTATAGTTATTTTCCTTACTTTATAGATAAGGAAACTGAGGCACTCACAGGCTAAGTGTGACATTGATTTCCATACATCTAGTAGGTATCTGAGGTGAGGTGTGAACCCAAGTTTACTGCCTAAGCAGGTAGGTGGAATAGTAGATAGAGTGCTGGACCAGAAATTAGGAAGATCTGAATTCAAATTTGGCTGCAGACACTTAACTAGCTTTATGACCCTGGGCAAGTCACTTTAACCTGTTTGCTTCAGTTTCCTTATTTGTCAAATGAGCTGGAGAAGGAAATGGCAAACCACTCCAGGATCTTTGCCAAGAAAACTCCAAGCGGGGTCACAAAGAGTCAAACATGACTGAAATGACTGAATAACAATTTCCTGACTAAGTTACTGAAGTTCTTTGCGAGCTGCAATGATCAAAGCTATACATTTCTTCATTGATGTGAAGGATTAATTTAAAAGGAGATGGACTGAAGGACACAAATGAGTCAGGAAGCTATCAGAATATTCCATATGAGGAGTATTAAGAAACTGATTTAGGTAGTGGTAATGGGCTTGGAAAGGAAGAGGGATGGAGAGGGAGGGAGGGAAGGGGACAGAGGGAGGGAGAGGCAGAGAGAGAGAGAGAGAGAGAGAGAGAGAGAGAGAGAGAGAGAGAGATAGGGAGGAGAAAAGGGAGGAAGAGGAAAAGAATAAGAAGAGAGTGAGAGAGGGAGAAAGAGAGGGGGGAGGGACTTGGGAACTCCTTAGATTTCCCTTGTCCCAGAGGCTATCTATATTT
Source organism: Gracilinanus agilis (assembly GCF_016433145.1). Lineage (NCBI taxonomy): Eukaryota > Metazoa > Chordata > Mammalia > Didelphimorphia > Didelphidae > Gracilinanus > Gracilinanus agilis. The sequence continues at coordinate 379,922,151 of NC_058130.1, forward strand.
TAAGAGGAGATGAAGTCGAACCTCATACATGGCTCAAGCAAATTCATTAGTAAGCACATTAAGGGGATCTCTTAATTGATCGGAGAAGGCAAAATCATTAGCATCATAGGATTTGGCCTATAAGAATCTCTAGTTCAATTCCATCAGTTTATAGATTAAGAAACTGAGTTCTAGGGAAGTAGAAGAAATGTCTGAAAATCAACAGACCCCAAATGGACCCTTCATTGTGCCATAACCACAAGCCAAGGCAGATTCCTAAGGAGTGGCATCTACAGTTGATCCTTTAAAGGATCTCTTCAGAGGCAAAATCTGGGAACAAATAGGCTGGTCTTCCACTGCTAGCCTTCAGGATAGATGAGGTAACAATCTTTTGTGGTATTTCTGGAACAAAAGGCTAATTCAGAATTCTAATGTCTCCTAGCCATTCACAAAATTGCACTGAATTCTACCATGGAAATATGATACCTTTGGTTTACCTTTATACTTTGTGGTAAAATGCTAATAACCCTGGGGAGAAGTGACATTTCATATATTGGAAGGGACTGGAGTCCAAAGATTCATATTGGCTTTGCCATTTTCTAATTGTGTGACCTTGGGCCAGTCATTTTGGCATTGCTGAAGTCAGTTTCCTCTTCAGGTGTAAAATGAAGGGATGGGACTAGAGAGTTTCAGTTCTAAAAATCTAGGATTCTGTTATTTATATATTAACTGTGGGTCAAGATCTGGGCCCAGTACATGGCAGAGGCAGATTGCCCTCTGAGTCTGAAAGGAGAGTGAAGGGGTCCCACCAAGGTGACAGAAGTGGGAGAATGGGCTCAGGAAAGCAAAGCAGAGGATTTGGTGCACCTTGATGGTGCTGGGCAAACAGGGTGTGCATGGGTTTGTCCCAAACCCATAGGAATTGCTCCTGCCACACATAATTCTAGTAGCAAGTAGTATATGCTAGGACTTCAGCCCTTGTTTTTCTAGTCTCTCCCTTAGAGCTCCATCATTCCTGCTTTCTCATCCAGTTCCCTTAGTGGTCAGTAGTGTGATTTGGGAAGACAATTCCAGCCTGGGACCAGAGATGGATTCAATACATGACCTTGGCTTCCCTCTTTCTCTAAGCTTACTGCTGCTGGCCAGAGCCTAAATATTTCAGCAGTGCAAGGCTCTGTTCCCACTTTCCCTAGGCTCACAGACCAGAGATTCCTTTTCTTTTGTTTGTTTGTTTTAAGGTTAAGAGACTTTCCCTTCCCCGATAAGACTTAATCAGATAATTTTAGAATCCTAACCAGGCAGTTATGATAGAGGTTTTGTAAAAGCCCTTGAAATCCCTGGAAGCTTTATCATTTCCCCAGTAGGAGAATTCAATTCAGTTACAATTCATTCAAGAACATACTATGTTGCAGGCAGCCAGGCACAAAGACAGAAAGAGTCTCTGCCTTTGAGTTTATATTCTATTGGTGGGAAATGATTACAGAGATGAGCAGAAACAAAAGAGGTACAAAATAAATATGAAATCATTGGGGGAGTCATTAACAACTGGGGGAATTAGGAAAGCCCCCATGAACATCCCACAGGTGGCACTTGAATATAGTCTGGAAGGGACCGAAGGGTTCCGAAAGGCAGAGATGAGGAGGGAGAAAAGTCCAGACAAAGAGGGCAACTGGGAGAGGAAATGAAGGACTGTAGACAAGCAATACCTTTTGAGGATATCTGGATTGTCATAGATGAGGTAACTCCTGCCAATAAACTGTGGGATCTCAATGGCTTCGGTGATAGCTGGGGGAGAAAAAAACCCAAAACAAAACAGAATTGAGTCAAGAGATGGAATTCTATGGAATTCTCACAAAAGGCACTGGGTCAATGTGCCCATAACATAGACCCCAAAGTCAACCTTAAGGTGGGAAAATACAGACACACACACACACACACACACAAAATCAGATGGGGGCAATGGGACATTAAGCAACTCAACAGCCCCTCCTCTTCTCAGCAGAAGACTGCTTTTTACTCCCTATCAGTTAATTAATTTTTTTTAAAAATAAAACCCTTACCTTCCATCTTGGAGTCAATACTGTGTATTGGCTCCAAGGCAGAAGAGTGGTAAGGGTAGGCAATGGGGGTCAAGTGACTTGCTGGGAAGTGTCTGAGGCCAGATTTGAACCTAGGACTTCCCATCTCTAGGCCTGGCTCTCAATTCACTGAGCTACCCAACTGCCCCCTAGGTTAATCAGTTTTAACCAAATGGTGCTGTGCTGATTGCCACCAATCTGGATATGTCACTGACCACTGTTTGGGCAGAGCTTGTCTCTCTGACAAGTGCTCTACATATAATCTGTCAAAACCAGGCCTGTTCAGAATCATTCTTTGAGGTCAAGGAGCAGGTCTCAGGCCACATGCTGAGTATCTGGGGGAAAGTCTGGCTCTACTCCCAGGCAGGAAGAGAAAATAATCCCCAGTTGGCCTATTAGGCCTTTTTCTTTGAAAATAATCTACCCAAGAATCCATCCAAGGATGTCTTAAATGAATGGTGGCGTGATTATGGAAATGACAACAGAACCAGTACAGGTTTTCCAAAAGATCTGGGTGGGTGGGTGGTTGGGGGATGTACTAACGTCCTTTGTGGGAGTTTGACCCACAGCATCCACCCAGGCAGTGATAGGAGATTCTGGGAGGTTGGAAAGAAAGATGAAGAAAGGGAAAATAATCCAGGAGCAAAGAGGAAATACAAAAAAGCTGATAAAGGGGAAAAGAGTAGAAAAAAGAATGGAGAGCAGAAATAGTGCAAATGAAGATGATGGGTGGTCAAGGAAGAGAAGAAACAGAGAAATAAGGTTACAGAATGGCATGAAGAAGAAAGGAAGGAGAAGAAAGGACCTAGAGGAGAGGCAGAAAAATGGAGAGAGGCTGAAGGGAAAGAAAAATATAAAAAACAGGAGAAGGATGGAAAGGGAAGGGAATAGAGGGAAGTGAAACTGAAGAAAGGGAGGGAAGAAAGGAAGGGAGGGAGAAAGAGACACACAGAGAGAGACTGGCTGAAGGAGGAAATTAAAAAAGAAAGGACTTAGAATCACAAGCATCTTGTTTCAGACAATTGATGATGAAAGAAAAGAAGGCAAGAATATTCCGGCTCCGACCCAATCCTCTAAAATGAACTGCACTAAACATAAACCCAGGGGCCCCTGCCCAGTTCTGGCTTACCCCCAGGGTGAGTCTTACAGCCATGCCAGATCCCTGCTGTTGTTGGCCAGGGAGACTGATCCCAGGGCCAAGAGACCTTCTCCTGGACTTCTTTAAATGGTCTGAACGTGCTTGTCACACACCAGCCCTGTACAGAGAGGCTCAAAAATGCAGGCTTGAGGATTAGGGAGCTCAGCTGTCTGTTGATCCCCAAAGGCAAGGCAGTCTGTTCCTTGAGTTCTGCTCCTCAGAGGCAAGGATATGTTCTCTCTGAGTGAGGCCTCTTTAGGAAGGAAGGCTCCGCTCACTCCCTTAGATCTTCTAGAAGTGGGAAGGGCAGCTCCATTGGTACAGATAGGCAGGTAGAAGTGCTTTATGAATTTGGCTTCCAGAGAGCTGATCCCAAGTTAGGATTTGGGTTTGGCAAGCCCAGACTCAAGCAGGAGGGTGCTTGAGTTTACTGGGTGGAGGGCTGGGGAACCATGAGATTAGTTTTCACAAATAACTTTTTCCTTGAGGAACCTGATGTACTTACTGTTGAGGCAGTAATTCCCACACTCTGCCCAGGGCCAGCATTAAACAAAATAAGAAGAGTCAGAACCAACATCATTGTAATATCGTCATTCTGAGGAATGTAGCCCATGTAATACCAGCTAGTCCTATTTCTGATTTCCCAGGCAAGAGCTCTAATATTACTGCCATATGGATCAGAGGTGTTAAAGTCACTGTCTATGACCCCAACACTCAAGTGTGGACAGAACCAGATTAAAACATAATTGAGAAATGCTTAACAAAATAAATGAAAATACAATACCACATAGATGATGTTAATTTGTGGTTTTCTAAGTCAACATGTGGCCCACAGGGATCCAGTTCTATTTGAGTTGGATGCCATTAGTGTAGGCAATGCTGAGCTCCAGCCCTAACAGAAACTGTTAGAAACTTCCTTTTCCTGGCTAATCCTAGATCTGGCTATAACCCAAGCAATTTTTGTAAGACTTGAGAGCTTATTGAGGGAACCAACTCACAAATCCCAATATCAGAGATTAAGTTAATTGGACATGATTTACTAGCAATTCAATTCAACAAACATTTTTTAAACATTTACTACATGCAAGGCATTGTGCTACAAAGACCAAAATAAAAATTGTTCCTGCCCTCAGGTAGTTTATGTTCAACTAGCAGACCAAAGGCTCCATGCTTTGCTTTCACTTTGACTAAATCCCTCTAACCTTTAAGCTTTGTTCCTTGTTTAAAAAATATTAGGTGAATTGAATTGTACAAAGAATCCTTTATGGCTGAGCTCTTGTTAAACTTAAAAAAGGATTAATTAACTTAGTATATGGAGAAAGTACAAAAGACAAAGGAGAACAAACAATAGAAAAAAATAATCTTAGACAGTGACCTCTTTTTGTATCTGACTTCTTAGGTATCAAAAATGATCTGAAAAGCAAATGAATTTTCTAGGGAACAAAGGATACCTGGACTCTTTTCTGACATGAAAGGGAGAAATCAATTAATCAACTGATCACCAAGTAATTGTTAAGCACTTATATATTCTGGGCTCAGTACTAGGAAACTAGGACTTAAGTACAAATAATGTGGTTAAGGAATGTGCTTTGTATGCACTAGATGTGATGGATCACTGATTAATGATGGAATTTTAGAGCTAGAAGAGGCCTTAGAATTATCTCCTGCAGAGCTATGTATAATTAACATTTCTGTAAATCGAGTCATTTAAAATTCACTAGGCAAGTTGGCTATTTCATAGAATTAACAAAGTTAGAAATGATCTTTGAAACTATCAACTTCCCACTCAATGTAGAAATTCTCTTTATCATATCCCTGGGTGATGGTCAGTCAGCTCCCCTCTTCCCAAATACTTCCAGTGACAGAGAATCCACAACTTCATAAAGCAGCTCATTCTAATCGTGAATAATTCAAAATAATAGGAATACTCCTTTTACTGTGACAAAAGCTCCCACTCTGCAACTTTCACCCATTAATTCTAATTCTGTCCCTTGTAGCCACAAAAAATCAATTTAATTCTTCCAAACACCATATTTAAAGATAGTGTTTGTGGTCCTTCTCCCCTATTTTAGCATTCTTATTTTAACTTAAACATTCCTGAAGTTTCATTTGTTTAAAAAGATATAGCAGTGACTTTGTTAAAAAAAGAGTAAAATAATTAATTATCTGTTTGAGTTTTGCATGGAAAATATTCTTCCTAGTTGTTATTTAGTTGTTTTCACTCATGTCCAACACTTTGTGGCCCCTTTTGGGGTCTTCTTGGCAAAGATCCTGAAGTGGTTTGCCATTTCATTCTCCAGCTCATTTGAGAGATGAGGAAACTGAGGTAAAAAGGGTTAGGTGACTTGTCCACGGTCATATAGCTAGGAAGTATCTGAAGTTAGATTTGAACTCAGGAAGAGGAGTCTTCCTGACTTCAGCCTGATGTTCTATCCAATGGGTCACCAACCTGCCCTATTTTACTACATTGAAAGAAAGAAAGAAACAAACAAAAAAACAAACCAAAAAAATACCTTGTGCATAGGCATATTATACCAGGAAATGTGGTATGAAACTACTCAATAGACTTGTGGCATATCTGGACATATGAATACAAAAGCTTGGGAGTTGAGAGAATTCTGGATATAGGAAATAAAATGAGTAAAGGGTCAGATGTGTTATGAGAAGGAGTATAGATGACAGCTCCGGGTTTCTTCAAGCTGTCATCTTTACTCATCCTCATAACAGATGATGGAAAGAGCAGAGGACGAGCAATAATCAACTCTGGTTAGATCATATGATCTATAGAAGGGGATATCATAACATAAAGTATAAAAACAGTATTATAGAAAATATTGGAGAAGTTAGAATTTTAGGTCAGAGATTTCTCTTCCATTTTATGGGTAGGTTTGGCTCATTATAGTTTACAGTAATAATTATTAAGCTTCTTTTCCTTACCATCTCATTGTATTGCATTACATTTTCAATTTTAAGAAATCATCATTAAAAAAAAGACCATCTTAATATAACTGGAAACCCATTATCCATGTGAAGAATACCAAGACTGCGCTGGATCAGTACTGCTTAGGAAATGATCAATTCTTTTAACAGAGAGCATTGCACTGGAGCCAGTTATGAAGACTGCCTTTCTGATTCACTTCAATGCAGTATGAAAGAGCTGGCTGAATGAATGGTGTTAGGAGCAGCCAATGGAGCAACACCCCCATCTAGTGGTGCTCTGGAATACTGACTGCTTCTAAGCTGTCTTCAAAAAATGGTCTCTGATGTGCATGGAAAAGCCAAAAGGAGTTGTGAATATTCTGGTTGTTTTCTCATGACCCAGTGCTCAACTAGTGGCCCAACTCTTCCAAATGGCTTTATTGAAGTTCCTTGCATGTATAAAATGGTGGAATTGTTGTCAGTTCTGGGAAGAAGGAGGGAAGAGGGGAAAGAGAGAACATGAATCATGGAACCATGGAAAAAGATTATAAAAAATAAAATAATGTGAAAAAATTAAAATTAAATAAATAAAACAAATCATTTTTAAAAATTTTTTAAAAAGTTCTTTGGCACAATTTGAAAAACCTAGATGTTTGGAAAGGAGTATCTAGGATGAGTCACCATATTGGCAGTTGCAAACATTTGAGAGCATCCCTTCTGAGAGGAAGCTCTTCTTGGTCACTGATTGGCCTACTTGCCTATAAATCTGTCTTCTTTCTCACTTTTAGATTAATTTCTTTGGTCTTAGAAAGCCATTTGTTAGAAGATGAGCATTCTATCCAGTTAGAGTGACCTCTTAAACTAGCATTTTCTGACACCTAGAAAATACCTTGTGACAGGACGTGGAATAGGCAAATTTATATAAGGGAAGGGAATTGGTAAATTCTTAAAAATTAAGAAATGAGGGATAGGGCAAGGCTCAGGTAGGAGGTGAGTCCAATAGAAAATATACAGTTTTAATTGGGCTAGTCTTGATGTCTGATGATGTTGATTGGTTGGCTGCTGCCCTTTGTACTTGAAGAGGACCAAAAGGACATCACCCTTGATGTCTTTTGACTCCTGCATAAATTGGATCTTAGTGAGGCAGCGTTGCATAGTCATCAGCCTCATTCTCTCTTCCACAGTTATCAAAGTCATCATGGCAGGACAAAAGTGTAGATGACCAGCAATGATCTAGGATGTAGCAGATTCACTTGGCATCTTTGATGTCTAACCAAACTCGAAGCTTTCCACAGTGCCTGTTTCTGAAGCCTGCATGGCTGTTGGAACAAATTGTTCTCATCTGCCCCTTCCACCTAGAGAAGTTTTCACATGCCTAGGAGAGACACTTCCCTAACTCTCAGATGGGTTTGAGACCTGATGATTACCCTCAACCTGGTCTAGCCTATCTGCCAAGATGGTTTACCAGAGTTTGGCTGCGACATGTGCTACAGCTTCTTAGAGCCACAGGTGAGAGCTGGGGGACATATGGTCATCAAAGAAGGATGAGCAGCCCTAAAAAGTGCTCAGCAAGCCCTTACTCTGAAGGTGCTAATCTTTCTTGTTCACTTCATATACCTCTAACCCAGTGGTTCCCAAACTTTTTTGGCATACCGCCCCGTTTCCAGAAAAAAATATTACTTAACACCCCCTGTCACATACTATCACCACCCCCTTACAGTTATTCACTGCCCCCAAATGCACCTGTGGCCATCACCACCTCCCTGGATCGCTGCAGCACCCACCAGGGGGTGGTGGTGCCCACTTTAGGAATCACTGCTCTAACTTAATGATGTACCAGGAACCTGAAGTCCTTTCTGATTAAAAGAACCTCTTACTCACATATCCACAGGACCTCCCAGAGGTGTGGGGTGGTGGGGACTCCTGCTTACACTACTGTCAGAAAACTGAAGAAACAGACTTAGATGGCAAGGAATGCCTGCTCCCTATCCCATGATCCTACTTAGGTTCTGGTTTCTGGCTCCCAGACACCCTTTCCCAAAGATGATCTTTTTGGGTGGCAGGGTAAGGAGAATCAACTGTAGTATGTCTCCTTTAGTGGGCTCCTTTTGTAGAGAAGTTTGGGATTTTCCTAATTATCTGTCTGTGGTTCCCTATAGCTATTATACTATAGGACAGGATGAGAAGTTTGCTTACTCATCCTGGAGACATAAATTCCTCTCAGATGCTAGATGCTGTATGAGGCAAATGCGAGAAACTCTTCCCATGAGGAATCTAACTTGTTCAAGAGGGCATCTCTCTTGCTTGTCTTTTTAGTGTAGTTTGCATTTTCCACTGGGTGGGTAACTGCTATAATTTGTTGTTTAAGATTTTATTGGGGATTAAATAGTAAACAAACATGGGGCGTTCTGAATTCCAATTTGGTCACTAGATAAAAATGGGGAAAAACCCCTCAAACCTTTAAGACATTTACACATAAGAGGGCCCCATTGAGTAAGACCAGTGGTTACTTTCAAGATTTTGTTTATGAGAACAATACCAAAGCTATATTGTGGGAGAGCCTTATCTTTCCAAATTTTAGCCTCAAAGATCTGGGATATGTTCTAACAATCCTTGTTTTGCTTAATAACTGAGCGCTGTTAAATATAGATGTATACTTATGTGTATACACACACATATGCATTAACACATGAATATATGTATATTAAGGTTTGCAAGATGCTTTGCATCTCAATGGATTCTCATAGTGAGATAGATACTAGAAGTATTATTATTCTCATTTTCTAGATGAAGAAAATGAGGCTAATAGAAATTAAGTGACTTCCCCATGATTACCCAATTAGTAATTATCAAAGCCTAAACTAAAGCCCAAATCTCTTTGGCTTCAAGTCTACCACTCCAAAATTTATCTAAACAGTAGAATGTAAGTTCCTTAAGGGCAGGAGATGTCTTTTTGCTTGTATTTTTATCTCTAGCACTTAGTATAGTGCCTGGCACATAAGTAAGTAGATGCTTGTTGCTTTGCTTTTGCATTATCATTTCTCTTCCATACTGGTTTATGTAAATGTTCAGTAAAAGGAAGTAAGGAAACAAAAAAGAAAGGAGGAAGGTAGGGAGGGGAGGAATGAGAAAAAGAAGGGAAGAGGAATAGGGAGAAGGGAAGAGAGAGAGGAAGGAAGGAAGGAAGGAAGGAAGGAAGGAAGGAAGGAAGGAAGGAAGGAAGGAAGGAAAGATGATCTTTAAGGGAACAGGATTGCTTGCCACTGATGAAGCAATGATAATAGATAATGGAGAGGAGAGAAAGCTACTCAGATCTTTTTTAACTCTTATTTTCTTCACCAAGAATAAAGATTTTCATCCTAGGCAATATTTAGGGAGATCTATGATTTCACTTGTGTGGGTATGCATTCCATACATACAGGCCACAGCTCTTTTATCCCTCCTTATCCCTTGCTATCCTTGCTCATATTTTATTATAGCTCCTCTGCAGAATCTCTGCCCAATGTGCAGAAGGCTTCTAAATCTTTTAATATTTTCTGGACACTAGTGGATCACTCTTATTGTACGTATGTTATTCATTGCTCTTCCTACATGATTAAAAACCAACCTCCTTTTCTGATTGTGAATTTCCCAAATAATATCCTTTATGTTGCTTCTTGCTTGAAGATCATTATTGGAAATATATTATGGTCTATTTTTGCCCACTGTATATCTTTTCATTGACTTTTAGGGTCATCTAAAAACTTGAATCTTTTTTGAGATGATTGGATCTCAAAATATCTCTTTTCAGACTTGAAGTACAGGGGTCACTTGTGGCCCTGGTCCCACTCAAATGAGCACAGGAGCTATAAACAGCTCCATTTGCTGACCTAGGCTGGTTCACATTTCCTTACACAACTTGGTGGTCCCTGATTCCAAGGGTCACCATATTTATACCAAACCCAATGCAGATACCCAAATAGCCTAGTCCACTGCAGTTCAGAACTCCCAAGCCCAACTATTTTCCAATCCCAGCTTTTCTGATAGCAAGGATTGCAGGTGTGTGTCACCATGACTGGCCACAACAATGATTTTTCAGAGACTGTGATTTTTCAAGATTTGCAATTATATAGCATCGCTGAAATGATATTTGTATTAAAAAACAGGTTTTTGCATTGGGGAATGGCTTAGAATTGTTAGAGGCACTGCATATTTTTCTAAATGCAATCCAGTCTGCTCTTTCAACTCTGAACCCAAGTCATTGTCCATCTGCAGATCCCAGATAAATATTTTGATGTAATGATTCAATGGGCTTCAGTCAAATTATAAGTAACAATATGGACAACAGGCATTTTTAATCTATTCAGTTTTTCCTACATCGATTATCTAACTGATTTCATGGCTTTTACTGAATATGCTGTAATATTCTAGAACCTAATGCAATTAGTATCATTTGTAAATAAGGGCATCTGTAAGATTTTGCTATCTCTAGGGAATCCTTTATCCATTTGAACTCTTCATAACCACATTAAGTAACTTAGGTACAAACATTTTCCTGTTTTAGGTCTTTTTGACATTAATAACTGATTGGTGAATATTTTCCTGAAATTTCTAATAAATTAAATTGATTCACAGTCCCTTTGATATGTCTTTTAGGAACTTGGCTAATGAATTGACAAAGGATGAAAAAGAAAATTTAATTGAACTATCAAGGGATTTTGAACTACAAATACTAAAATAAAATAATCCACTGGTGACAGAAGTGAGACCTCCGCAAATGGCTCTTGCATGATCTTAACATATACATTAAAGACTACTTGTTGAAGAATAGAAACTTCCAGGACTGTGTTTGATTCATTTCCAATCAAAGACTTTTTTGGTAATTAATCAATAATAAACACAAAGGGATCTTGTGTTTTTCATACTGTTGTCAATAGGACTGCAAATGTTGAAAATGGTTTGCAAAAACTTGCCTATTCCTCTCTAGTATTTGCAGTGAGTATGCCCTCATGTGTGTAAATCATTCTCATAAAGATTTTATAAAGAAAAGAAAGTAGACATATAGTTCAATAGTTATTGATGTACTCTCAATTACCTTTTTTGGGGGTAGAAATATCATCCATTCCATTCGTCTCTTCCCCTCCTTAAAACAATCCCTCAGTGCTTTCAAAATTTTGTTTTATCCAGCGTGGATTTCCTTTTTAATTGTTTGGCTACATAGATGTGCCCTGCCATAAGAAGTCACTTGAAAAAGCATGACATTTCCCCTTTTCATATTTTCATCAACAATATACCATATGCATCTATAGATAATTCTTTTAAAGATTCATAATGATGAGAAGCCAATCATATGGGTCATTGGTTCTTAATATCCATTCGACTATTTTGGTGGGAGCATTAATATTGTTTGTGACCTTTTCCATTATTTTAGTGTCTTTGCCTTCCTCACATAACTCATCAGACAATCTCCATGCTTTCAAGATTGTGTCACTCTGAGCATGGATTTCCTCAGTCTGCATTTGATATGGTCCAGCTGTTCTTGTCGATTTCATTTTTAGAACTATATGTACTGCCTCACATAGCATATTGGTTTTGAGGTGGTAGGGCTCCAAAATGTGGTGTTTCTAATGCACGAATGATGAAAATTGATTGTAATAAATATTTACAAATTGTTTCCATTTTCCATCTCTGTTGTCCTTCTGCCAGTTTAACCTATGCATGTTTTTTGGGGGGAATACTGTCGCTTAGTAATGTCTCATGTTAAGTTTTTTGCAAACTTTCTTTTCACTTCCACTACTTCTCATTGTTTTATGAGGCTCATAATCTTTGGTCATCCTCTTCCATTACTCTAAAAATGAGCTTTCATTCTGAACTAGTGGTGCTATTATTATAAACTGTGGCTCTTTCTCAGCATGGCAAAAAGAGAAAAGTGTTTGCTGTCTAAAGTGGTTTCTGGAGCCTTTTGTTCCACCTGTTGTGAGGACTGTTGTATATCAGTTAAGCTGGTAGAAATCATGATAAACATGGACAATGTCTTCCCTTTTTCTGTTTTCCTTCCCCCCCACGAGACCCTACCAAAGGCTTATTTGGTGTTGCAACTGGATGTCTTCTTTTTTTATCATTATCTTCTCTTCTTACTTGATGTTAATTGTTTGACTTTTGCTTCTATTACCATAGATAGTAGATTCTACAATGGCTTCCATTTCAATAACTAGATTTTCCCCATCCGTTAAGATACAACCAATTTAATTTTTCCCCTTTATGCATGTTGTTTTGCTTTTCAACATGTACAAAGCCTTCTATTCCTCTTTAGTAAAAATTATTTATGATACTTAGGTACGAGACTTCTGTGTAGTTTATAAGTCTTTGATCTTTTATATTTCTTATATCAGTACTATATTTTCTCATGAATTTTTCACTATTCACCCCTGCACCCAGCTTTGCATGAAAGTTATGGATAATCAAAGTGTATGTTGACTTGGTTTGGAAGATCTTAAGTTATTCTTTGAATTCCTCTTTTTCTTCATACTCTGCTACAGATGCTGGCACATTTTCAATTTTTGATTTTATGGTATTTCTTTTGCATATGGATAGCATGTGTAGTGTGAGATGATATGACCAAGTACCCTGTGAAATAATGTTTCCTATCACCTTTGGCCCACAATGAAACCAACTCCATTGACTTTTTTGTTTGCCTCTTCACGGCATCTCTATGACTCATTCTTCCATTTAGTTGTGACTATTTTTGTTTTGTAGTTCTGTTTGTTGTGAGGATGTCATTTTTGATATGGGTGAGTCCCTCCAGTAACATGTCCTTCATCAGTCATTGAACAAAGGTCTCGTAGAATTTTTCATTTAGCACACATTTTTATGATTTTAACAGCCTCCATACTAGGCCTTCTTCTGCCACTGGGCAAATGAAAGTGGGTCATGTAGGAATGAGGGCCATTTAAATTTGTTGTTATTGTTGTTCCATCAACTGCCATGGCTAAAGAGATCATCACCTTGAGGGAAACCTAATGGTGATAAGTCTTTTCCATTATCAGCTAGTAAATGAGAATATTTAGCCTGAAGAAAAAAAAGGTTCAAGTGACATGATAGGTGGTATCAGGCAGAAGAGGGATTCTGTTTGCTTTTCTTGGTCCCCAAATGCAGAAGTAGGAGCATTAAGTGGACCTCGTAGACATATAGTTTTGGTTCTATATAAGAAAAATCTTCTGAAGAGAACTTCAGAGTGGAATGAACTGCTTTGGGAATTGTTAAGCAACTTATCACTGTAGATATTTAAGAAGGTCTGGATGATGATTTGTCAGAGCATGTGTATGTGTGTGTGTGAACATGTGTGTATCTGTGCACATGTGGGTTGATGTAGGGACAGGGAATTCCAACTCACATACATTTTGGAGTAGATAGTCTCTTAAATGCCTTCTCTTGGATTCTGAATTTTTTTTTAATGAAACAGCTTCTTTCCCAATTAATCAATCAAAAAGTATTTTATTAAATACTGACTTTAGGCACATGGTAATAACTTACCAGATGTCACTAATAGCAATAAATTTTGTAACTGGAATATTTTTTCCTATGTATCCCCAACCTTTAGATACCAATTTAAAAGTGATGGTTCTTTAATGGTTCATTTGAAGGTTAGGTAGTACAAAGACTGGAAGAAAGCTGTCAACAGTCCCAGCCAGAACCCTGACCCCCACTAATATTCCCATGCCATGCTTAAATGATGAGATGCATACTGTCCTCGACATAAACAAGCCCTCCTGGTGATAGTGAACTGATAAAAGAAGACTTTGCTAGCTGAGGCATCTCACTTACAAAACACAAAGACATATTGTACAGCAGGGCAGACAGATGCATTTTCTGCTCCTGCCATGTTTCAGGCAGCTGGAAGATGCTGAGGCAGAGGCCAGGAGGCCATAGCCACCCTGCAGATCTCAGCTGCTATTTTGAGGTTTCTCTGACTTTCTCAGGAGGCTCAATCCCTGTAGACAAATCTACAAAAATCCCTTTCTTAATATGGAATTATGCATATAAATAATACATACATGACATAAGCATAATAGAAATATTTATATGCATGATATACTTATTACAGGTGTAATACACATCATATGTATTACAGTTAATGTTAAGAGGAAAGAAAGAAGAGATTCATAAATTGTGCTTTTGTTTATCTGCCCCTTCCAAAGGCTAATTGTTTATTTAAGCCAGACACGCTTCCTCAGAGAGCCCATGTAACACTCCACTGAACAGCCCCAAAGGATCATAGATTTCTTGCTGGAGGAGCTCTTAAGTGTCATCAATGCCAAACTCCTTATTTTGCAGATGAGGAAACTGAGCTGATAACAGACTTTAAGTGACTTGTCAGTGGTCACACTGGTGGTACGTGATAGAGATGGGATTCGATCCCAAGTCATCTGTATCCAGAATTATCTGTGATCTTTCCACAGTCTGGAATTGGGGGTGACCTTGATTATTAGAGTTTGCATATTAAAGTACAGACTGAGCTTGGTTCCCAGTTATGGAATTCAAACATATTTGTAAGAGCTAAACAAATACAATTTCACGTAGCAACAGTTCACTAATGGCAGACTAATGTGAGCACAACTTATGAGATGAACAAACAGCTTGCTGGCTTGAAGAATAAAGAGAGGCTAATTTGCCAAAATGCTAATTGATCTTCCCTGCTGTATGTCACTAGCTGGCATTTTAAGCATGATAAATACATTTATAGTTTACCAAGGAGTTTTCAAAATGCATTCCATCCACAAAATTTCTGTCCTACTTTCAAAATTTACCATCTCCCATGGTTTTTGTCATTCTCTCTTCCAAAACATCCACTTCTCTATCTGCCATTCCATGTCACAGTGGATAATAGAAGCTGGAAACCTATATAGTTCTATACATACAGAATCCTATGAATAGAATACCCCCTTATGATTAAAAAAAAGGAAAAAGAAAAGAGAGTCAGAGCACTTTGCACTTTTTCAAATCAGCTGCAAAACTTATTTTCATCCCATACAATTTCTTTTGCTTCATGTGTAAATAGAAGTACAAAACCCAATGCTAACTTACTCTCTTAGCTGTTCCCCATGACCCATAAATGAGAGAAACTGGCCCATTTATACAAAAATAGCCCATAGGCTATAAACAAAAAATTCTACATAAACAAAGACAATCCAGAGGGAACTCTTTTTGCAGTTACTTATCAAAATCAAATTCTCCATGACTAAATGGCCCCAAAGTATCTCCTTTTTTTTTTAACGCTTACTTTCCATCTTAGACTCTATATTATGTATTGGTTCCAAGACAGAAGGGTGGTAAAGGCTAGGCAATGGGGTTTAAGTGACTTACCCAGAGCCGCATAGCTAGGATTGCCTGAGGTCAAATTTGAACCCAGAACATCTCAGTCTTGAGCCTGGCTCTCAATCCACTGAGCCACCTACATGACTCCCACACCCCCAAGTATCTTCTAATTGATGTTTCTTTCTTTCTTTTGGTTTGTTTATAAATGTAAGTAATTTTATGTTTGGATCCTAGTAAAAAGAGTGTTGAAATTTTAGTTGGTTGTAAGTATCTGAGAATATTAACATAAAATTTAATATTGATTTAGTCAATAGTATATTTAATAATAAAACATTTCTGAAATTGGACAGGACTGATTTATATATAAGAACACCTCTGTTTAGATGTATGGGCTCTATCATATGTTCTATCTGTTATACATATGAGCCAGTTTCAGTGTATGGACCAGAGGGTCTGCAACAGACATACACACGCACTCCACAGAGACACACAGACACAGAGACACACATACATGATGCCTCCTTCCAATAGCTCCAACTCTATGAAAATTACAGACCTATTCCATAGTAGTTCAATGTCTTTGTTATACCCCTACTCAAGCTATGAAGCTGAGACTTGAATGCTATTGGTGTTTACCTTTCTGGCAGTGTTGCCCATCAAAGCCTAAGGGGCAGTCACACTCGTACCCATCCTTCCTGGGTCTACAGCTCCCTCCATTGGCACAGGGGGCTCGCACGCAAGGGTGGGCGGTATTCTCCACATTCACACCAGATGTAAAATCATGCTTCACATGAATGGCTCGGTCGTTAAGTACAATCTTGGAACAAGAAAAAGCAATGAAGGAATTCAGATGCCTTCTAGGTAGGCTTCTAAAACATTATTTAGTATAACTTAGGTCAGGGTTTCTGAGACTTTCACAGAGAATAAATACTTCTATTCTCTGCTTAGATTAGATTGCCTTCTAATCTGGTGGAAATGCACAGATACTCTTAAGATTTTCACCAATGATAATGTTTTTAGAATATGTTATAGAATATATTTAATAATATATGATAAAGCATCAGGACAAAGTAACTATCCTCCTGATATTAAACCAAACTCTTTCCAATCTACAATTCAATGCTACCCAACAAATATTTAATATCTACTGTGTATAGTGCAATGGGAACAGTATAAAGTATCATTGCATGAAGGTGGGATGATGCAGACCCTATACTTAGAAATTTGGTGATATAATGAAGCAGAAACATTTTAACCAAAAAACTATGATACAAGCAAAATATAAGTACAATGGAGAGGTGTAGGGAAGATCCTGTGAAAAAGTTGAGGAAGAAGGGAGCTGAGTGGGCAGGAGAGAACAATTTTGGTGGTGAGAATCAGAGAAGGCTTTAAGTAGGACCTGGTATTTAAGCTGGGCTTTAAAGGAATGGATGGAGTGCAGTCCATTAGAGGGATAATGGCAGCCTAAGCAGAGAGAAAGAGACAAGGAGAAGCCTCATTTATATCCCTGTTACATTAAAAAGGGAAATAATATCATATAAAGTTGGAAGGGTAAGTAAGGTAGGAGCCAGATTGTAGAGTGGTTTGAATGCTAAGAAAAAGGGTCCATATTTTTTTCAATAGACAACCGAAGGCTTTTGAGGAGATAGATGGTGCAACTGAAGCTCAAAGAAAACTGCTAGGAGAAAGAAAGGTGTAAGAGAAATCTTAAGTTGGGAGAAAATTCTGAATTACTTCTTTCTTTTCTAATCTTTCCTCTCCTTATTATCCCATTCCACTTTCACATAGATAATAGAACAACTTGAAGATGGAGAAAATAGTTTTGAAGTGTTCATCTTGTAAGCTGTTGGTGAAGAACTTAAATGATTTTGCCTGCTTCCAAGGCAAGTCACACTTGGGAATGCCTGTGTTTTTTCCCTGTGAGATGGCTGAGGCCGTAAATTAAGCACAGTGAGCATTAGGTATCAGATTACTTGAGCACTGGTTTGAAGGATGAATTAGGGAAGGGAGGGATTGGAGGCAAGAAGATTTGTCAGGAGGCCATTATGGTATGATTTATCAATCTACCTTTACAGAGTCTACTTAGTTTGCTTTCTCACTGTCTTTTTCTCACTCATATTGTGAATTTTTTGTTTATTCACAAAGCCCAGAAATCCTGGATACTTATATCCTTCATCCGTTTCTCCTTTCCTATCTTGCTTTTAATTTTCCAGGGAGAAAGGTGAATTCTGAATTATGATGCTTCCTCTCCCCCAATAAGTGAACACTATTTCTCCATCTATGGGACAGAATGTGTATTTACTTTGAGAAAGTAGGGTCATCTTTCTGGGGAACTCAGTTATATGTGTGGCGGTTACAAGAATGTAACAATGGTACTTCCTAATGGAATTTGGATGCTTGCTTGGGTCTTGGAAGCAGATAACTCAGAATGAGAGAAAACTTGGGAGTGTCTCTTATTTTTCTTTTTCTACTCCCAATTGTCTCCTTCCCCCAGCCTCAATGTTAACAGAAAGACAAAATCTTTTTGTCTTTTGAAATGTCCTCTTTACAGGTTGGAGGTAAAGGACTGTGAAATTGGGTAGAGCCTAAAATTGGTGGTTAAGACTTCAGGGTATGAATGAGGAGGGAAGGAAGAAAGGAAAGACAGATGAAAGTCAATAATAATAAAAATATGGAAATACCTTTAAGGAAGTCATAATTTATAGAGGAATCAAAAGTATGGGGACTCATGGGAAGGGAAGGAGGAATTAGTAAACTAGATGGGTGAGGCAAAGGCTGAATATGCGTTCAAAAAAGATAATCATAAAGAAAATAATGAGATGGATGGCTATTAGCTTGGCCACATATGGAATCAGTTGGTCAGTCAAAAAGACTTATTAAGTACTTCCTATGTGCCAGGCAAAAACTACTCCCTGATCTCAAGAAACTCACAATCTAATGTGGTAAACAACATGAAAATGGCTGTGTACAAATAAACGATATATAGAATAGGAGATAATCAATGGAAGGAAGGTGTTAAGTATTAAGAAGAATCAGGAAAGGTTTCCTATGAAAGGTGAAATTTTACCTGGGACCTGATGGAAGCCAGGGAAGCCAGGAAACAGAGATAGGAAAGGAAAGAATTTGAGCCAAAGGAACAGCCAGTGAAAATGTTCAAAGTTTGGAGATAGAGTGCTGTGAGACTGATGGGAAAAGGTTGGCAAGGCAAGGAATGGCCAGGTTGTGAAGGGCTTTGAATGCCAAACAGAGGATTTTAAATTCTATCCTGGAGGTGATAGGGAGTCCCTGGAGTTTAATGAGTAGAGGGAATGACATGGTCATACTTATACTCTTAAAAGATTAGGGTTGTAGCCATTCTAGAACAGCAAATGTCTGAGTTAAATGAACTCAGAGGGAAAATGGAATGAGGCAAAGACACCTCCCAAGGCCCCCAAAGTTTTTAAAATGTAGAAGAGAAAGATATTTGCTAACTTTCTCTTTCTCTATCTCTGTCTCTGTCTCTGTCCCATGCTTGCTATTTATGTTAGGTTTGGTTTTCTGGTAAATCTATGCCTGTGAATTAGTTGTAGCTTCAGAGAGAGTGCATTCTTCTAGCCTAGCATAATAGGGAAGAGATGGGAACTGAGTGGTGCTGGTGTGTGGGTTTCATGTAGGACCAGATCTTTATGGCTGAATGGCTTCTGAGTTCTTTTTGCAAGGCTTCTTCAACTACATTTCTCATAAGCTCAGTTACATGATTGATAGCCTGCAACTGCTGAAGGGGAGAAAAATAACTCTATAAATTGGCTTGAGTCCTGAGCAAACCAAAGAGAAATACCAGAGAGTAGAATAGTGCCAAAAATAGATTTTAGGCTTCCTTCTATTCTGCCCTCCTTCCCAGTGTTGGACTTTTTCAAATTAACGATGGTCTGCCCTCCTTCTTGAAAGATCCCAGGGTCATTTGGTACATTTAGAGCATATGTCAACACCATCATGGTCTTCCAATAAGTCAGGAGTGGGCGGAGGTGGTATGTTGAGAGAATATTTTAAAAGTCATTTTTAATATTGTACACATTTAGATATATAATGTTTCCCAAAAGTCTTGGTCCAGTTTTAAACTTATTAAATCTTATTTAAATGTAAAATTGCACCAAGACTTTTGGGATGTTAAATGGATATTCAATGCCTCTATTTTTTTAGCGTATTTTGTTAAAGGTTTTTTTTTTTCCTACATTTTTTGATATAATCATGTGATTTGGGGTATTTAACATGTTTAATCATGTAAAGTGTTTATTTCATTTTTTCCTAATGAACAAAAGCCTACTTTTCCCCTCTCTCTCTCACCAATTAAAAAAGAAAAACAAAGGCCTTATAACACATCTGCACAGACCAGGCAAAAATTAATTCCTGTTTTGTCTATGTCTAAAAAATATCTTTCATTTTGTATCTTGATTACCTTACTCTTTATCAGGAGGTAGGTAGCATGCTTCACCATGAGTCTTCTAGAATCATGGTTAGTCATTGCATTGCTCAGAAGCTTCAAAATTGTTTATCTTAAAAATGTTATATAAATTTTTCTCCTGGTTCTATACACTTTGCTCTGTATCAGTTCACATAAGTCTTCCCAGGTTTTACTGAAACCAACTCTTTCATCATTATTAAAGTACAATAATATTACATTACTTTCACATACCATAATTTATTCAGCCATGCCTCAATTGAGACTCACCCCTTAATTTCTGGTTCTTTGATTCCATAATCCTAAAGATTCTACCCCAGAGCAATTCTTCCATGAAGACTTCAGACAATGCCCCAACAATAATAAATAAAGTTAGACTTGTACCTTCTGGATGCTCCCACTGAAAGGCTGGAGAATGCCTGAATTCTTCTTTACGTTGTCATAGTTGGGGACTCCACCAATGAAAATATCAGTGTTGCATTTAATCTGAGTAAAGGCTCCCTGACATGAGATTTAAAGAGAAAACAAAACAAAACAAAAATCATAATCATAAAGAAAAAATCATAATAAACAAATAAAAAAATCCCAGTTATTTATGCTGAGTTCTTTTGTGCCTACTAGGGGACAAAGTAATATAGACAATACAGATAATCTCAAGTCTCACCAGAGAAATTTTTCTTTAGAACAACCATAAAACTTTTATACCATTCTGTAATGGTCATGGGTTTCTCAAATTAGGATGGAAGAAGTAGCTAAGACCCTCAAAATACTTCTTCAGAGAACAATGGAAAGAACTCTGGTTCTAAAGGATCCGAATTAAAATCCTATTTCTAATGTACTCATGTGACCTAGGGCAAAGTGCTTTGAGGTATCTGGATTAGATGGTTTCTGAGGTTGAGTTCAGCTCAAAATCTATGATCCTTTGTTCCTATGTCATCGAGATAAATTCTTCCAACCCTATGTATATTCATGAGCCTGTAGGTTTCCCCCTACAGGTTCACAACAACCCAGACTCTCTCAACTCTGGGCTAGATAACCAAGTTTGTGCGTGACTGTCTATAGAGACACCCTTCAAAGCACTCTGAGAGCTTTGGGGATGGAAATTCTATGAGTGACATATAAGCATATTAATATACTATCAACTATAGAATGCATCACTTCATTAGAAGAGGTACCCAAAATAGCAGCAGGAAAAACACTTTACTTAACAACTTGTCAGCTTGAAGGGTCCATATTAATTGAGGGTTATCAAAGAGGCAGATGGGCTTTCAGAAATCCCTTTAATTAATAAGTTCATGTTTGGCTAAAGAGGGATGCAGTGGCCCAGTTACATATTGGATCAGAAACTGTCATCATGAACTCTAAGTAAATCAATGGCAGAAATAAGTCAGTGCAGGGAGACGGATTGCAAAGAAGTCACTTTGGAAAGGGAATGTTTTGAAAGGTGTATTGCAACTAAAGTTATTGTGTCTCTAGATAGAAAAGGGGAAAGGATATCCTGGGGTGCCCTCTGGCTGCCCATCAAAATCCTCTTCTCTTCCTCTCCCACCCTCCTGTTGACAAGAGGCAAGGCTACAGCTGTCATCCAGCAGGACAGGATAAAAAGAAAGAAAGAAACACAAGAGGATCAAAGCAAGCCCTGCATGGCTCCAGTCAGGAGAAAGGGCTTCATGTCTGGATCTACCACTTGTGCTTATATGGAAAGAGCCTCCTCAGATAGCTAAGCAAATAGCATCATGTTGAGGCTGTCTAAGGCCCCTGCAAACATGAGATTCCTTAGTTACCAAGGACCCAGAGCTTCCTTGTACTTCAATTAGTCCTCACTAGACGGAGGAGAAAATTTTTTAAGTGCTGCCCATTGAATACTCCTAGGAGGCTGAAGATCAGTCACTGTTTTCAATTTAAAAGCCTCATGACCCCCTAGGACAGTGATTGGCAAACTTTTTAAAGAGGGGGCCAAAGGAAAGGGAAAAAACTTCAGGCAGGCCAATATAATTTATTAAAAATAACAATGATACATTTTACAAATTCTTGTATATTTTGTGATACTAAGCCCTATTAATGACTGAAAGATTATGAAGGAGAAGGGCCACATCTGGCCTGTGGGCCGTACTTTGCCCATCACTGCCCTAGGATGAAGGCTCTGTTCCATTCTCTACTTCCTCTTCCCATTCCCCAAAAGACTTCACCTGGCTGTACCCCTACTTTCCCACAAAATCTCCAAGGAAGACAGTGATCTCTACCATTTGGGTACAAGTCCCAAGTATAGAAATGGTAGGTCTGGAAACCCCATGGGATGGATTAACTTATGTATATCTTGGACCAGACCTGGGATTTTGTAGAGAGTTCTAGGGGAGGAGATTCCTCTCATACTGAATACTGGCACCTTCTCTTCAATGTCTTGCATTAAAGAGATGCCCAGAATAGTGATTAGCACAATGTCACATAGAAAGTAGGCCTCAGAGATGGGACTTGAATGTCGGTCTTTTTGACTCGATTACTTTTAATATTCTTTGTAGTGATAGTTCTTTGGTGTGATATATTTATTTCCTAACAGCAAATGCCATATTCTGTAAAAGGACAGGTCTTAAGCTCTTTGAAACCAATGCAACTATTGACCATTAACACTTTCATTATATGCTATCATTCCCATTTTACAGATAGGTAAAGGTGTAGAGAGCTATGACCGTTTGTTAAACTCGATGTTAAGTGAAAACAAAATTAGGTTTACTGCTCATGAGGTGATTCCTTCCAGGGCTATCGAAAACTCTTGATGACTCTGTAATTCAGTGGTGTCAAATTCAATCAGAAATGAGGGTCATTAAATAATACATAGAGATCCCTGCCAGTATATAGTGACTTAGAAAGACAAATATTAACATTATCTATTGTATTTGGGGCAGCTAGGGCGTACAATAGATATAGCTCCAGTTGTAGATTAAGGAAGACCCAAGTTCAAATTCAGCCTCAGATGTTTACTACCTGTGTGACCCTGGGCAAGTCATTTAACTCTGTTTGCCTCAGTTTGTTCATACATAAAATGATCTAGAGAAGAAAATGGCAAACTACTCCAGTATCCTTGCCAGGAAAATCCCCAATGGGGTCATGAAGAACTAGACACAACTGAAGATGATCGTTTTTACCTTTATTTTGTTAAATATTTCCCCCATTACATTTTAACCTGTTTCTGCACTAGTGTTTGACATCTCTGCTATAGCTGATAATTCTTTGTGTGAACTCTGCAATATCTTTGATTCCCTGTCTTTTTCTCTCACTGCCCACTGATGGCTCTATCATGAGGTGGACGGGGGAAGGAGAAATAAATTCGACTTCAAAATTATTAGATTTGTAATTTTTTTTGCCTTAGAAGACCTTCCTTTCTAAGGAAACCAATCTACTCTATGTATTTTGCATGTGTGTGTGTTAAATCTATATTATGACCCTTCATTAGAATATAACTTCCTTAAAAGTAAGGGACCGTTGGGCATAATCTCTATTACCGGGAAGTCTGAGGCTGATAGATCTCTTGTGCTCTTGAGTTCTGAGCTGCAGTAGGGCTAAAAATCACTGGGTGTCCACACTAAATCTGGTAACTATATGCTAAGTCCATAGAAGTGTGGGACCACCAGTCTGCCTTAAGAGAGGTGAATCCAGCCCAGGTCAGAAACAGAGAGAGTCGAATCTCTAAACAGCAGTGAGTTTGAGCCAGGGAGTGGCTATTGTACTTCCAGCCTGAGCACGATAGGGAGATCAGGTTTCAGAAAAATAAAATTCAATAAAAAGAAAAGGTGGGGACAATTTTTGAGTTTTTTTTGAAACTCCAGTGTTTATTTAACAGAGTGATTGGCATATAATAAGCACTTAAGAAACATTTGTAGATTGATTGATTGATTTTCACCAGTAGTGTTTAAACGTTTGGTAAGAGTCAGATCCTGGTTAAATTTTTTAGGATTTCTCTATCCCATCCATCCTTCACCTCCATGAGAATTGACTCTATGAACCTGCTCGCTGTACATATCAGAAGATATTTCTACCCCTGTGAGATATGTGACTGAAAACATGGAAGTAGGACTTGAAGTCCTTTTCCAATTGATTATATGGTGGGGTTGATCTCTGATTCATCTGATTCATACAGCAATGGTCTGGGTTAGCAGCTTATCTTCTTGGACCAGGCAGCGCCTTGGCACCATGCTTAGCAGTCTGACATTCAATTCACATATTCATGGTTTCTTCTCCCACAGAGTAGATCAAGAACTTGCCTTATCCAGTGGTGGTGAAAGAAAGAGCCTCCCTTGGTTGTTTTAATGTTCATTTTCCTTGAACATATAGTTTAGTGCTGAAAGCCTTTTCTTTTCTTTTCTCTTTTCTTTCCTTTTCTCTTTTCTTCTTTTCTTTCTTTTTTTCTTTTTTACTATATTTAGAATTAATTCCTCTCCAGAATGTCCCTAACTCCCTTTTATTTGACTACTTGGTATGTATCTTCTTTGTGTTTATTCTATATATACTTATAGGTAGTATATGTAAGTGTATGTGTTGGTTCCTCCCTTAGTAGTAAACTCTCTAAGAATACAGATTGTTTCATTCTCTGTGTTTGTGTCACCAGTATGGTGCTTGGTATGTAGTGGGTCCTTGATTAAATGCTTGTTGATTGACTAATTATTGAATCAGAATAATGGGAGAAATTAAGGAGGCAAATAATGAGAGGAGAGGACCCTGGACCATAGAGTTATGAGATTTGGTGTTTACCTCCTGAAGAATTATTTCATAGTTTTCTTCTTCAGTTTTCTCATTGATAAAATAATTAAGGGAATAATATGATAAATTTTTTAAAAATTGGAATTGTAGTTTCATTGGTATTGGGAATTTATGAGTCTGTCAATGAGGTAAGAGAAGCCCATGGAAATGAGACAAAGCACATCTCTTAGAAGGGGTTTGCCTTGAAGATTCAGTTTTGTTGCTGAAAGGGACAGTCAGGCAGGGAATACTAGAGTATGAAACGTATTTCAAGTGTTTACAAGGAAGCAGAACAGTTGAATCGTAGGAACTAGAAGGTAATAATTGCTGTCAATTTCCTAATGAGGGCTTCTATCTCTGATTCTGAGGATGGTGCTCCTAAACTTAACCTTACCTTCAGAGTATGGCTGCAGAGCTGACTGTGCTGAAAGAGAACCTGGTAGGATTTCTGTGGGGTAGAGCAATTCCTTTCAAATGGTCTAATGCTTTCTGAGTGACTTCCTTATGTTGGTATTCTCTCGTATTATGTGTGTTCCCGAGGCAACATTGTAGACTGCTTTGATATAAGGTATCTGAAGTTTTAGACATGGAGGACGCCTAGAGGCTGGGTGATAAGTACCCTGTGTCTCAAGGTTGCGACCATTTATTATTTGTCAGCACTGAGGACTTCCTTATTCTCTTGCATGCCCCTACAGTCAGAGATCATGGGAACCTGATAACAAAAACCCTACCTACCTACCCATAGTCCATAATTCGAGGACAGGATGACTACTTTTTAGGGACTTTGGGGAGATTACTATTCAGGTTTGGTTTAAACTCATTGATCCCTGAGATCTCTTTGAACCCTGAGAGTCTATGGTTCCATTTTTTAAAAACCAGATCTGTGACTTCTCTGTTATAGGAAATACCTGGTGATAAAATTCTTTACCCGTGCTAATGAGTGAGTCCTCTGGCACTTGGGAGTGTCATAGATAGCTACCTGAGGCACTATTTGGTTAGATGATTTTCTCAGGGTTGAATAATCAGTATGTGCCAAAGAGATGAATATAAACCCATGATTTCCTGACTCGAAGGCTGGGCACTCATTCATTATTCCAAGCTATTTCTCATGATTCTATATGTAGTCAGGCTGAGAAGGGATACATTTCTCGATGTTAACAGACAGAAAAATAACATGGTGGCTTTTGTGTCTTACCTCTGCCATGCCTTCCACTGTCCTCTGTCTATCCACTTGTAAGATCCCATTCTTTGCTGTTCGCGACACATGCAATTCATGCCAGTGACCTAGGGAAAGGGGCTCTTCACTCCTGAAGAGAGAAGGAAACTGATGGTGAGTGGCTTCCCATTCCTAAACTCTTCCATTGTATTTGTTCAAGATGAAGACCTAGTGGAGAAAATGCTAGCCTATTCTGAAGATCTGGGAACTGGTCCTGGACTGGCTATTAACTTAAAGAAAACTAGGGCATCATCTCATCCTTCTTCATCTTGGTAATACAGGTACAATATTTGCTCTGCCTATATCCAAATTTGGGCAACTAGGTGGTGCAATGGATAGAACACTAAGCCTAGAATTAGGAAGACAAGTTCAAATCCATTCTCATGCTTATAACTGTGTGACATTGGGCAACTTACTTTACCCTGTTTGCCTCAGTTATCTCATTTGTAAAATGAGCCAGAGAAGGAAATGGCAAACCACTGCACTATCTTTGCCAGGAAAACTCCAAATGAGGTCACAGTGACTAAGATATGACTGAAATGCCTGAACAAACATATCCAAAGGATGTGTTTAAGTTAAACAGGAGTTAGGAATGGAGTCTGGGCTTGTGATTTCATTGATAAAGGGAAATTACAGATGAGGAAACTCCTTCTTCCAATGCAGGTTGGTATTTTTCTCCAACTTAGAATGCTGCCTAGAACACAAAGAGGTTAAATCACTCTCTAAGGGTCCCCCAGCCAGGATATCTCAGAGGCATCCTGTATCCAGATCTTGCCAACTCTGAGCCCAGCTTCCTATTGATTATGCCATGTTCCCTTGAAGCTAAATGGTTGTAATGGGTGCAAACATGCTTTATAAAAACATTCAAGAATTCTCATCTAGAACAAAGCATTGTTAAAACTAGGTGCCAAGACTTCTGGGATCATGAAAAGGATGAAAATAACTCAGGAATTTCCTGTGATTGAGTTATGGCAGAAGAATCTAAATCCTGAATAAGCCATGGGATACTTAATATATACACAAGTTCACAAATCCTTGAATGGAGCTGTGGTTTCACTGAGGTAGAAGTTCTTTCTAACAATGAAGATCATGACCCACCTAAACCTTAGCTTCCTGTGTGACTCTTATCTGAGTCTTCCCATGAATTTATTGCAGGAAGATCATCCAATGTCCTTGGTGCCCTCCTTGCCCTGCCTAAACATCTCAAAGACATTGGTGGAGCATGTTGTCTCTCTGCTTATTAATTGTAACCCTCACCATGTGACTAGTACATCTTTGATTGTTCTATCATACATTTCTTTGATGATATCCTTTAGTCTGGTTCCTCAGAATTCCTCATTAGTTATAGATTACAACCTGCACATCTCCATAGCTCTTTGAGTAATATGCATTTTTAGTTCTTTAGAGAATGTTGTGTTCTGCTTCTTGTATCCATAGAACAACACGAGTGGAATATAGATGTTAAATATTCAACTCATGTTGTTCTATAGCTTCAAGAAATGGAATGTAGTAAGTAGTCACACACTATACTTTATGATGAACCATCACAAAAAAGACAATGAGTTTGGGTCACACTCTAAGGACTGTTTCCCTCAATTTTTAGGAGCTCCACATCCATAGTAAATGATCTTGTGGTATGTTGGTAAATGTTTAAAAATTAGATTTCCAGAAACAAAAATGTATACGCGACACAATTTTAAGTTTGATCTGCATTATTAACATCTTTCCCCTTCTTTTTCTTAAGTTTAGGCCATTGATGGGCAAACTTTTTAAAGAGGGGGACAAAGGAAAGAAAATGCTCATCTGTCAGTCAGTTTCTAAGGCAACTCTTTTGAAGTTTCATTGTATTGTATCCTACTCATTGTATTCGTCAGATTAGGAATAATGTCACATGGCTGGACAGAACATTTCAGGCCCCCCCCCCATCTGGCCCGCGGGCCATAGTTTGCCCATCACTGGTCTAGACAATCAACAAAACAGTATATCAAGCACTCGTGAATGCTTACATTGAAAATTAACAATTGGGGAGCAGCTAGGTGGCTCACTGGATAGAAAGCAAGGCCTGGAGATGGGAGTCCTGGATTCAAATCTGGCCTCAGATACTTCCTAGCTGCATGGACTTGGGCAAGTCACAATCCTAATTGCTTATCCCTTACCGCTCTTCTGCCTTAGAAGAGTATTGGTTCTAAGATGGAAGGATTAAAAAAAATTTAACAATTGCCTCTTGAGAACTTGGAGCTGGCTCCAGCACACCCATGAATATCTCCAAATCTCAAACTCCCTTTAGAAAAACACCAGGAAGAGCAACGCACATAATATTAGCAGATTATTTGCCTCAGCAAATACTCTTGGGATTTGTCCTGAGCAATAAGAATTTAATCACTTTGGCTAAATCAATATGCGATAAAAGAAGAAACTCCATGGATTGGGTGGTCTGTTTTCTCAATAAGTGTTATCTGTACAATGTTATATCTGAGCTCCACTCCTATAGAGGTCATTTGCCAAGTCAATGGGCAGATTTCCTTCACTAAATAAAGAAGCTCATCAAGAGCTCATTTTGGTAACCTTGATTATTAAATTGAGCTTAACACAAATGTGACCATTTCCTCTGGCTTCTGATACTTATTACTTGGGTGACCTCAGTAAGCCACTTAGCTTCATTTGACCTCAGTTTCCTCATCTATAAAATGAATGGATGGTACTAGATGGCCTTGAAGGACCCTTCGAGTTTTATAGCTAGGAATCTGATTCTTTAATCTATGTCTCTCTTTTTGAAAACCTTCCTTCGGTCTTAGAATCAATACTAAGTATTGGTTCTAAGGCAAAAGAGCAGCAAGAGCTAAGTAACTGAGATTAAGTGACTTGCTTAAGTGACTAAGGTCACACAGCTAGAAAATGTCAGAGGCCAGATTTGAAACCAGGTCAGCCTGACTCCTCTAGGTCTGGCCTTCTGTCCACTGTGTTACCTAGCTGCCCCTATAATCTCTTATAGTCAAAATGACTTGGCCAATCTCATTTCTTTGGCCAAGAGAAAAGGGCAACAAAAGGGGACATGATGGGGAGTCTAAAAGCCTGAATGGTTTTGGTTAAGAAGAATTGAATATCTCTGGAACTAAGTTTCTCCATTTATAAAATGAAGGGATTGGGCCACATGATCTTGAAGGTCCTTTCTAGCTCAATTATTCAATGATCCTAAGTCTCAGCTGCCAAGTGACCTTGGGCAAGTCATATGATTTCTCAGCTCCTCTGTTTACCATATAAAAAATTAGGGAGGCTAGACTAGATTATCTGTAGTAATCTAGTTCTAGTTTTGCTATCCTATGATTCTAAGTTTTTGTTTGGATTCTGCTAATTCAGTCAGTCAACAAGTATTTATTAAGTGCTTAGAATATGCTAGGGACAGCTAGGTGGTACAGTGGAGAGAGCACTGGATCTGGAGTCAGGAAGACTCATCTCCCTGTGTTCAAATATGGCCTCAGACACACACTAGTTGTGTGACTCTAGGCAAGTCATTTAACCCTGTTTGCCTTAGTTTTGTCATCTGTAAAATGGGCTGGAGGAGGAAATGGCAAACCACTCCAGTTTCTTTACCAAGAAAACCTCAAATGGGGTCACTTGGAGTTGGACACAACTAAAAAAATGACTAAACAACCACAACAAAAACATGTGCTAGGCACTGTGCTAATACTTGATGTGCAAAGAAAGGTAAAAATACTTTCTGATGTCAAAGAACTGATATTCTAACAGAGGAGGCTACATGCAAATAAGTAGGTACGTATAGGACATAGAGAGAAGGTAGGAGATAACCTTTGAGGGAAAGGCACTGGTGACTGGGAGAATGAAGAGAGGTTTCCTGCAGAAAGTGAGCCCTGAGCCCTGTCTGAAGCCAGAGGAGCAAAGAGGGAGGAGGTGGGGGAGCAAAGTTTTCTGGGTCAGGGGGATAGTCAGTGCTATCTATCTTAATGCCTCCGAGGCACTGAGATGGGAGATGGAGAGGCTGGCATATGAGGAACAGAAAGGTTAGCTATATTATAGAGTATATGGGCAGCAGTAAAGTAAAGGAGACTGGGAAATAGGAATGGGCCAAGCTAGGAAGAGTTTTTTTTAATATCAGAGGAGTTTATATTTGATTCTGGAGGTAATAGAGAACTAGCGAGACTTACTGAGTAGGGGGAGAGTGACACAATTAGACTTAGGCTTTAGAAATATCACCTTGGCAGCTGAGAGGAGGGTGGATTAAAGTGGAAGGAAGACACGAGGGCAAGGAGACCATTTAGAAAGCTATCTTAATAGTTTGGGCAAGAGGTGATGAAGTCTAAATTAGAGTAGTGGCTGTGTGACTTGGTAGAGAGAGATCTATTTGAAAAAAATATTGTGAAGGTAGAAGAAACAAGATTTGGCAATGGATAGGATATGAAGTAACACAGTAGATGCAATGTCAGGCTTGAAACAGGAGGTCTGGAGTTCAAATCTGACCTCAGATAGTTATTAGTTGTGGGACCTAGCACAAGATATTTAATCCTGTTTATCTCAGTTTCCTCATCTTTCAAATTGGCTGGAGAAGGTAGTGGCAAACCACTCCAGTATTCTGTGCCAAGAAAACCTCAAATGGGGTCATGAAGAATCAGACATGATTGAAACAACTGAACAACAATAACAGGATATGAGTGGGCAGAGTACAAGAGGTCAGCTAGGAATGACGTTGAATTGTGGGCCTGGTTTTAACAGAAGTATTTGAAATTGGTTGCGAAAAAAGACCCTTTGAATGGCTCTATGGCTTAAACAGAATAGACAATGACATGCATGCATCTGGGAGGACGAAGATCAATCACTGAGCATGTGTTCAAATGCCCCTCAGAATGTTAGCTGGTCTCTGTGTTTTGGGGGAAAAAATCCCTCTTTTGTCACACCTAACACTCCAGAATTCTTTCCCCACTTGCCTTTCCTGACAGACGAGGGCAACAGTTGTTTTAAACAACTGAAGAAAAAGCTCTTCATGTCAAAAAAAATGAGTACCACATACTGAAAGAAAAATTGTACCAGTCCCTCAGTGTCCCGAGTGCTGTGAAGCTCCCAGGATGCTGTGGCTGCAGATGAGGTGGGAAGGGAAGATACAGACACAATTTTTGTCATGCCTGAGGTCCAGACATTGTCTCTTCTCTGTTCTTCCTGGCCGTTATCCAGGAGGAAGCTTAATTTGAGAGGGGAAGGTGATAATCAAGGTTCCCCTGCCCCCCTTCACTTTTCAACCTGTCACACAGAATCCTTTCAGGTGAATTGCTTAGGCTGTTTTGCATAATCTTATGCAAATAGAATCAGCTAAGACAACTCAAAGTTGTCTTGATATACAGGGACTAGCAGCTCTAAACAACCCTCTGTTCCCAAATACACATACACACACACACTCACACAGAGAAATGCCCTTCCCCACAGCAGAGGGTGTCATTGATGGATAAGGGAAACAGTCATGGAAGAAAAATAACCACTGTTTTTAAGAATCGTTTAAGTCAAGTGCAGCCAACATTTCCCATCAGCTATGAGGAATGAACAGCAGTTACAGCCAATATACAGTTGTCACATCTCACCTATGTACTCTTTCCAAAATGGCAGATGGAGGTAAAGAATGTCAGCTGAACAGAGCTAAAGATTTCCTTTAAGAAAAGAGGGAAAAAACAATCCCTGATTTCTTGCTATCAGGCACTGTTGAGGAAAAACACTGGCAAGCCACAGGAGAGAAGAAATAGACAAAAGTAGGAAAAAGAAGCACAGTTTGCATTTGGGGCATAAGTCTTAGGCAGAAACTAACTAGCAAATGGAAAACAGAGCAGAAGTCTATGTAGATACAGAAATGAGAAATGCCTGTGTCTATTATGCTCTCTCTTATTTGTAGAATTCTAGTTCTCAATCTAGAAGAATAATGTGACCCCCTCATTTTACACAAGAGGAAACTGAGGCTAGAGAATTTAAGTTACTTGTCCAGCTTCCCCCAGGTAGGGAGCCTCAGAGGTGGGTCTTCTGATGTCAGGAACAGTGTTATCTTACTATACCTCACTGCTTCTAAATGAGTTTTATTTCTCTTACCAGATAGTAAATTCAGAGTATTCAGAAAAGATCTCTATGCTGTTTTTTCACCTTTGTTTCCCCAGTTCCTTTCACAGGGGTTTGCATAGATTTCTAGGATCCCTGATGAGTTTAATGTGGGTAGTCACTGCTAGTGCAGATCATGGCCCCTTCTCAACGACTTCCTAAGTAGCTGGTAGGGCCAAAAAAAGTCTTTACCCCTTAGCCAATCTTGTGCTAATGCACTTTTCTTAACTGGGCCAGGCTATCCCTTGGACACCAGACCCACGGTCCATTTATAGCCCATACTGGAACCCATTCCAGCTTTGGTAGGACCTACCTTTTGGTGTGATAGCTTCCAAGAACCTTGATCTTGCTATGCTGAAATGAAGCCCTGGAGGAGGACTTTGATGTATTTAAAGCAAAATGTAATCTTAAAATGAATTTTAGTTTTCAAGTAATTTTTGTTTTTCCCACATTGGAGAATTATGGAGAAGAATGATCTTGGTTGTGAAATCCCTTCATCTCCAAACTGTCTTGGGTAGAAGGATTAGGAAAGCTTCCCACTAATTCTAAGTGGGCTATGGAGGGTCATGAAGACGAAGAGTCCCTTGCCATACCAAGCTTAGTCTGATTTGCCTTGGGGTACCACTTTATGAGTCTCTTTGGAGGGAAGGGGTAATTCTCTTTCTAGAAGGCAAGTCCTGATGGTAGAAAGGGCTCTGCCAAATAACAACTGGAGGAAGGAAGGCTTCTAGCATGTTGCATGGATTCTTTATGGTGGATTATGGTAGAACATGGACAAGAATCACCCCTAATGAAAAATGCATAGATGCATTAATGGAGACCCACCAATGAAAGAATAGATACATTGAAATTATGAAGCACTGTTATATAAAATTAGGATCCCCAGTCCTTTATGGATCAATGAGGCTATGCAAATACTGACCATTTACAGAACAGAGTGAGAGGGAAGACAGACATGAAAACAAAGGGGAAAAACAAACTGGGTTATCTTGGGACTTGGGGGAAGGAGGTGGCTAGATTTAAAATATTCATATATTCTCTTTTTGCCTACAATCCATATCATAGGATCACATAATGAAGCAGATCATTAATTATCAGCAACATTTTCGTTAATTAGCCAACAAATATTTATTAAGTAAATGCTCTGTGTAAGTACAGTGCCATAAACGAGATATTTCTAAAATGCCTTGCAAACCTTAAAGGGATATATATGTACATAAGTAAATATATATGTATGCTATATTAGGAAGATGATAAATTAATCTTTGTTAAGGTTTTAACTCGTTGAATCATACATTACTCTCTTAGCAAGAAATCAGGGCATTTCACCTTCACCTCAGGCAAGAAATATTTTCCATTGTTTGAGGCAGAGAACAGTTTACCTGTTGGGGAGTCATTTGAGAAAGGAAAACATTGCAGGCAGGAGATCTCTTATCTATGGGAAGTATCTCATCTATGTGTATTAGGCCAGGGTTCAGAAAAGAGAAATGTGTAGGAAAAAAAAATTTGAAAAAAGAGAACATTGTTAAATGCACTTCATTCATTTATCTATGAACCAAACTTTTATATATTGCCTACTAGGTGCTGAGTGATTCAATCCAACAAGAATTTAAGTGCCTACTATGTGCCTGGAATCAGGCTAGGCACTGAGGACACAGTCAAAAAAACTATTCCTGCCTTCATGGAGCTTATATTCTACTAAGAGCAAAATCTCATCTTCCCAAAGTTCACAGTTTAGAAGTGAAGAAAAATACTAGCATAAAAAACTATAAAACACATGTTCACATATGTGTAATAGAGAGTATTAAAAAGGAAGTGCTCTAGAAGGCTTGAGAGGGAAGCTCCTTACCACCAGGGAATTGGAAACAGGGTGAGGGAAGACTTCACAGAAGAAATGGCTTTAAAGGATTGTAAGGAATTCAGTAGGTGAAGAGATGGAGGATACCACTCCAGGTTTATGAAACTACATGAGCAAAGGCTCAGAGACTGGAAGTCAATGCCTTTTAGGGAGTTGGAGAAGGCAAATAGCAGAACAGTTTGGCTGGAACATAATCAGTGGAGAAGTATAACACAAGATCAAGATGGAAAAACTAGGTAGTGTTAGACTATGGAGTGTGAACCATACTCACTTTTTAGAGAATAGTCAAGGACATTTTGGTTTGTTTCCAAAAGTGCCCACTCATTACCCTGTTGTAGGTGGTTTAGGAAGTGGCTCTTACCGGAGAATGGCTGTTCCAGAGCCACAATCAAATCTAAATTCCACGTAGCCAGCCACCATGTTGATGGACAGGAAGTCTTTGCTGTCCGTGTCATAGCTGTACAAGAGAACACCATCTTCTGAGTCTGGCCGAAATGTGATCTCAAATTCCATGAAAGAGAGGTAATTCTGGGGCTCTAATGGCCAAGGGGTTGCAGCGAAGGACCTCAGAGATTGATTGAACTGAGGAATGGCCAGGGTGAAAGCTGAAAGTCTCACAAGAAAGAAACATGACATTAGAATACACAGAGGAAGGTGGATTTAAAAAATAATTATATTTAAAATTACATTAAAATAAATTTTAAATGATATTTAAAATAATATTACTTTAAAAATAATATTTAGACCTCATTTTACCAATTATATATAATAACAATTTTCCATATAAATTTTCTGAAGTCATAAGATTCAAATTGTCTCCCTCTGCAGCTTCCCTCCTCCTTCCTGAAGATGCTAAACAATTCGATCTGGGTTACACATGTAAATAATTTTGATTTTAAAAACAATTTGCTGTGATATACTGGGAAGAGATCTGACCTTGGAGTCAGGCAGAACTACAGCTTCAAGACCCTGACTGTCTTAAGAAAATCTCAGTGCCTTGGGCAACTCATTAGGACTATAAATTACTAAGGAGTTAATTTGTTTTGGTGGAGAGTGTTTCTATAAACGGAATTCCACACATTGATGAAATTATGGTTCTCCAAATAAATGGGCATTCAGACCTAAAAGTTGAAGACTTTGACAAACTTTGGACTACCCTAAGAGTATCCAATTATTTTTACTTCCCTTTTGGGTGGTCTACCCAACATGGCTTTCCTTCTGAAAACCAACTAAACATTCTTAAGTGAAGGAGTTCTGCAAGCTTCAGAGACATCATCTATATATAGTTTCTTTAGCTCCTGATGCCTCAAATCACACTTTGCCCAAGGTACAGCTGAAATGAGTATCGCCTTGTTTGGAAGCTCCAGTTCAACCAAATGAGAATGACCCAACCTGGCCAAAGGACTCTCTCACTTCTTCCTCTTCTTCTTCTTTTTAAACCCTTACCTTCTATTTCAGTATCAATTCTAAGACGGAAGAGTAGTAAGGGCTGGGCAATCCAGGTTAAGTGACTTGTCCAGGGTCACCCAGCTAGGAAGTGTCTAGGGTTAAATTTGGCTCTCAATCCACTGAGCCATCTAGCTGCCCTTTCACTTCTTCTAAAAATGCAACTCCTGAACTGCTTTCTGAGGCTAATTAAAATTGTACAGAGGAACAATTCCATGAAAACATAAACAAGCAAGCAGTCGAACACCAAACCCTGCTTCTACATCCAACTCTCTTCTCCTTCTATTCCCCCGCTTGCTAGTGAGCGGCTCACTTCCTTCTCACCGTCTTCACAGTGGCGCCCTTTAAATCCCAGGGGACAGAGGCAAATGTAGGAATCTGCTTTGACCGCTGTGCAGGTGCCCCCATTGATGCAGGAGGCTTCGTCACAAATGCCGCTGCTGCACTCCCCTAGACGCACACACATGGAGGAGGAATTAGGACAGGGACTTAACCTCTAACCCCAACCCAAATCCATTGTTCCTGGCACCCTGAATTCAGTTCCCAGGCCTGTACGCTTCATTCCTACCTTGGCAAAACTGCAAACCAAGCTTGAGGGCAAGTAGAAATGCCCCCTTCATTTCCATCTGCCTTCCACTGGGGCTTTCTCAACACGGTGGAAACAATAAATCATACGTGCATTCAGCAGACATTTTTATGACCACTCACCAGGATGGCTGGGCCTTTTCTCCTTTAATTAATCTCTCTGTTGTTCTCATAAACACATAATTCAAAATCCCCAAATGTCACCAGCCTGTTTATGTTATAAGCATTCTAATTTGTGTAACCTCAATTAGCTTAAGTGCTGCCTCCTTGAGTCAAAGTTAGTTCCCTGCCTGGTAAGCCTTGAAGGAGTTAAGTGGCTGGGCTTAAGCTTATTAACGACCTGAAGGTGGGTGACTATTCTGGCTGGGCAGCATATGGGTCTCATAATCGCCATCCCGCCTCCGCAGTACCCTCCGTGAAGGATGGGAAAGTGCCCTAGGGTGATGCCACACGGGAAGAGTCCAAGCAGGACGCGGGTTTTTTCCTTCACTGAACTTATCAGGAAGAAATCATGAGGGATTTACTTTTTAATTTGCAAATGTATACCATCCGAGGAATGGAAAATATCTGCTTTATACTTGACTGTGTTTCTGATGCTTCTGTAGACTGTTATTTCCTCTTGCAGAAAAGAGCTAAATTAGACAGATGGGCTCCAATCTGGCCTCGAACAAACAGTATAGGTGAAAACAAAACGTCTTCCTATAACAGGTGATGGAAGAGGTCTGAGACAGTTCCAGGACTGTTGAGAAGGGGAAAATGCTGTCTCTTTTCCCTGACTGGGTCAACGATTGCCCGTTGCACTCTCCCAAGGTTCCAGAATTCCTTTAGCCTTTTCCTAAGTAATAGGAGATGAACCTGAGAATTTCTCCCAGATAAGTTTAACAAGAGATAAAAACAAAATAACCCGCCATCTTTTCTTTTCCCATTCTAGCCCTGTGTTACCCCAGGGGTTCTTTCTATCCTTAATATTCTGAAGTGAGATGGACCAGCCTCCATTTGGCCCCATTGTGTCATTATTTCTGTCTGTGTCAGTCAATTATATTTGCAAAAAAATTCATCCAACCTCTGAAGCTGGGCAAGTTTTGGAGGGAGGCGGAGCACAGTAGGCAGAAGAGGGAGGACAATGACTGGAGGGGCTGCTAATGAGATGTGAAAAAAGCACTTAGTTTCCAGGTGACTGATCCACCATCAGCTGAAGTGGGGTATCATCTGCGCATCCCATCTGGTGGCCCCTCAAGAGCTTAGACAAACAGAGCTGGTGGTCTCTGCCCAGTCAGAAAATCTGCAGACGGATGGGTGCTAGAGCCCCTGAAGCTCAAAGAGGAAGACTGAAGCAGTGGCACCTCTGAACTGACCACAGACCTTCTAGAAGAGCAGATTCTCTATAAAGCTCCCCCTATATTCTCACATAGTTCACTAATTTCTGCAGCATAAGATTCTGTCTGGATGAGCCCAGAACAAGGGACTCAGGATTTCAAATTTAGAGCTAGAAGGAACTCCAGAGGTCATCTAGTCCAACCCTCTCATTTTACATTTAAGGAAACGGAGGCACAGAGAGACAAAAGGATATTGTCTGAAGTCACATTGGTAATTCTGAACCCAGGTTTTCTAACTCCAAATCCACTGTTCTCTCTAATATTGGGCTGCCTTCCCAGGCTAAGGACATTGGAAGAAGTGTGGCAGCGTTGAATAAATATCTACAACATACTCAGCCCAGAGGGAAATGAACATTTTAGATAAAACATATAGTTAGGTAAGGGGACAGGCCACAAGCACAGATAATTGCAATATGTAGGTATCAGCCAAGAGGACACATGAGAGCTAAAAGGGGATACCATAACCCAAAGTGATGGATTAAGGAGAGCTTTCTAAAGGAGTAGATATTTAAGATGGAGGTCTGAAGAATGGCTAGGAATTCAACAGGATAGGAAGGGAGAATGTCCCAGGTTCAAGGATGACCAAAGGCATGAAAAATATGGAAGCACATGAGTCTGCGAAACAGAATATAGTGCAGAGCTTGGCTGGGACCCTTTGGGGAGCAGTTTGAGATAAAGCATTAGACCATGGAAGGCCCTGAAGGCCAGGCAAAAAGGTATGAAGCTTACTTAGTAGGCAGTAGTGAGACACTAAAGATGTGTGAGAAGAACAACATTGGCAGAGTGCCTAGTACATAGAAGATACTTAATAAATGTTTATTAATTGATTGATTGATAATTGACTAGATTTATGTGTCAGGAAGTTCAGTTTGGTAGTAATATATATTATAGTTATCTGTGCTTCTGCCATATCCCCTTACCCAACTATAAACTTTATCTAAGGTATCTATCTCCCACTGGGCTGAGCACAAGGACCCAAACACATTAGGTGCTTAATCAATAATCAATGTTTCATTGAATTGAATAGTTTAGACCAGTGATGGGCAAACTTTTTAAAGAGGGGGCCAAAGGAAAGGAAATGCTCATCTGTCAGTCTGTTTCTAAGGCAACTCTTTTGAAGTTTCACCAGCCAGACAGAACATTTCAGGCCCTCCCCCCGTCTTGCATATGGCCTGAAGGCTGTAGTTTGCCCATCACTGGTCAAGAGAATAGAGTAAAATCACCCATCAGTTAGCTATTCTTATAGTCTACTCTTTAGTCAGTTCATTTGTGCCCAACTCTTCTTGGTTCTTACCAACTCCAATCCCATTTGGAATTTTCTTGGCAAAGATACTACTGTGGTTTACTATTTCCTTTTTCCAGATTGTTTTACAGATGAGGAAACTGAGGCCAACAGGGTTAATTGACTTGCCCAGGGTCACATAGCTAGTAAGGGTCTGAGGCTGGATTTAAACTCAAGTTCAATTTTTTTCAAATTTTCCTGACTCTCAGTCCTCCTAGACTCTATCCCTCTGAGCTATGTAGTTGCTCATTTTATTATTACAGTCTAGGCAGGAAGTAATATAGATCAGGAGGAAGGCACTATAAATAGGAGAGGAGAGATATGAAAGCTCTTCATAGAATCATAGTTTAAAGATGAAAGAGGTCCTTTTAAAAGAAAATCAGTTGAACCTCATTTTACAGATGAGATCCAGGGGGTAAATAGATTTGCCAGGATCACGGAGTTAGCAAATAGAATATCCAGAATTTGAACCCAGGTTCTGTAATTCTAAATCTAGTGTTTCCAAGCTTCCTTTCTTGCCAAGGAAGAATTGATTTTCTGATGTTGTGATCCTGCTACCAAGGCAGATGATCCTGGAGAGAATAAATAAAATGGATAATGGGAAAGTAGATGAGAGATGGAAGATCACAGTGAGGAAGAAGAGTATGTTTGATGTATAGGTGTATAGGGGGATAGTTACTGGAAAAGCTGATAAGGATGGAGGTGATGGCTAAAGGGGAAGAGGGGTGGTGAGTTATAGCTCTCAGAGGTCTGCCATATTGTATAAGAATGGCTCCCTGGGATGAGTTTCCCCCTAAGAACAACTCTTCAAACAAAGGTTAGATGACCACTTTAGAGGGCTTTTATAAAGAGGATTTCTATTGCAGCATGAGTGAGATGAGGCTGCCTTTGTGGTCCTTGCTTCCTCTGAAGTTCAGTGAGTTATCGTGGCTTCACCAAACTCTGTTGGAAGATGACAACATGACAAGAAATGCATCCTTGCTTATATCAGAATACTCCATTGCCATATCTATTTTTTAATTTACAAGAATTTTTAAAATGCTGAATAACTCAAAACAAAAAAAAAGCACGCTCAGTTGGGGAAGATGACAAGATCTGCACGTGTGGCTTGGGGAAAAGGACATAGGAACATAAATTTAGAGATAGAAGTGACTGTAGAGGTCAATGAGTCCAATGTCTTTGTTCTATTAGTGTAAGAAACTGAGACTAAAAAGGTTAAATGATTTGCCCAGCCTTTTAGTGTATGACACAGTTGATATAGAGCACTGGTCCTAGAGTCAGAAAGACTCATCTTCCTGAGTTCAAATCTAGCCTTGGATACTTACTAATTGTGTGACCCTGGGCAAATCCCTTAATGCTGTTTGCCTCAGTTTCTTCATCTGTCAAATGAACTGGAGAAGGAAATGGCAAATCACTCCAGTATCTTTACTAAGAAGACCCCAAGTGGGGTCATAAATAGTTGGACACGAATGAAAAGACTGAACAACAAACAGCAAGTAGAATTTACTTTCTGATTCTATGTTCAGCTTCCAATCCACTTTACCATGCTGCCACTTGTATACTTAGGAGAAATGAAATAGGATGACCTGATTGACTTTTGTTATCAGTGTTCATAAGGAAAACCCCAATAATCCAATAACTGGTTCCTGGAGTCCAGGAACCACCCACTTGGCCTTTTCCCTTCTGCCACCTGTGGAACTTGTAGAGATAAACAATGGACTAAGCTGGAAACCAAAAGGATGGCAGATCTAGGCACTTGCTCAGTGTAGTGACATCTGTGTTATTTGTCAGCCTGTGTGATTGCTCAATGAGGCGACTGCTGCCTAATCTACCATTCAGGGTTGTTCCTGGGCCAGTTGCCTATCTGCCCCATATCTATAAAACTTCTTGCTGCAGGTTAAATCTAGAGCAAGGGGATCCTTGGCCAGGAAAAATGTCCAAGTTTTCTGTGATTCATCATTTTTTTGCTGGTAAAAGAGATAGATTTGAACTCCTCTAAGGAGCCAGCCTAGGCAAAACTATGAAGTAAGAAGAATTCACAAAGAATCATATCATGCCATAACATAAGACAAGTTACAAAGTTCTTTCCTCACAGCACCGTGAGGTAGAAGGGGGAAATGTGCTTATTTCCAATTGATAGAAGAAGAGCTGGAGCTCAGACTACATTGTCTGATTCAAGGTGTAGCCACGCTGTTTCAGAGATTATTATTGTGTCTTTCCATTCCTTTTTTTTTGTGGTGCATTCCAGGCTTGAAAAATTTACCTGCCCCATGTCCTATCTGTCTTGTCCCTGCCCACTGGCCTTCTAGCTTTAATCTGATAAGCTAACAGAAACTAAAGATTTAATTCTATTTTGAATTCTTCTCTTATACCAAATAGAAGAATTGCCTGGAATTGGGGCAGAGATTCATTGGGACCCAGTCAAAGGCAGATGACATTCTGCATGATCCTGGTCAGAGACAACCATGACTGTCTGATTTCCAATTCAACTCAATTCAATTTAATTCAATTCAACAAACATTTATTTTGCTACTATCAAAATAGGTAGGGAATAGGGTGCTGAGCTTGCAGTCAGGAATTATTGTTGTTGAATCATTTTTCAGTTATGTGACTCTTTGTGACTCCATTTGGGGTTTTCTTGGCAAACTGACTTCATACTAGTTTGCCATGTGCTTTTCCAGTTCATTTTACAGATGAGGAAACTGAGGCATAGAGGGTTAAGTGCCTTGTCCAGGGTCGCACAGTGTCTGAGGTCAGATGGGAACTAATGAAGATGAGCCTTCCTGATTCCAGGTCCATCGCTCTGTTAGCTACCCAGCAACAATCTGTTTCTCAACCTCTATGTAATTTAGGCCCTTCTTGTGACTTATTTACTGAATCAGGGGTTGAGATCTTCAGTGGCTGAAGGAGTACTCATACCAAGAGTTTTCCGCACTGACAAAAATCCCAGATCCTCAAGTGTGTCTGTGTGTGTGTGTGTGTGTGTGTGTGTGTGTGTGCGCGCGCGTGCGTGCAAGAAGGTACTGGGAACAGAAGGAAAGAATGGCCCTGGTCCTCCAGAAGTTTACATTTTACTGGGGAGACAGGACAAGTATAAAAATAAGTACAAGGCAAGGAAGAATGAAGAAGAAAGGAAAACTTGGAGCTGAAGGGAATGGTACCTGAGATTAACCTTGAAAGCCTACCTTGCCTGCCAACACAGACTATAAGGTTGACCCAAGATAGACTGAGAGATGTCATAGTCTTTTTTTTTTAATTTCCATATATTTAACACAATATATCTTGTACATATTTTTGCATATTGTTGCTCCCATTAGAAGAAAAATTACTAGCATGTATATGCTAGCTTTAAGGTTTGCAAAGAGTTTTCCAAATACTATCTCATTTGATCTTTATGACAACCCTAGGAGGCAGTTGCTACTTTTATTATAACCATAGATGCAAAGGGACTTGTCCAGAGTTCCAAAGCCAGGTGTGAACTCCATAACTGGCATCGTTCACTGTGCCACCTTAACTGCCTCCATGTGAGGAACTTGAGAGCCAAAGGTATGCTTTTGCCTTTCTTTATATCTCCAGAAGTGTCTAGAATACACTAAGTACTTGATAAATACTTGTGCATTAGCAAGTAGATACTCAGCAAATATGTATAGATCGATTGACTAGTCAAAAGTCAAACCACACCACTAAACACAGGAAAAAATATCTGGATATTGGTGGAATCTGTCACCAGGGAGTAGGTATGATCATCACATATGCAGATGGTCTCTACCTCAGGGGTGGTTGGAAAAAAGGGGTTAAAGCTGATCCCTCTACTTAGAGTATCTTGGAGAAACACAGAGAAACTTGTGGGTGTTTCAAAAGTCTTAGTGCCGTTTTAAACTTAAAATTTTTAATACTTTTTGGGACACCTTGTATAAGCTTGGCCACTTAGATATGGAGGGAGGGAAGAGAGAGAGGGGGGTATTAAAGTTTAGAGTCCAGTAGAAAACAAATCCAGATAGCATGTGTGATAGATGGTATTTCAGAAATCATTTATAATTGGATCAGGATTAGATTGGGTAAGAATTAGAGCCATTATTTGATAGTCATTCTTAGGGCTACAGTATTAGGAGTCCATTTGCATTATTAGGGTTAGACAGTATGTAAGGACTAGGGCAGTATGGTGAATCTCTTAGAGACTGAGTGCCCAAACTACAACCCTCACACCCCATGTGAGCCCCCTGCCTTACCCCAGTCAGGGGAGGGAGAAAGTGCTCTCATTGGGCTGCTGGGCAGAGGGGTGGGTGATGAGAGAAATGTCCTCAGGCATGCTTGGAGAAGGAGAGGGGAGCAGCCCCCGGCATGTGTGCCATAGGTTTGGCAACACAGGGGTTAGAGATCAGAGTTAGGGATCAGATAGGGGTAAATCAATGGGTTCCTTTGGTTGCATTGTTATTCCAACTGTTGTTTTTTCAGACTGAGTTTTCACACCAAATTTCTCTTGATACATGCCCCCTCCTTTGGTTTTATTAGTAACATGCTATCAACCACTTTCCTACCTAGAGAAACTAGGATATAATTCTTCCAAATCCCATGTGTGGTACTTACCTATATCAGCCCCACTTAGAGTCTTCCCAAGTGGCCAGGGCCTCATGTCTATTTTCTTCCCATTGATGGCCAGTGACTGAACACAGCCCTTGAAGCCACGGTTTGTTCCTGTTGCTCTGACCAACCAGTAGGCACTAGGAGCCCCACCGAGGTAGAAAGGGGTCCGGAATGTAATTTTGCTGTACTGGCCCTTTAAAATGGAGAAGCAAACAAAACTCACCTTATCAAGTAATACACACAAGAGATTTTAAAAGGAATAATGGTGATCCCTGGGGATCACGAAATGGCTAATATGGAAAAATATTTTATATTATTGCATGTGTAAAATCTGTATTAGATTGCTTGTCACCTCCGGAAGGGGCAGGAGTGGGAAGAATTTGACTGAAAAAAATTTTTTAAACAGTTAAAAATTGTAATTGAGGACAAAACAAAATGTCAAAAAAAGGAAGAATATGAAGATGTAAAGATAAACTCAATATTTTAATTTCATGAATGACTTTTAAGGATTTTTTACAAGCAATTTGAACCTCTAAATTACTGGGTTAATTAGCAGGGGTTGTTCCTCATGGAGCATGATGTCAAAAATGTTAGATATGGGTAGGGGGAAAACAAGATACTTTGGTGTTAAGAATAGTTTAGATGGCAGTGACTCAGTGGATTGACAGCCAGCTCCAAAGATGGGAGGGCCTGGGTTAAAATCTGGCCTCAGATGCTTCCTAGTTGCATGACTCTGGATAAGTCACTTAGCCCCCGTTGCCTAGTCCATATTTCTCTTCTGACTTGGAATTGATACACACCACTGATTCTAAGACAGAAGGTAAGGAATTAAAAAAAAAGAGTAGTGGAGCGATTGGTGCTAGTCATTGGGCACCAAAAACACAACTATTCTATTTCAAGCTCTATTGCTACTTTAATAATGATATCTCACATTCACATAGGACTTTTAGCTCAGCACATTATTGTCTCATAGATCCTTAAACCAACCCTGCGAAGTAAATAGCATATGTTATTATCTCCATTTCATAGATGGGGAAACTGAGGCTCAGAGAGCTGAAATTATATTTGCCTCTAGTCACTCAGCTACTAGGTATCAGAGTTGAGACTCAAGTGAAGACTTTCTGATTCTCTATCCAGCATTTTTTCTACTATATAATGCTGCCTTCCATTGTCATTCACTTTCTTGTTGCCTCAGTTTCTTCATCTGTGAAAGGGGATAATACTAAATGAAATGACTACCTATAACCTCATCCAGCACCTCCAACTGTCAAATTTTCAAAGAACTCTGTGGCAATTAAACAAATTATGTTTTAAAATCCTAGATTGAAAAAAATATTAATGCAAAGCATTACTCCAACCAAGGAACCAGAGTACTGGGAATTTTGGCATCATGGGGCAAACACTGGCTAGG
This sequence comes from Gracilinanus agilis, assembly GCF_016433145.1. Classification (NCBI taxonomy): domain Eukaryota; kingdom Metazoa; phylum Chordata; class Mammalia; order Didelphimorphia; family Didelphidae; genus Gracilinanus; species Gracilinanus agilis. Next base: position 379,966,576 of record NC_058130.1, read on the forward strand.
AGCCAGGCTAGCCAGATTCTGGTCCTGGCTCTGTCACTCTGTCACTATCTGTGTGACACTGGGAAAGTCACTCCTGCCCCACCCCCTCTCCCTTAGTTTTCTCATCAGTAAATATATGGACCCAAAGATCTTTTTTTTCTTTTAAAATCTCTTACCAATACTGTGTATTGGTTCTAAGACAGAAGAGCACTAAAGGCTAGGCAATGGGACTTAAGTGACTTGCCCAGGGTCATACAACTAGGAATTGTCTGAGGCCAGATTTGAACCCAGGATCTCCCGTCTTTAGACCTGACTCTATCTACTGAACCATTTAGCTGCCCTGGACTAAGATAATTTTTGTCTGTTTTGTCTTTATTTGATTTCAATAACAAATTTACACATGAGTTTTTCAAATTTATATGATTCATGTTGTCTCTCTCCTTCCTTCCCTCCCCCCTCCTGGAGCTGACAAGAAATTCAGTCTAGGTTATACATGTATTATATACCTTTCCATATTGTTCATTTTTGTAAGAGAGTAATTTTATAAAACCAAAATCCGAAATCATATACCCAAATAAACAAGTGATAAATCACATGTTTTCATCTGCATTTATACTCCAACAATTCTTACTCTGGATGTGGACAGTATTATTTTTCATAAGTCCCTCAGAATCGTCCTGGATCATTGTATTGCTGAGAGGAGCAAAGTCTATCATATTTGATCATTCCACAATATTGCTGTTACTGTGGATTGTGTTTTCCTGGTTCTGCTTATTTCACTCTGCATCAGTTCATGGAGGTCTTGTCAGTTCTTTCTGAAATCATCCAGTTCATCATTCCTTACAGCACAATAGTATTCCATCACCATCATACACCACAATTTCTTCAGCCATTTTCCCAATTGAGGAACATCCCTTTAGTTTCAATTCTTTGCCACCACAAAAAACATGGCTATAAATACTTTTGTACAATAATTCTTTTCCATTTTTATCTCTTTTGGGATATAGACCTAACAGTGCTATTACTGGCTCAAAGGGTATGCATTGTTTTACAGCCCATTGGGCATAATTCCAAATTGCCCTCCAGAATGGTCGAATCAATTCACAACTTCACCAGCAATACATTGATTGGACAAAGAGATCTTTAAAGTGTTTTCCAGCTCTAATATTCGTTGACTTGAGTTCTATGTAACAAAAATGTAATTTGGATGAGTTATTTCTGAGTTTGAGTCCAAATACCATGTGGTATTTTCAATGGGACTTGACAAAAATGTCCTTGAAGACTGTTCTTGTTACTACTGTAAAATGTCACTAATTTGGAATTTTTACTTGCTGAGGGGTGGAAATTGTCTAATTTGTGGAAAATTTGCAAAGAAATGTGTTTGTTTTTTTTAATGATTCACAGTTTATTCCTTGCAGACATTCAATATTTATTTTATTTTATACTTTAATAAATAGATCTTATGTATATATATTTATATTTTACATTCAGGAGAGTATAAGATCTTTGAAGGCAAGGACCATCTCATTTTGATGTGTGTATCCCTAGCTGCTATTTTAGTGCCTGCTATTTAAATGTGGTTACCTAGATACTGATTGATTTCTAGTTAGTACACAGGATACTTCAAATTACTACTCAAAAGGCCATCCAATGTGATTCGTGTCTATTTGTTTTTGCTCCTGACAAGGCTCACTATCCTCCATCCCCATTTTTTTTTATGTTTTTTGTTAGTAAGTTCTTTCTTTTTCTTGCCCAAGACTGAACTTCAGTCAACATATAAAAAATTTAATGTGGTCCTTACAAAGGATTTTCATTAAGGTCTTTACATGATTTCCCTAGACAAATGCTTCCTTCTCCTTCCTGTCAGAGCTCATGTCACTCTAAACTCTGGCCGTATGTCTGCCTGATCTCATATAAGCCATAGTCTGAATTATTGTGAGCTCTTAAATAGTGGAATCTGAATCAGTGAGGTTTCAGTCTATCCGTCCTTCTTTTCCTTAAATCTTCAAGGAATGATCTCTCACATATTATGTCTCCCCAGTGGGCAAGGGCAAAGATAGATACAAGGAGAAAGGAAGTGAATGTCATAGATACACAGAGGCATCCTTGCCACATTTCTCCTCTGAGAGCACAGACACCTGCCTGGTTATAATTGCAGGTTAGGTTCCCTTGGCAGTTTGTTATCCCAAACTGTTCCAAACCAGAAACTAAAATTATCTAGTGCATGACAGAAATGTGGATGCTAAAGTGAGTCACTGTAGAGTCCAATACTAAAAATATTTCACCACTTCCTAAAGACATGATCTAGAAATCTTAGATAAATGAATGGCTTAAATACTGAACCAAGTGACCTTTTCAGAATTCTTTTCTTAAATCAAAAGATTGTGATATGTTGATTTTTTTTGTTTGACAATAATAAGAGGCTCAAATCTCCTGGTATTAGGCTTCTTCTTCAACTAAATCACAGTGCTAAGAGAATAAGTCCTGCTGGGTATGTGCCTGCAAATAAATTCGTAAACAAAGTTAATACTTGGTGACTTTAGTAGTTGTGAATAGAGTTTGTTTCATTCATTGTGTCCCTATTCCAATTTCCTAGTACATGGCTTGGCACAGATTAGGTACTTAATCAATACTTATTGAGAGGTAGCTGGTAGCACAGTAGATAGAAAGCCAGCCCTGGAGTCAGTAGGTCTTGGGTTCAAATTTGGCCTCAGATACTTCCTAGCTCTGTGACCCTGGGCAAGTCACATAACCCCAATTTCCTAGCCCTTATTGCTCTTCTGCCTTGGGTATAATAGTTAGTATTGATTCTAAGACAGAAGGGGAGGGTTTAAATTTTTTTTAAACGTGTATCTTAGAGAGGGACACTACAACATCCATAATTACTCATGGTCACAGTCAGTATGTGTCAGAGACTGACACTGAGCCTAGGTCTTCCTCCTATTGATCTCCTGAATCATGATGCCTTTCTTTCAAAAAATTAGGGCCACAGTAGGGTCTTAAAGTAGGGGGTTTTCCTGCAACTAGACACAGTCCCAGCTGGGATCTGAAGGAACATTTACTAGGGAAATGATAAAGAGCTCCTCCATCAGGTATGAGTTGAGCCTGGAATTGTACATTCTACAAACTATGGATTAGACATGGGAGAGAAGAGATGTTAGTAAAAAACTCACCTGAGATTGGCCTGTCACTGGGGTGCCATTGTTCACCTGGAGTAGTCCATTCAGCCCATCCCTGTAGATACTGACAGTGTGCCAACTGCCTAATTTTATTTTGCTTTCACTGATAATGATGGCCACCCCAGTTCCACAATTAAATCTGTAGAGAAGAAAGAGAAGGAGAGAGTGCTTGTCAAAAATCTCACACTGCTTCTCTTGCTAGAAGAAACTCCTCTGGTATTCAGAATGAATATTCAGAAGCATACTTAAGATTTAAAGCAAAACAAAACAAAATTAACCATTTCCACTTTACCATCTATGTATGGCTATAGGGGTGGCTAGATAGCACAGTGGATAGAACTATTGGCCTCGAGTCAGGAAGACCGGAGTTCAAATCTGGCCTTACTATCTGTGTAACTATGGGCATGCCACTCAATTTCCATGTTTCTGTCTATAAAATGGAGATAATAATAACAGCTAGCCTCCCAAGGCTGTTGTGAGGATAAAAGGAGATAATATCTATAAAATGCTTTGTGCATAGTCCCTGGTACATAGGAGGTGCTATCTAAATGTTATTCACTTTTTTACTATTGTTTGATCTAAATCTGGATGACTTGACTAAGTTAACATAATAGCCTTTACTATGAAAACTTTGATTTGCCCTTTTCACAGGGGGAAAAAAAAAGCCTGAGCAATTATACCCCTCATCTCTACACAATGAACTGTGGAGATTGCCAAATGCCTGAAAGGGACTAAAGGGGCAGATTTTTAGAATGTGAGTCACTTTTATCCCAGTAATTTCTCCAGGGACTCTTCCTAGCTCCCAAGTGGAGGCTAGATGGTATTAATAAAAATATGAAAACCAAGCCTTTGAGTTCTGATTGGCAAGGTTGTCAAAACAGCTGCTTGTGCCTAGCTACATGAAATATGCAATCCATTTTTTTTCCACAGCAAGATCCCACTGAGGGATGAATTTCGGGTAGTGTAGGAACATTCATGGGGGATAAAGTGTTCTCCTTGCCTTAAAATGGCACACCTATCTACTCCTTCCCCTTCCATAATTCTTTTGGTCCAAAGGACCCCCAACTTGAGAGTCAAGATCTGTCAGGTAAGCTATAAGTCTTACCTGGACAGCTTCAACTATTATTACTACTAGTCAGCCCCACACTCAACACATAGGCTCTTGGGTATTTTCAATAGAAAACAAAAACACAGTCCTTAGCCACTCCAACAGGAATTTGCAGTATCAGTAGTTTCCCTGATAAAACTTTCTGAAAATCAAAAGCAGCTCCCCATTAGGAAGAAGCTAGAGATCCCAATTCGAGTTCAACTAGGAAGGGTTTGACTCTTTCAAAGCATCCACTCAAATTCGTTTGACAGTAAAAGGCATGGCTTTTTTGGATTAATGATTCTTAAACTACAGCAGCCTACATCCTCCTTCTATATCTGATTGCCTTTTCATACCCATTTTACCCTCTATTTAAGAAAACCTCAGATATGCTCAGAATTGTTATAATTATATTTGGCTTATGGAAAAGAATTCAGACCTGGAGGGACAAACTGAAAAGATTGTCAATGAATATGGGGGATCAGTTTCTGTGACTCCTCTTGTAATTCTTTCATGACACGTTAGGAAGCTGCAACAATTCCATTTTGGAAAATACATTTTTCCTTGTGGGGCGGTAGTACAAGTAAGTTCATGACATAAAACTTCACTCTTCCCCTATTTCCTGCAATGACTTTCAAATGTATATGCTAGTTAACATTTATTTCACCAACTGGCCAAATAAACTGCCAAGGAATCACACTGGGAGAGGAACTATTTTTGGCAGGTGTTACCTGAACTGGAGAGAACGCCGGATGATTGCCAATGACATAAAATCACCCCGTCCATGTTCATTTTCTCCACAATACAGCAATAAGCCATCTTCTGTTTCTGCCTATGATTACCAGAACAAAAGCCACATGAAGAATGATCACCTGTTCTCCAACAAAGCCCCATCTGGAAGCTTTTTTGATGAAAGGAATCCTTAAACATTCTCCTATTCTATGATGATACAAAGGGGTAAGTGTGTGAATGCCACTTAGTTCTCAGATAAGTTCTGATCAGATTCAGTAAACATATGAGAATAATGCTACATGTATGTGAAAAGTTAGAATGAGATGATGTTTCCTCGGTATAGAATGAGAAAGTTGAACCTATAAGGTCTTGTTCAACTTTCAAGTTTTGTGGAGAGAAAGGAAGCTTCATTGTTTTTAGAGTTTCTCTTTATTCACCTTAGTTGATCTAAGATTAGGGCTCCGAGAAAACTCATCTCTGTAAAGTGGCAGGAACAGATGAGATTCATCCATCTCTTATTTATCAAACTTGGGTTTTGTGAAAGGGCGATATTTTAAAAAAATATTTTCATTGAGCTGCTATATAACTCCATAACATGACATTCTAAAGGCTGGCTTTCCTGGCTCCTGGTAAGTAGGACAGATTAAGGAAACAAGATTCCAGTGAAGTTTCTGACAGGGGTAGGGTTGAGCGTTCTTATAGTCAACACCTTGGCTAGAACCATTATTTTCATCAGAGATTCCAAAGGAAGATGTTTTCCTTCATCAAACCCTTCTGGGTCACCTAAACTAACCAAGAGACTTCTTTCAACCCTTCAGTAATTCAATTTGTTTCATTCAGTAATGTGCATAATGGTGAAGACACATTTTGTGCCCCGGAATAGTACTTGCAATGTATACACAATTATATCTCTTACCCTAAATTCAAGAGTGATTTGAAATGCCTGATAAGAGTTCTTCAGTGGTTCCAAGGTTAAGTAGGAGTGGCCAAAGAACTGAGGATATTGGATGGAAATATCTGAAAAGGAAAGAGAACTTAGTTTTCTTATTCCCCTAAAGCAGAGATTAATTGATATTTAGCTAGAGATTTCCTCAGGTAAATATTCAAGATGGAAAGTCCCTTATATTATTAGTCAACCTGTTAAGTTCAATGAGTCTTCATCCTTTTATCAGTGTTCTTACTTCTTCTTCTTATTCCAGGGTATTGTGATTTTATGGTTCTGCAATTAAGGATGGGCACACAGTACCCAGAGAAGGTGAATTTCCTAACAGTGTAATGATAGTTTTAAAGAATGGTCTCTGTTTCCTTGGCTGCACATTTGACTAGGAAAGCCCCTTTTTGTAATCTGAATTTCAGTAATATGCACATCACAATCTACCCATCAGCTTTCCTCTCTCTCAAACAATGATCTGTAATTTAGTCTCTGATACTCTCCAAAGCCAAAATGATTTAGCTTGTGTATGAAAAGTGAGAGATTGCCTTGCATGGTCAGCAGCCAGTAAAAACCATACACACACACACACTCATATATGCCTACATATACATATATGTTTGCATGTATATATGTATGTGTATAGAGATACAGTACTCAAGAGTCAGGTTGGCATAGTGGATAGAGAGCTTTCTTTGGAGTAAAGATGACCTGGGTCCAAGTCCCATTTATGACACTATGCACCCTCCTCATGAATCACAACCTATCAGGGCTCCAAGTAACTAAGATTGTGAAGTGCAAAGCAGTACTAATTGGCATTGATGGAGGGAGATATAGTCCAAAAAAACCACAACAAATTAAACACAAAACTTTATGGTTACAAAGTACTTTCATAGAATTGATTTCATTGTCTATCCAGTTTATGCAAGGGGTTAACTCTCACCAATCATAAAGAGCCAGGGATGTACCTTTAGGAATGGGCCCAGAGAAAGGAAGCCAAGGAAAGTGGAATTGTTCTGGCTTCCATTGGGATACCTCTATGTCTACATCCTATTAAATATTGACTGACCAACTCTGGGAGGGCTTACCTTCTGCACAATTCTCACCACCTTTGCCAAGGTTGCAATGGCATCGAGAACCACCGAGGTTGTAGTCATTGACACAGAAGCTATCAGCTGAGCAGATGGTTTTATCACAAGACATGTCAAAGAGCCGCGTCATTGCAGCCATACCATGCCTCCTCTTTGCCTTTGCCGTGGTGGTATAGTGGATCGGTGTTGTAGTGATAGGAGAAGCTGAGGTAGGAAGGATATGCCTTGAAAAGGACTTTGGCTTAGATCTAGGAGGCATCTTGGTTTCCACCAAAAATTTCCTATGACTTCCTTTGATAGCAGGAAGTGGTTTGACCTTAAGAGGAAAGATAATGTTAAAGAAGGACACAGTGATATTACTGTTGTCATCATTGCCAACATCACCGCTATCGCCATTGTCATGATTCCAAATCCCACATACATTCTACTTCTCATCCCTTCCATCCTTATTTCTATTAGCATCTAGATCATCATCATCACCAAGAACTGTCCTTATCTTCATCCTCACCATCACCATCATTATCACTATGACCAATATCCCTATCTATATTGTCCCTGAGAGGAAGGTTTCATTTTGTCTTTGTGTCCCCAACACCAATCACACAGTAGGGGCTTGATAAATGCTCATTGATTGACTGATTATCATTATTATTATTACCATTCCTATCTCCATTTGCATGCCAATTATCACCATCATATCACCTCTGACATTTGTATAGTGCTTGGTACCTTTTCAGAGAATAGCTTGCTTGGACCCGATACAACCCTATACAGTAGGTAAGGATGGTATTATTATCTCCATTTGATAGAAACTGGAATCTAAGGATATTAAATGACAAGCTCAAGATATATAGCTAGTGGGGGAAGAGCAAGAATTAAGGGATTTTCTGGAAGCTAATTACTTCCCATTAAAAGGGTCAAGTGGTGAAGGGATGAATGCTCTCTCCTTCAATTTGGCAGTTAAATTTTTAACATTCCACTCACTATGAAATCGAAAAGTTCCTTTGTGTCTCCAGATCATGAAGCCAGTGAACAGATTTGTCCTGTCCAGCCCCAGCATGGTTGGGACTTGGCTTGATTCATGTTAATTTAAAAATACCTAGAGTGGGGTGTCATAGAAAATGACAGTTCTAAAGACAAATTGGTCCATTTAAAATTGCAAGTTAAAAGTTCAAGATCCATTGACTAACTTTTATTTGGTTTTGAAAGAAAACAAAAACATAGTCATCTTCAAGAACAAAGACTTTTGTTACCTCTTCAATGTAAATGTCAAAATCAGAGTCATCAATGTCAAATCCATTGTCATCACTCCCTCCTGTGTCTGTGATATATCGTGGCTCAGAGGTCCCACTTCCTGCCTCCTCTGTACCTTTAAGAGCAAAGTATGCAGTTTCCATCAAAACATCCCTAGATGTTTATTCTTCTCCCTTTTCCCACCCCACTGCACCAGTTAGAGAAGTTAACTAATTTCTTCGGGATATATTTAGGATACTGAAGTGGCCAGAGTCCACCATTCATCCTAAACACTCAATACTCTGAAAATACACAATGGCGTAAACACACCTGAAATAGAAACCAAGGAGATGTATTCTTGTCCCTTTTGGCTAAAGCTTTTGCAGGAGCCTTGGTGGGACACTGGAATCCTCAGAATGGGAGGATGACGATGAATGAGGCATGAGATCATTTTTAAGAAGTGATATCTAGCCTTGACTCTGGGTATAATGTGGGTCACTGTGCAACTTACTTTATTTTGCTCAGTCATTCCTTCCTCCATAAAAGAAACAATACCCTAGAAGCCTTCAGGTCTGACTTAGACATAGACCTAATGTAACAGGAAATGTAACACTCAAGGAGTCAGGATCTTTTTATTTTTATTGGATTTTTAAAACTCTTGCCTTCTGTCTTAGAATCAATACTGAGCATTAGTTCCAAAACACAAAACTGGTAAGGCTAGGCAATTGGGGTTAAGTGAATTGTCCAGGGTTACATGGCTAGGAAGTATCTGAGGAGATATTTGAAAATAGGACCTCCTATCGCCAAGTCTGACTCTCTAGCCACTGAGCCACTGTCCTGAGTCAGAAGCTTTTAAAAATGGAGATCTAAAGTTCTAGCCCATTTCCTCCTATTGGGGGAAGCAGGTAGCTTGATCACTCTAGGGAAGGGTAGATATGAGGGCTGGAGTAGCGGCTAGCAGGCTGTGGCAGAGAAGCAGTCCCTTCTCTAGGCTTCATATGACTCATGTGTAATGGGATGGGATTGAACCAAATTATCTTTCGGGTCTGGTTTTATTTCAGTTAGGACTTGTGGTAAGCAGTTTGTGGGAGTATTGCTGACCCAGGGGATAGGTTGCTAATGAAAATCAGATCCACTTTGTAACGGAAGCAATATCTAACAGCACTCTCCCTCCTCCCAAACATGGGTTGGGCTAATTTTCCCCTAAAAAGTGACAAAGCTGTACCCCAGGGCTTGAATGGCCGGGGCTCAGGCTGTACCTCTCTTGATGCAGCTACCTGGAAGCCTCTCGCCATATTGACATGGGACTTATTGGTCATCTAAAGGCATAAAAAAGCCACTCTTGTGGGGACAGGATTTCAGGCTTGGCATCTATCCCCAATGCAGCACAAGTCAGTGAGTCCTCAGCCCATCTGACCAGGCGCACTGACCTATGGAGAAGAGGGGTGCTTCATCTACCCAAGGGAAGTGCTGGGGTATCCTTGTTGAATATCCTGTCTATGTTCTAGCTAAGTAAAGCTCCTTTTGTTAAGTGTCTCAATTCAACATCACACCTGAACTAAAAGGGTAGTGGCCTGAGGACTCATACACAAACACATTTTAATTATTTACCTGATCATCAGGTGCCCAGGGCTTCCCCCCAAATTTTCAGTTTTTAAAAAATAAACTCTTACCTTCTATTTTAGAATCGATACTTTATATTAGTTCCAGGGCAGAACAGTGGTAAGGGCTAAGCAATGGGGGTTAAGTGACTTGCCCAGGGTCACTCAGCTAGGAAGTATCTGAAACCATTTTTCAGTTTTGATTCTGACTACGTACTCTAAGATTTTACCTTGATGTTTGGTAAAACGATGGATAAAGGATTACAAAGCATAAATCTAGGCCTAGAAACAAGCCACCCTCACAGTATTCATTTATTAACTTCTTCCATAAACAATTCCTAAGTGCTTTCTATGTGTGGGACATCATACTGGGTCCTAGGAGAGACAAAGAAGCAAATAAAATGAAATATGGTAGCTATCTTCTAGGAATATAATATTTCTTTTTACCAATTACATGTATTAACAAATTTTCACATAAGTTTTCTAAAGTTACCAAATTGTCTCCATCCCTCCTTCCTTTCCCCCTCCCAGAGCTGATAAGCAATTCCATCTGGGTTATACATGTATTATCACACAAAATATCTTTCCCATATAATTCATTTTTGTAAGTGAGTAATCTCATAAAACCAAACCCCACGAACATATACCCAGATAAACAAATGATAAATCATATGCTTTCATTCACATTCCTACTCCAACAATTCTTTCTCTGGAGGTGGGTAGCATTCTTTGTCATAAGTCCCTTATAATTGTCTCGGATCATTGTATTGCTATTAGCAGCAAAGTCTATCACAGTTGATCATTGCACAATATTGCTGTTACTGTGTGCAGCGTTTTTCTGGTTCTGCTTATTTCACTCTGAATCAGTTCACGTAGCCTTTCCAGCTATTTCTGAAATCATGCTGTTCATCATTCCTTACAGCACAATAGTATTTCATCAAACTCATCTACCACAATTTGTTCAGCCATTCCCCAATTGAAGGCTATCCCTTTAGTTTTGAATTCTTTGCCATCACAAAAAGAGCAGCTATAAATATTTTTGCAGAAACAGATTCTTTCTCTCTTTTTTAAAATTTCTTTGGAATACAGACCTAGAAGTTGTATTACTGGATCAAAGGGTATGCATTCTTTTATAACCCTTTTGCAAGGGTTATAAAGGACATAAAGACATTAGGAATTTCGTATTTAACTGGAGAGATAGGTCATGTACACAAATAGCAATATAAGATAAAATAAGGCAACAACATAAGAGAGAAAGACAATTGTATAAGAGTTCTGAGACAGGGTATGTTGCCTCCAATTTTGAAGATCAAGGAAGTAATTATGAAGGAGGAAGAGGAGGAAATATTTGCATTGGGCTTCAAAATCTGGTTAGATTATAACAAGTGAAAATAAAGAAGAGGACATTTCAGACCCAATCAATAAACATTTATTAAGCACCTACTATGTGCTAGGTTCTGGGAATACAAATTTAGTAAATGAAGTAATTTCCACTCTCAGGGAGATTTAAAGGCCTAGAGGTGGGAAATACCCAGATGTGTTTATTCAGGAGATGGTCTAACTTGTTGAGATGATAGAACATTGTAAGATGAAACCAGAAAGGTAGGTTGGAGTCAGACCGTGGGGGTTAAATCAGCAAACTAATCCATGTGTCTCTCTGAGCAAAGCCAACATCACTAAAACAAGATACTGCTGAGGTGAAGAGCAAGGATGAGAAGGGCAAATCCAAAAGGAGAGGGAGCATGGAGTACTTGCATGGAGTTTCTCTTTCTACCTCCTGCTGCTAAGTTTTGTTGGAAACATATAGGAATGCTGATGATTTATGTGGGTTTATTTTATATCCTGCAACTTTGATAAAGTTATTATTTCAGCTAGCTTTTTAGTCGGTTTTCTAGGATTCTCCAAGTAAGTCATCATATCATCTGCAAAGAGTGATAGTTTGGTTTCCTTATTGTCTACTTTAATCCTTCCAATTTCTTTTTCTACTCTAATTGCTACTGCTAGTGTTTCTAGAACACTATTAAATAATAGAAGTGATAATGGGAATCCTTGCTTCACTCTTGATCTTATTAGGAAGACTTCTAACTTATCCCCATTGCACATGATATTTGCTGATAGTTTTAAATATATACTGTTTATTATTTTGAGGAAAGACTCTACTATTCCTATACTTTCCAGTGTTTTCAATAAGAATGGGTGTTGTATTTTGTCAAAGGCTTTTTCTGCATCTATTGAGATAATCATTTGATTTTTGTTTGTTAGATTGTTGATATGGTCAATTATGTGGATGGTTTTCCTAATGTTGAACCATCCTTGCATTCCTGGTACAAATCCCACCTGGTTATAGTGGATCATCCTTGTGATCACTTGCTGTAGTCTCTTAGCTAGTATTTTATTTAAGATTTTTGCATTTATGTTCAACAAAGAGATTGGTCCATAGTTTTCTTTCTCTGTTTTTGGTCTTCTTGACTTGGAAATCAGTACCATATTTGTGTTATAAAAGGAATTTGGTAAGACTCCTTCAAGCATGGGGTACTTGAAAGACCATCCAACTGAGTCCCAGGTCTTCTAATCACATATGGAACATTGGGCAAAATATTTGGCTTCTCTTGGCTTCATACTCACGTACAAAAGCTGGAATGCAAGTGATGAGTTGGGACTAAATCAAACAATCCCTGAGGTCTTTTTTGGTTTTGTAATTCAATGAGGGCTTATGGTAAGCCATGGGAGTATTGCTAATGTGATAGAGCACTAAACCCAGAGTTAAGAAGACTTGAATTTGAATCAAGTCTCTGACACTAGCTGTATGACCCTGGGCAAGTCACATAACTTCTGTCTGCCTCAGTTTCCTTAGTTTTAAAATGGGGATAATTATAGCACTTACCTCACCGGATAATCGTAAAAGATTGAATAAGATAACATTTGTAAAGCACTTGGCATAATAGTGTCTAGCAACATAGTAGATAATTAATAGATGCTGGCTCTCTTCTCTTCCCTTCCTGTCTCTTATGCCTAATTCTGATCACAAATCTCCTCCTTAAAAAGGAAGAAAGTCATAGATGCAATAACTACAATAATATAATTGAAAAGATCACTAAAGGGAAACTAAACTTTGAGTAAATAAAAAAAAACTAATAATGCTCCTGAGAATAGATAATAAAACATTTTCCCTCTTCTTAGCAGAGAAGTGGAGTATCATAAAGGCAGACTATTACATATGCTTTGAGACTTGGTCACTATGTTAGTTGTTTTTGCTTAAGTGTTTTTCTTTGTTGGAGGGAAGGTTAAAATCTAGGATGGACTTTGGGTGATGAGGGAAGAGTGATGCAGAAATGCCTGTGATGCTAAAAAAAGGTTTTTCTTTTATATTCTTCATTCTTCCTTCTCCCTTCCTTCTTTCCTTCTTTCTCCTTTCTTCTTTCCTTCCTTCCTCACTCTCCTCTCTGTCTGTCTCCCCTTATCTCTCTCTATGTCCCACTTAAAGAGGTAAGGCTTGGGGAGAGAAAGAAAAAGAATTAGCCAGTGAGTGGAAAATGAGCAAGCTTCTAAGCTCAGGGACTTGGCAGAGCAGAGGAGTTTATTTCACCTTCTCTATAGTAATTTCCAGCAGTTCTTTAAAACCTCCATCCTCTGCCAGCTGTCAAGTCTCATGTTGTGATGATAGAATTCTAGATGAACCCTGGTTTTACCAAGCCAGGTATCTATATCACACCAGTTACATGCTACGTAGTTTTCCCAAAAAAGCTGCTAAAATAAGGTTCAACCAATTTTTACTATTATTTTGCTATTTTATTGTAATTTTGTTATTTTATTACATTATGGGGGTTTTTATTATTAGAAACTACTTAAATTATAAGTTCTTTAATTCTTTTTTAAACCCTTGGCTCCAAGGCAGAAGAGCAGTAAGGGCTAGGCAATTAGGGTTAAGTGATTTGTCTAGGTCATACAGCTAGGAAGTGCCTGAGACCTCAATTGAACCCAGGATTTCTCATGTCCAGACCTGACTCTCAAACAATTTAGAACCTATGCTTTAGGAGAAGCTAAGTGTCTCAGTGGATTAACTTCAGAGTAAAGAATCCAAATGACAAACAAACAAACAAACAAACCCTTCAATTCTTCACTGGCCTTGAGGTATTTCTTATTTCCAATCTCTCTGGCTTCAATCCTCCTAGATACTGCTGCCATATTAATCTTCTTAAAGCACCACTTTCATCACGGAATTCTCTTACCCACAAACCTTCAATAGCTCCTCATTGCCCACAGGTTAAGTCCAAACTCCTGACACCTAAAATTCTTCATGATCTGGCCTCAACTTACCCTTCTAAACTTAGTTCCCATTACTTCCCTAGTATAACTCTGCTATAAATATTTTTGTACATGTCTTTTTCCCCATGATCTCTTTGGGGTACAAACCCAGCAATGGTATGGCTGGATCAAAGGAGAGGCAATCTTTTAGTGCTCTTTGGGCACAGTTCCAAATTGCCATCCAGAATGGTTGGATCAATTTACAATTCCACCAGCAATACGTTAAGGTCCCAATTTTGCCACATCCCCTTTAATGTTCATTACTCTCCTCTGCTATCATTTTAGCCAATCTACTAGGTGCGAGGTGATAACTCAGAGTTGTTTTGATTTGCATTTCTCTAATTATTAGAGATTTAGAACACTTTCTCACGTACTTATTGATAGTTTTGATTTCTTTATCTGAAAATTGCTTGTTCATGTCTTGCCCATTTATCGATTGGGGAATGTCTTGATTTTTTGTAAAACCGATTTAGTTCCTTGTATATTTGAGTAATTAGACCTTTGTCAGAGTTTTTTGTTATAAAGATTTTTCCCCAGTTTGTTGTTTCCCTTCTGGTTTTGCTTGCATTGTTTTTGTTTGTACAAAACCTTTTTAATTTAATGTAATCGAAATTATTTATTTCACATTTTGTTATTTTTTCTAACTCTTGCTTGGTTTTAAAATCTTTCCTTTCCCAGAGATCTGACCTGTATACTATTCTGTGTTCACCTAATTTTCTTATAGTTTCCTTCTTTATATTTAAGTCATTCACCCATTCTGAGTTTATCTTGGTATAAGGTGTGAGATGTTGGTCTAAACCTAATCTCTCCCATATTGTTTTCCAATTTTCCCAGCAGTTTTTGTCAAATAGTGGATTCATGTCCCAAAAGTTTGGCTCTTTGGGTTTATTTTAGACTGTCTTGCTGACGTCACTTACTCCAAGTCTATTCCACTAATCCTCCCTTCTGCCTCTTAGCCAGTACCATATTGTTGGTTTTTTTTTAAACCCTTAACTTCTGTGTATTGGCTTCCTAGGTGGAAGAGTGGTAAGGGTGGGCAATGGGGGTCAAGTGACTTTCCCAGGATCACACAGCTTTGAAGTGTCTGAGGCCGGATTTGAACCTAGGTCCTCCCGTCTCTAGGCCTGACTCTCAATCCACTGAGCTACCCAGCTGTCCCCCAGTACCATATTGTTTTGATGACCACTGCTTTATAGTATATTTTAATATCTGGTACTGCTAGGCCACCTTCCTTCACTTTTTTTTCCATCATTTCCCTTGATATTCTTGATCTTTTGTTCTTCTAAATGAACTCTATTAGTTTTTTCTAATTCTGTAAAAAAGTTTCTTGGTAGTTTGATAAGTATGGCACTAAATAAGTAAATTAATTTGGATAGAATGGTCATTTTTATTATCCTAGTACAATTCTGATACTCTAGACAAACTGATCCACTTGGGTGCATTTTCCTTTTTCCTATTTTTATTCTTACTCCTAAAAATAATCTTTCTCCTTTTTACCATCTATTCATAGCCAATACATTCTTCCAGCTCAGGTTTGTGTCCCAGATGATTCCAGTCTACTATGGCCTCTTCCCTTTTCTGAACTTCTTGCAAGACCACTTACTAGATGAATAATGATACTCTTACACTGTCCTGTAATATTATGTAACTTTTCCTGTGTTTATATTTTATCAACCCACAGGGCTTGTTTTCTGACTTGGTCTGGTGTAGCTTCCCTTGTGTGTTTGGGGGGAGCCAGCCTGCATTTATATTGTTGTTCAGTTGTTTCAGTTGTGTCCCCATTTGGAGTTTTCTTGGTAGAGATACTGATGTAGTTCGCCATTTCCTTCTCTGGCTCTTTTATTCATTTTACAGATGAGAAAACTGAGGCTAATAGGGCTAAGTGACTTGCCCAGGGACACACAGCTAGTAAGTGTCTGAGGCCAGATTTGCTCTCAGGAAGATAAGTCTTCCTGATTCCAGGCCCATCATTCTATTCATTGCTCTACCTAGATGCTCTGAGGTTACACCAGGGCACCTCTTTATATGGCCATGATAGACTTCTTCTTCAAAAGATATACTCATCACCCTATCCCCATTACAAATAGGAGCTCTTCTCTCTCTGCCCAATTTAGGACCATATAAATCATAGCTGGGTGGGGAGTGGGATAGAGTGTTTAGAGGCCCACACTATGCTCTAAAATGTTCAGAAAAGGAAACTGAGGCACAGAGAAATTAAGGAGTTTGTGGTACTAACTGAGCTGGTACTAAAATATGAGTTTTAATTTCTTTTTTTCTGTTTTTTAACCAATTATATGTAATAACAAATTTCCACACAAGTTTTCCAAAGTTATGTAATCCAAACTGTCTCCATTCCTCCTTTCCTCTCTCCTCCCAGAGCTGATAAGCAATTCAATCTGTGCTATACATGTATTATCACTCAAAACATGTTTCCATATTGTTCATTTTTGCTAGTGAATGATTTTATAAAATCAAAATCCCCAAACACGTATCCAAATAAACAAGTGAAAAATCATATACTTTCATCTGCATTCCTACTTCAACAGTTCTTTCTCTGGAGGTGAGTGGCATTTTTCTTTGTCATAGGTCCTTCAGAATTGTTCTGGATCATTGTATTGCTGTTAGTAGTAAAGTCTACTACATTTGATCATCCCACAATATTGCTGTTACTATGTACAATGTTCTCCTGGTCTTCCCAGCTCTTTCTGAACTCATCCTGTTCATCATTCCTTGTAGCACAGTAATATTCCATCACCACAGATACCGCAATTTATTCAGCCATTCCCCAATCAAGGGACACTCCTGCATTTTCTGATTCTTTGCCACTATGAAAAGAACAGCTATAAATATTTTTGTATGACAGGTCCTTTCCCATTTTTTATCTCTTTTGGGATACAGACCTAGTAGTGGTATTACTGAATCAAAGGGTATGCATTGTTTTATAGTCCTTTGGTCATAATCCCAAATTGCCTTTCAAAATGGCTGGATTAATTCACAACTCCACCAGCAATGCATTAGTTTCCCAATTTTTCCACATCCCTTCCAACATTTCTTATTTTCCTTTACTGTCATATTGGCCAATCTGATAGGCATGAGGTGGTACCTCAGAGTTGTTTTAATTTGCCTTTTTCTAATCAAGAGGGATTTAGCACATTTTTTCATGTGCTTATTGATCATTTTGATACCTTCATCTGAAATCTGTTTATTCATATCCTTTGACCATTTGCCAATTGGAGAATGACTTAGATTCTTATAAATTTGACTTAGTTCTTTATATATTTGAGAAATGACTCCTTTCTCAGAAAATTTTGTTTTAAGTTCCCCCCATCCCCCACCCCAGTCTGTTTCTCTTCTAATCTGTTACTAAAATTTGGATCTGACTTCAAAGTCACTTCCAAATGCCTTTCTACTATACCACATTGTGTTAAGATTTGAGCCAGCCTGTTTGTATTCCCCACACTATTGAAGAAAGTGGGAGTTCATGTCTTCAAACTGGCCAGACAGTTCCAGAGCTAAGTCTTATATTCTACCATCTAGTATTTGTTATTAATTGATCACCGTGAGTGAATAATACTCTAGGCTGACTTGTCCCTATCTCTAGCAAAGGAATGGTTAAACCTATATGAATGTAATGTGCTATTATTTCACCATGAGAAATGACAAAATGTGCCATGTTAGAGAAATTATAATTACAACATTATAATGACAAGTAAGACATGTAAGACTTGAGAACTCTCATCAGTACAATGATCAAATACTATTCCAGAGGGCTGCTGAGGAAGCATACTACCCACCTCCTGCTAGAAGATGACAGACTCAGGATACAGAATAAGATTTACATTTTTAGATATGGTCAAGACTGGTATTTGCTCTATTTAACTATATATATTTATTATTATGGTTTTCTTTTTTCTTTTTATTGTTCAGTTAGATGGGGAGGGAGAGATAAAACAAATGCTTATTAATTGGTAAAATTAATTGGGCGGCTTAGTTGGCTCAGTGAATAGAGCACTGGGTCTAGGATCAGGAAGAACTGAGTTCAAATCTTGCATCAGACACTTACTAGCTGTGTGGTCCTGGGCAAGTTACTCTGTCTCAATTTCCTCATCTATAAAGTGAGCTGAAGAAGAAAATGGCAATCACTCTGGTCTCTTGGCTGAAAAAACCCCAATGGACTCATGAAGGGCCAGACACAACTGAAAAACACCTGAGCAACAACTGGAAGATCTTAAATTAAATTAAAAACACAACAACAAATGAACTGTATAGAATAGAAAATGTCATCATGGGCCAGGAGATGAAGCCACCAGCCCCTCACAAGGCACATGACTTCATCTACTAGCAAGACATGGGGCCACTTACTTTCCAATCTTATACTACTTTCCTTGATACATTTAATGTTTACTCTCTCTACTTTTCCCCTTTTCTTCTAGCTCTGTTTATAGTTCTGTCATTCTCAATGCTTAGAATGGACTTTCCCTCCACCCTCACCATTCTACTCCAAAGCTCCATCTTTTATTCATTAAAATTTTTTAATTTATTCTTATTATATGCTTAGTAACCACTACCACCATGAAAACATTTTAACTAAACAAATGCATAGAAAAGTTATAAGCAAAACCACTCATTCCACATTGTTTACAATTTGTTTAAATATATGTATGCTAACATAAACATCCTCTGCAATGCTCCATCTTTCAAAGCCTTCTCTTGTCCAGCAGTTGAAAGAGATCACACCTTCCTCACATTTTTCATAACCTTTTGCCTCAATTAATTATTTGCATTTATATTCTCCTAAATATCAAAGCTTTCCCTGCAGGGTCTTCTCTCCTCTATTCCCCATTAGAATGAAAACTCCTTGAGATCAGGGCATATGTCATATCTATATTTCCATTGCCTAGGAAAAAAGCACAATATAGGGACCTCCTCAGTGTTTGTTGAATGGAACGGAATAGAAGGCAGAATCGTCTTGATGACTGAAGCAGTCAGACTCAGGATTACTAAACAGAAGTCATTCTGCCTACAATAGTCAAAGGTGCAGGGGACTCAGGCTAAAGAACTACCCAGCACAATAAGGATAAAGGAAAAAGCTACGAGGAGACAATGAGCATCAGCAGAGAAACCTCCTTGCTGACTCTTTACAGTGATGCCCTTCCCCAGGTGGCTGACCACTGTCTTTGATCTGAACGGCTAATCAAAAAGTAGGACTAAAGCATAGGCTGGACCAGTGACATCCCCACAAGCCTTGCTCCTTTGGGATCTGACTGAGTCAGATGACAACTTTAAATACAGTGGGATGAGACAAAGTAGAAGCAGGTCAGCAAATCTCTCTTAGTGGACTCCCAGGGCCAGTACTGGGGCATTCAAGCAGAAGGGCTCCCCCCGAACTTAGGTGGTCAGGCAGAGCCATCATAACATTGCCCTAAACAGTGTCATTTCATATCTTTAATTTTTTTTTAGTCTGGTTCTCTGATTTCATTGTTTCAAAGATCTCTGGGTAATGAAATTTTCCTTACAAAGCAGATTAGTCACTCATCTGCAAATCATATATGCTGTCTAGGAGCATTAAGGAGCAGAAGTGACCTGGAGCTAGCTCATACTGGTTTCCAAGAACCAACTATTAAATTTTCACTATGGACATTTACACTTGGAAACTGACATGCTACAAATTGGGGCTTGATTTATTGGTTTACAGATTTTCTAGTCTTGAAAAATTAATGGAGAAATTGTAATAATGCTGGTCAAATTTAAAAGTGAATCATGGCTACGAGTTCTGTATCCAAAAAGAACAAGGAAAATAAAAGGAACCTATATGTACAAAAATATTTATAGTAGCTCTTTTTGTAGTGGTAAAGAATTGGAATTTGAGGAGATGTCTGTCAATTGGGGGAATGGCTAAACAAACTGTGGTATGTGATTGTGATGGAATATTATTCTACCATAAAAAATGACAAGGGGTTGGTTTCAGAAAAACCTGGAAAGATTTATATGAACTGATGCAAATCAGGAGAACATTAGACACAGTAACAGCAAAATTGTAATGATAGTCAACTTGAAAGACGTAATAGCTACTATAATCAATACAATCATCCAAGACAATTCAAAGGACACCTGGTGAAAAATTCTATCTGTATTCTGAGAATGAACTGATGAATTTTGAGTTTAGTACTTTTTTCACTTTATTTTTCTTTCTTTACTATTTTTTTCCAAAATAGTTAATATGAAAATAGCATGGCTTCACATGTATAATTCTTATTATATAGCTTGCCTTTTCTGTAGGTGGGAAAAGGGCTGGCCGGAGAGAGCTAATTTGGAACTCAAGATTTAAAAAATGAATGTTAAAATAAATTAAGCATATTTTAAAAATTAAAAAGTATGTCATGTAATTTTTTTTCAGATTACCAACATAGTCTTGATTAAGAGGTAAGTGACTTTCCTTAGGTCACGCAGCCAATCTATGCCAGAGGTAGATTTGAGACTAAGGTCTTGGCTCCAAGACTGGCTCTCTCCTATGCTATTTGGTGTTTCACAATAATATGAATATATTATACCCAAAACTTGTATTATCATTATTATATAATACAACATGTAATTTCTGCACATAGTTTCAGCTTTTGTAGCATTAATTTGGCCAACTAGGAACAAAATTCCCATTTATAACATTGTTCCTTGGAACAATATCCTCTATATCAGGGGTCCACAAACTAGGGCATAAAGACCAGATGCCTGCTGCCTGCTATATGCCTAGCCCTGTTCTATATCATTGTTTCACCTTAGGTGCATTTTCATGGAACCAATTAATGGCTTTAAGTAGGATTTGCCTATAGATTAATCTTCTAAAAAGTATAATTGGAAGTAAAAATTCATACTTTTTTCCCAGAAGAAAAAAATTTATGGTGGGTGCTTCTGGTCTTTCTTAACATTCTCTTTTTTGTGTGTGCATTATTTAATCATAACTCTTTCATTAAATTTTTAAAATTTTTTATCCTTTGTTTTTTACAACACCAGAATTTCTCTGTCTTCTCTCTCCATACCTGAGAGCCATCCCATATAACAAATAATATTTTTAAAGAAAAACAAAGCAGGAAGGAAAGAAAAAAATCAGTAAAACCAACCAGCAATATTGAAAAAGTCAGAAAATATATCTATCAATTATTATCTTCATTCTTATTGCCCATGTTACTTTGCCCATATACTTTTTTTAATTTTTATTTTTTGCTCCTGTTTAAGAAAAAAAACCTTACTTCTGTCTTGAAATTAATACTAAGTATTGGTTCCAAGGCAGAAGAACAGTAAGGGCTAGGCAATTAGGGTTGTTACTTGCCCAGGATCACAAAGGTAGGAAGTGTCTAAGGCTAGATTTGAAACCAGGTCCTCTAGGTCAGGATTTCTATCCACTAAGCCATCTAGCTGCCCCAGATGCTCATATATTTTTGTTGATATACTTTATTTTATTTCTTCATAATTCCTTATATGTAATATATTGCATCCTGATCTAGCCATTTTGGAAAACAACTTAGAATTACACCCAGAGAGTTATAAAATTGTGTATACCCTCAGACTCAGCAATATCATTGCTGGCTCTGTTTCCCAAGGAGATCTGGGGAAAAGAAAAAGAATTTATATGTTCCAAAATATTTATAGCAATTCTTCTTGTGGTGGCAAGGAACTGGAAATTGAGGGGATGTCCATCCATTAGGGAATGGCTAAACAATTGTGGTATGTAATTGTGATGGAATACTACTGAGTCACAAGAAACTATTAGCAGATTAATTTTTTAAAACTTGGAAAGAACTACATGAGATAATGAAGAGTGGAACAAACAGAAACAAGAGAACATTATATACAGCTACAGATTTTATATCTGAAGAGTAATGAATGTGAATGTTGTGATTGTTCACTTCCAGAGAATGAACTGAGAAGTGTAAACATGAAAAATATAATCTATATACCTATGTATACATAACTGTTTGGAGGATGGTGCCTTCACTGGTGTGTGTGTGTGTGTGTGTGTGTGTGTGTGTGTGTGTGTGTGTGTGTGTGTGTGTGTGTTGGAGAGAGGTGGGGAAGGAAGGGCTGAGATACCTGGAAATAAATTCTATTACTAAAATTTTTTAAAATAACTTGAATGTCCCTTCTTACAGTGCAGTAGTATTCCATTACAATTATATGTCACGATGTGCTTAGCCATTCTCCAACTGTTGGGCATTCCTCCTATTTCCACTTCTTTGCCATCACAAAAAAAAAAAAAAAAACTACTATAAATATTTCAGAATGTATAGGTTCTTTTTCTTTTTCCCTGATCATCTTAGGAAATTAACCTAATAGAGGTACTGCTAGATCAAAAAAGGCATACATAGTGTTATAACTCTTTTAGCATGATTCCAGATTGCTCTCCAAAATGGTTGTATTAGTTCATAGTTCCACCCACAGTGTAAGAATCTCCTTATTTTTTGATATCCCCTCCAACAGTTGTCATTTTGCCCTTTTATCATTTTAGCCACTCTGATCACCTTGTACATTTTCATTGCACCCTGTTGTTGTTGTATGGCCATTTCAGTTGTGTCTGACACTTTGTGACTCCATTTGGGGCTTTCTTTTAACCTTTACCTTCTGTTTTAGAATCAATACTGTATATTGATTTCAAGACAGAAGAGTAGTAAGGGCCAGGCAATGGGGATCAAGTGATTTACCCAGGGTCACACACAGCTAGGAAGTGTCTGAGGCTAGATTTGAACTCAGAACCACCCATCTCTTGGTCTGGCTCTCAATGCCACCTAGCTACCCAATTTGGGGATTTCTTGGCAAAGATACTGTGATGGTTTGCCATTTCCTTCTCCAATTCATTTTACAGATGAAGAATCTGAGGCAAAGAGTCACCCATAGCTTGTAAGTTTTTGAGGCTAGATTGAACTCATAAAGATGAATCTTCTTGACTCCATATTGTGTAGTTAGAAATATCTTGAATCCCTAAAACTGTATTACCCAAACTTCCTTTCTGTATTACCCAGAACACTTTTCCCTTTGTCCATGTTTGTGTTGTCACGTTTTTATAAGTTCTGAGACTCTGCCTCGATCTTCCTCTTTTGCTCTTATGAGCGGGTTGGGTTAGATAGCTGTCTTTAGTTATTATTAATAAACTTTATAAAATATAATAGTTATTGAATATTAATTTTAATGTATACAATATTTTGTTGTCATTCAGTTGACTGTTCAGTCATGTCTGGCTTTATGTAATCCCAATAGGGCTTTCTTGGAAAAGATACTGGAGTGGTTTGCCATTACTTTCTTCAGTGTGTCCCCATTTTACAGATGAGGGACTGAGGCAAATAGGAGTTAAGTGAGTTTCCCAGGGTCACACTAGTTAGTGTCTGAAGCTGGATTTGAACTCAAGTCTTCCTGACTCCAGACCCAGTATTCTGTACATCCTGCATCACATAGCTTCCCATTTGGTATATAGTATCAGCTTGATAATGTTTATTGACTGTTTGAAGAAGAGTAGGAAGGTAGGAAGGGGCCAGCTTCTGGGGAAGGCTTTAAAAGCCAAAGAGAGGATTTTATATTTGATCCTGGAGGCAATAAGGAGAGACTGGGAATGATTCCATGGTGTGTTTATGTATGTGTGAATGAGTGTGTGAATGTATGGAGGGGGGTGTGAGATGGCCACAGTTCTGCCTTAGGAAGAACAATTAAGAGATCTGCTCAAGGTGACAGCTTGAGCCAGAAGTGGAGCTAGAATCTGAGCCAGAATGGAGAGTGACTCCCATTTCCATTTTCTTTCCGGAAAACCCTTCTGCAATTTAATATATTCCTGATTCTTGCTTATGATTCATGGTTTTTAGAGAAAGACAAAAAGGTGTTGCAGAGAGGTTCAGTGACCTGCTTAGGATCACACAGCAGCCAATAATAGACCTGGAGCTAGAATCCACAGAATCTGTTTTTCCCATTGAACCATTCTTCCTCAGCTCTTATTTCAATTTTTCCCAAGATGCTTTTGCTGTTGCTAATTCTAAGTGAGAGAGAACTTAATAGCATCAGATAGTTACTGATGAGAATCTTGCCTATAGCCTGGGCACAATCTAATTGAATCCTTCAACCCATCTCATTCTATTTGCCACTTCGATAATTAGGAACAAAGACTATTAAAAATGAGACATTTATTATAAGCAGAGTGGACATATAGTTAAACTGGATTAAAAAAACAGAACATAGGTATGCCACAACTTAAAACCCAATATGAAAACACTAGATTCAGAACCAATAGAATTTCGTTTTATAAAAAGACAATTTAAAAAAAATTTGCCTTACAAGTTGCAAGGCAGAGCACCTGGGTTCAAATCCCCACTCTGCCACTTATTTCTGGTGTGACCTTGAACAAATCACTTAAACTCTATGGGCCCTAGGATTCTCTTCTATAAAATAAATAGGTTTGACCAGATGGCTTAGAAGGTCCTGTCCAGCTCTAAATCTATGGTTTTGTGGTCTTATGATCCTTAGAGAATTTTTCCATTACACTGCCAAGTTGTAAGGGAAAGGGCATATAGCTCTGGTGTCAAATCTGACTTCAGCTTTTTCTAATTAGTTTTGGGACTTTAAGCAAGTTTTTAAATTTCTCTTGGCCTTAATTTCTTCATCTGTCAAATGTGTGTGTGTGTGTGTGTGTGTGTGTGTGTGTGAGAGAGAGAGAGAGAGAGAGAGAGAAAGAGAGAGAGAGAAAGTAATGGAGACAGAGAGAAAGAGAGAGGGGGAGAGAAAAAGAGAGAGATTGAGAGGGAGAGAGAGAGATAGACATAGAGATGGAGACAGAGAGAGACACAGAGAGAATGGGGGAAGGGAGGAAAGAGAGATGATGATGATGATGATGATGATGATGATGATGATGATGATGATGATGATGATGATAAGAATGGGGAGGTTTATAAATAGATCATCATTAGTCTCTCCCAGTTACAAAATCTTGTGAGACAGCCAGGTGGCGCCTAAGTGCATCAAGCACTGGATCTAGAGTCAGAAGAACTGAATTCAAATTTGATCTCAAACCTTTCCCTAGTTGTGTGATCCTGAGCAAATCACTAAACCTCAGCCTCAGTTAACTCATCTGTAAAATGGGGATAATGATAACGCCTAGCTCCCAGGGTTCCTGTGAGAATTAAATGAGATAACCACTTTACAAATTTTATCACTTTACAAGCCACTGACTGGCATATAGTAAAAACTATATTTTGTTGTTCAGGCATTTTGCAGTTGAGTATTTCTTTGTGATTTAATTTGGGATTTTCTTGGCAAAAATACTGGAATGGTTTGTTATTTCCTTCTCCAAATCATTTTACAGAGTAGGAAACTGAGGCAAACAGAGTTAAATGGCTTGCCCAGGAAAATACAGCTAATAAGTGTCTGAGGCTAGATTTGAACTCTGGAAGATGATTTTTTTCTGTCCCCAGGCTCAGTACTCTAGCCACTGTGCCACCTCAATGCCCCAAAGGCTATGATGATGATTCCATTGAAACTTTAAATGTAGAGTATACTCTATAATGTTATGTCCCCTTTGCCAGAACTGTGGTTAGAAGAACATGAAATTAGTCATCCAAAGAACAGGTTCCTCTGTTCTCTTTCCTTAATGTGTGTTCTCTCTCTCTCTCTCCTCTTTCATATTCTCACTCTCTGTTTCTGTCTTTGTCTCTGTCTCTGTCGGTCTCTCTGCCTCTCTGTTAAGAGAAAGGAACAGCGGAGAGTGCAGCAGATGGCTAGACACCAGGGCACTGGGCAGAAGTTGCTCTGGCTACCTGCTGGCTGAGGAAATACAGAGGCAAAGGCATAATATGAGCTGCAGCTGGGAGCACAGCAGGCAAACCTAAACCCATATTCTCAGCCTGTGGTGCTGGGATGTTGCTGCC
The DNA here is from genome assembly GCF_016433145.1 of Gracilinanus agilis. Classification (NCBI taxonomy): domain Eukaryota; kingdom Metazoa; phylum Chordata; class Mammalia; order Didelphimorphia; family Didelphidae; genus Gracilinanus; species Gracilinanus agilis. The sequence goes on from NC_058130.1 coordinate 379,992,608, forward strand.
TAGGTCTTGAGAGAGGAATATTGAATACTAATTTACTCAGGCATCTCCTTTCATGCCAGTGCCTCATGACTCACAATTAAAACCTACAATTAATTAAAAGAATTCCTAAATGGCTTCAAAAAGACTTACATTGGAGATGGCTGCCACAAATGTGAGGGAGCATTTGTTGAATGAATGACTAAATTTGATGAACTCTTTGGGGCAAACCATCTCTAGCTTGCTAAATACATTCATAAGTGATGAAATACATAAAGCCAAGCACCTTCTCACTTTTAGAACCTGAAATTTTCATCCTTTGTGAAGGACTGCATTTTCACTTGCATAAAACTCCTTCTTGGATATCTTCTTGTGAATGGAATTGGTTTGCTGAAGTTGGGTTCAGAGTCACCGGGCTGGGTTGCTGAAAGGCTTTGTCAGTGGGGCACAAGCCCTAGCTCAATGCTTAACCTTCTTAATCTTTTTCTCTGTCTTAGAACTCTCTGGAAGTCTGTCCAAGCCTTCTCAAAATGTATTTGTTCTTGTTTTAAAGCCCTTACCTTTTGTACCTTCCATCTGAGAATCAATACTGTATATTGGTTCCAAGGCAGAAGAGCGATAAAGGCAAAGCAATGGGAGTTAAGTGACTTGCCCAGGGTCACACAGCTAGGAAGTGTCTGAGGTCAAATTTGAAACCAGGACCTCCCTCACCGGTTCTGGCTCTCAATCCACTGAGCCACCTATCTGCTCCTGTGAAAATGTTTTTAATTATGTAAAATGAAACCTAAAGAATCAACAAGGAAATCAATTATGTTTAAATATAGCTATTAAAATATATGATGATTAATTCACAAATCTCAGGTTAAGACCCCCTGCATGGATTTTCTCACATGAGAAAAAAAGTTTTATGAGACTGGGTCTGCTCTAGAGAGGAGGCTTAACAACTGGGGAAATCAGAAAAAGTCTCCTGAAGAGAACTTTGGTTTAGAAGTACAAAAGACATTTCAGGCAATTCAATGCAACTTCTTTTGCAGATGACAACCATGCAGCTCTGAGAGGCCACACAGGTAGCGAGGGGCAGAGTTAGAATTCGAAGTCAGGTAATCTGTCAACAAACTGAGAGGCTTTCCATAGCATCACCAGAGCAGCAGTGGATTCACCATATGCTTAGAAACAATATCATTTGCTGGGATACTTGCTTAAGCAAGAGAACCAGCTGAAGAGAATAGCTTCTGCTCATGGGAAAGGGATAGAAAAATTGCATAAAAATCCAGACTAAGTTAATGATGTTCAGCTTTTTTTTCCAGATTTTTCAGCTGTCTCTGATTCTTTCTGACTTTGGGGTTTTCTTGGCAAAGATATTGAAGTGGTTTTTCATTGCCTTCTCCAGCTCATTTTATAGCTGAGGAAACCGAGGCAAACAGGGATAAGTGCCTTTCCCAGAATCATACAGCTAGTAGATGTCTGAAGCCAGATTTGAACTTAGGAAGATGAGCCTTCCTGACTCCAGGGCCAACACTTTATCCACTGTGTCACCTAACTGCTCCATGTACCTTACTGTTTAAAAACTTCATTGTAATGGTTGACAAAGTGAGAGATGGTGAAAAAATGGTTCAGGATTAAAAAAAAAAAGAGTCCCAAAGTTCACAGGCTTGGAATCCCTATCTCTACATCACGAATACTTTAAATACTTTATTCAAGAACAGAAAGGGGAAGGTGATGGATGAGCAGAACAATGAATAACATCACTCCCACCATCAAATGAAAATAACCACATCTTAATAGAGAAGGACGAGAGCCATTTGAGAGCCAGCTCTCTGGATTCAGTTGATTTAACAGAATAAAGATAAAAATCAAGAGTAAGTTGGAAGAAAAGACATAGTTATAACAGCCATTAGCTGACCTATTCAAATAAACTACTTCTGCTGGATAATGGGAAGAGGATTAAGAATAAGTATAAGAAAAAGAATAAGAATAAGAGAACATCCATGAAGTTGGAGTCCAAGGAGCTTGGGAGTATAGTGACACCTATTGAAATTTCCAGATATAAAAAGAGAGAGTGGGGTCATGAAGAAGACTGCAGATCAGTTACTGAACTTCTTGAGAAAGTAAACATAAATATGGGAAAGCCAGCAGATGACTGTAACAATATCTGTGCCTGATAATGCCAACACATGGAATGAGTCTTAGGTGAAGAGAGGTTGATGACTGGGAGTGAGCCAACTGGCAAAAAGACTGTTTAGGAGTGGGAGTGAGGAGCAAAGGATGGGGCTATTTCTTCTCCTGGCTTTTTTTCTTGCATGGTGATTAACAATTTATGACTCCCTTGATAAACTGTAAGCTCTTTGAAGGACAAGGCTAGATTTGCTTTTTCTTTGTAACTCTAGAACTTAGTGTTCCCTGGCATAACATAAGTGTGTCATAAATGTTTGTCGAATGAGTGATGAAAGAAAACACTGAGTACTAGAGAAGTTAGCTAGGGAAGTGTTCCTCTACTTGAGGAACCAGATTTCCATTATTAATAGAAGATGTTCACCCCTTATTTTAGAAGAGGACCAAAGACATCACAATTTTGGGATGAAATAGTGTTTGTTGGGCGATGTCTTGATTTGCATGTGAACTGGATTTAAGTGAGACATTAGGGTGCCCTACATAACACCCTTTTGGGGAAATGGCTAGAATGCCAATACTGAGGGTTGTCTGCCTGAATTTTGAGTTGAATTTTTTAATTTTTTAATTTATGATGTATAACAGATGGACTATTCTTCCTCCTGGCCCTGTGTAGAGTGTTTATTTTGTATATACGGATTTACAATTTATCTAGTTTTGGCAATGTATTCCTTTTCTAATGGGATAAGATTTACCAAAAGATCTTTTAAAGATACACTTTGAGACTCTCCATGGCCACATTATTAGCCTCACTTTCTATTTCAGAGTCATAGAAGTCTAGAGTCAAGACAAAAGTCAAAGCAACATGGTGATGGCCGGGGATGACATGGATGACTTCGACATCTTCAATGTCTAATCAAGCTCTAAGTATTCCTGCTTCAGCCTCCTTCATGGCCATTGGAACAAATTATTCTCTTCCATCCATTGTGCTGGGAGAAATCTTCATATGCTTGGGTAGACATATCCTTAACTCACTGATGGTTTGAGACTTGTTGGTTATCCTCAACCTGGTTTAGTCCTTCTGACTAACTGGTTTTATGAAGTATGTGGCATGCTATAACTTCTTAAAGTTATGGGTGAGAGTTGCATGCCAGGTTGCAGCCCTGAAAAGGACTCAGAAAGCCCTCATACTGGAGTGGCCAGTCCTCTCTAAAAGGAGTTTGAGAAGGGATATGGAACAAGGGGGAGTTTAACAAGAATACAGTAGTTTCTAATCAGCTCAATAGAATAAGAAAGCAGAGTAGCATTTGGTCAGTGAAGGGATAGAGCTGTAGTGGATGGGCAGAAAATTCCAAGAGAGGTAAGAAGGAAAGAGAGTTTTCATCTGAGCACAAATTATCTTTGAATCATAGGAATCAAAGTAGCATTAGCTGAGGTTTGCCTGCCATAGAAAAGGAAAACAATCATTGATTGGAATACCTACTCTCCATACTTTTGTGATTCCTAAACACGGAATCTCTGCAAGAACAATGGCATCACCTTCCACAATTGATCCCTGGAAATACAGGGGACCTGGGTGTGTGGGCACCAGGTTCATGTGGCAGAGAGTTCTTTCCAGGCATCTGGATCAGCAGGTAAGTGGGAATTATATCCCCAAGCTGGGCTAAGATCATATTTGATGGTAGGACCCTTGGGGTGGAGCAATGAGGAAGTGAAGACATAACATAAAGTGAAAAGTGGGAAATGGTATGACCTGAGCAAAGTCTATACTAAGGATGTAAACTGTGCTAGATTATAATTTTATTGTTTTGAATATAAGCATTTTTTTGCCTTTATCAGACATAGTATGTGTGGGTGTATCTGAAGTTTTATGGATTTTCTTAAATATATTTATATGTTCTTTGGGTAAAAGGGATTTATTTTAAAAAATTAACATAATACTTGAGCACAAGGAATGTTAGAATGATTTCATACATTCCTCAATGAGGCCTGTGTTCTAAAAGCCCTAGAGAGTTCTGGGAGACAATAAGCCATGTAATGGACAGGAAATGTCAGGACTGATTAACCTGAAGAATGTACCCCACTTCCACCCTTCCTTCTAATGCCAACTGTGGACAACCAAGACTTCAGAGCACAAGGGAATAAAACTTGGCTTACATCCCTCATCTGATCCTATAATTAATTGCAAATCCCAGAGGCAACAATGAACAAATGACAACAATAGCTCTCCATATGATCTGGGGTTCTTTTAGCCAAAGGACCTTTTCATAATAAACAAGAGCAAAGGCAATAATTTAGCATGGCCAAGGAAGGAAGATTTGGAATACTGCTCAAAACAGAGTTAGAATGCAAGGGCAGGGCAGCTAGGTGGAGCAATGGTTAGAGTGCCATGTCTGGAGTCAGGAAGACTCATCCTCCTGAGTTAAATTCTGGCCTCAGACACTAGCTGTGTGACCATGGGTAAGTCGCCTAACCCTGTTTGCCTCAGGTTCTTCCTCTATAAAATAACTGGAGGAAGAAATGGCAAACTACTCCAGTATCTTTACCAAGAAAACCCCAAATGGGGTCATGAAGAATTGGATGTGGCTGAAAATGACCCAATGACAAAAAGAAGCATTCCAAGCACTAATGCTTCCCTATATAAACTCACCTTCTATGGGAAATAGCCAGAATGCTAACCCTGAAGATTGTCTGCCTAAATTATGAGTTGAATTCTTTGATTTGTTCATCTGTGTGATATGCAAGGGATGGGACTATTCTTCCTCCTGACTCTGTGTGTTGTGTTTATCTTGTATGTACTGATTACAGTTTGTGTAGTTGTGGAAACATATACCTTTTTAATAAAGAGCCATTTAAAACTACACGTTGAGAACAGAAAGAAGCAAGAAGAGTTTCGAGATTATAGGGTCCTGTTCCACCTACAGTAGCTGGTTAATTCATGAGTTGTTTGCGGGACGGTGAGTAGATCACTCTGGAGCTGATCTTTTTATCCTAATGTCCCATTCCTCCCCCAAATCCCTATTTCCAGAACTACTTCCTGACTCTCATCTTCAATTATTATTTCTCTGCTAGGCCCTTTCTTTTTGCCTAAAAACATGCTTAGCCTTATGTGGTCTTAAAAATTAAATAAAACAAAGATAATTTTCTTTGAACTCTGACAACCCATCAAGCTATCTTGATTTCAGATCTGGTCTCAGATATTTACTACCCATGAGATCCTGGGAAAGTCACTTAACCTCTGTTTGCCTCAGTCTTTTTATTTGTAAAATGGGGAAAATAATATCACCTATACTGCAGGGTTGTTGTGAGGATAAAATGATGTCAGAATTGTAAAGGGCTTAGCATAGTGCCTGGCTTTGCAAATGTTAATTATTATTATTATTTTCCTATAGTGCTACTGTCCTCTATTGCCTCCTATTCACCATCTACTTATTCCTGTGCCTATGCAATCTGGCTTTATTAAAACTGTTCTTTACATTTTAATTGAAGTTGCCAAATGCAATGACTTTTCCTCAGTCTTCACCACTGATAATTTCTTTCTTGATAGTCTACCAAGATCTATCCTGATGAAGATCAGGAGCATAACTGATTAGTTATGATGTGGCATCATTGCTGATTGCTCTCACCAATCTACTAACTGGGGAAATCTTTTAAGAATTTGCCTGCTTAGCCATCTGGGGCAATATTGCAATTAAGAAATGACACCATAATATAATTAACAAGTTCAAGATGTTTGGAATATGGGAAAGGGAAGGAAGCAGATTGCCTTCCTCTCCCTCCCTCAGGTCCAGCGAGTATAAGAATTCTCAAGAGAGAGAGAGAGATCTCAATAGGTCATGGATTAAGGAGTTGATTTTCTATCATGAGTAGGGCAGGACTTCCTTGGTTCATAAATGACTCTTTTCTTAGAAAAGGAGCGAGCCATTTCCACTGACCTTCAAATATTTCAGTATTCATAATGTAAATGTCATGATGTCATCCCCAAGTTCTCAAGAGAAAAGAGTTGAGCTTCCCCCCTGCCTAGAATATGACCTAACTTTAAAATAATAGGGAAGCTTGAAGACACAGGCCTTCTGGAATCACCTTGGTTCATTTCTTCACTTCCAGTTGGCCACAAGAATAGTAATTATGAGAAAAGAAAGTTTGGGGCTCTCCTCTCCTCTTCTCTCTTCTCCTCTCCTCTCCTCTGCTTCCCTCTCCCTCTCCCTCTCCTCTTCTCTTGACTTTTCCACTTTTCTCAGGTACACTATTAGGTTTCCTAGACCCAGACATCAATTGGCAATATACTTCCTTCATTCTTATCTTCCTAATTGTTTGCTTTACCTACATTGTTTGCATTTATATACATACATACATTTGTGTAACTGTTATTGTGTTTTATTTTAATTATGCAAGAGTCTTTTTCAAATAGATTTGCATATTTGTACTTAGCTAGGAATTTCTACTTATAGTCCAAGTGCCAGAGAGATTTCTTTCAACTTCTGCTGAGTTTGCAGCTTCATTATGGAGCTTAAAGAATTTGCCCAAGTACCCCCAAATTCTCAATATTCTCTTTCTCTGACTATTCATTTTGTTTCTCCTTGCCCCCTTCTCTCCTTTCCCCTCTCTCCCATGAAATTATAAAATGAGTATTTTTTACTTAGTGGGTTTCAATTTCTAAGTTTTATAATGGTCTAGAACAGTGATAGGTCAACCTTTAGAGATCTAGTGCCTAAACTGTACCCTTCCATCACATATGAGCCATCCTCTTACCCTGGACAGGAGGGAGGAAGTGCTCCCATTGGGCTGCTGGGCAAATGGGCAGGTGATATGAAAAAAAATGTCCTCAGGCATGGTGGACAGGGAAAGGGAGCAGCCCCTTCCTGCATGTTTTCCATAAATTCACCATCATGGTTCAAGAAGATCCCCAAAGTTCACCTCCAGATTCAAGTACCACAGTACCAGGTCAGAGTTTGGAATCTATTAACTATGATTACTTTTTCCAGTCTTTATTATAATACTTTTTACAATACTATCCTATACCTTATAATACTTTCCTTTATAATGCTATGTTTTTTCCCCCTGGTTCTCCTCCTACCTCTTAATTCCTTGATCTCCTTCACTGATTCATTTTCAAACTTGTGGCCCATAAGTATGGATATTACCCCAAACTTATGTCCTAGACCCTTTTCCCTTCCTTTTCTTTCCCTTCTCCTTCCTTCCCCTTCCCTTCCCTTCTCTTCATACTCAAATCTATTCCCATAGCTTCAATTTTTACCTCTTATATAGATGACTCTAAAGTCTTTATCTCCAACCCAGCTTCTTACCTGAGTTCTAATCCTATGTTTACAATTTCCTGCCAGACATAACCACTCAGATTTTCTACTGAAAGCTATAACTCAATATGTACAAAATCCAACTCATCATCTTCCTTCCCCTCTTGCCATAACTTAAAACTATCCTTCCTTCCAATGGCCTTTTTCTGTTGATAACATCTTCCTGGATAAACAAAGTCAGGACCTAAAAATCTCTTCTTTACCTCTTATGTCCAATGAATCACAGTTAAGTAATCCTACTGATTTTACCTCCACAAAATCTGTTACATCCAATCCACCCATCCTCTCTATTCTCACTCCTACCACCTTAGTTACCCCTCATTATCTTTAGCCTAGAGTAGATATATTATGTGCAGACTGGCTAATTATAATACAATGCAACCTGAATCAGATTAAAATGGAATTGGGAAATATTTAACAAGACATAAAAAACAATAGAACATGCATAATGTTAACATGGTCAATGTAAGGCTTGCAGGGATCCTTACTGGTCTAGTGGTGTCCATTTCTATTTGAGTTTGATATCACTGGCCTAGAGAACTATGTTAAGTTAACTCCTCTCTGGGCCACCAGCCTATTTCCTCTCCAATCCATCCAACTCCAATACATCCTACAGAGTTGCCAAATTAATCTTCCTAATGTATTTTTCTTCTCTGTTTATAAACCTCCAGCATTCTATATTGTTTTTCACTCAATCAACATTTTAAAGCATTGATAAGTAATAAACCATTTTAAAGCATTGATAAGTAATAAACCAATAGCTAACATATATATATATATATATAAAACTTTTAGCTTTGTAAAGCATTTTACATATATCAACTCTTAATCTTCACAGACATACTCTGGAATGGGTGCTATTATTATCCCTATTTTATAGACAATGAAACTGAGGCTAAGAGAAGTGATGTGACTTGTTCAAAGTTATAATGCTAACAAGTGTATGAGGCAGGATTCAAACATAGGTCTAACTTATGCCAGCGCCTATGGCTGTATCACTCTGAACACTCCTGATCTCATCTGATTTTGAAAGCTAAGCAAGGTTGGCCTGGTTAGTACTTGAATGGGAGACCTATGAGTGATTTTTTTTTCTTTTTTCCTTGGGGCAGATAGATGGTGCAGTGGAATCCTGGAGTTAAGAAGACCCGAGTTCAAATTCAATCCCGGACACTTACTATGTGACCCCGGGATAGTCACTTAACCCTTTTTGCTTCAGTTTCCTCATCTGTAAAATGAACTAGAGAAAAAAATGGCAAACCCCTCTAGTATCTTTGTGGAGAAAACCCCAACTGGGGTCACAAGGAGTTGAACAGGGCTGAAATGACCAAATAACAATCACCAAAAATGTGCATAGTATAGCATCGTTCCTGGTTTCCAGTGGTGTTAAATAAGTGATTGTTGAATTTGAACATATTATTTATCCCCCCCAGATTGTAAGGTCCTGGGTAGCAAGGACTATCTTACTTTTGCCTCTATATTTCCAATGTCTTGCTTAGTGCCAGGCACATACCAAGCATTAACAAAAACATTTTGGATTGATTGACCAACAAAATGCTTTCAGATCATTTTAAAGTACCCTCAACCCTAGTAGTGATATAGAAAGTAGAATAAACATATCTTGATAACTCGGTGTTTTTGTGGTCTAGGGACACAGAACTTATGGAAGTACAAAGTCCATTGAAAGTGACTCACTTGATCAATGACGCATGTAAAACCCAGTGGAATTGCTCATTGGCTATTGGAGGGGGGTGGGAAGAGGGGAAGGAAAGAACATGATTTATGTGACCATGGAAAAATATTCTAAATTAATTAATGTATCAAATAAACTTAAAACAAACAAACAAAAAAGAATAGTGATTAAAAAAAGAAAATGACCCAAAGTAGATTCTTTTTTGTCTCACTTTTCTAGACAGATCATCTTGGTTTCCACTGAGGTCATCAATCCTTACTTTCTTTTAGGAAGAAAAATGTCTTTAATGCTAGATTTATAGAATTATCTTTGTAGAACTGGATATGGTAAAATAACTGAAAATACTTGATGTTTATAAATGGTATAACCTTGGACAAGTCATTTCACTTGTCTGTGCCTCAATTTTCTCATTTGTAAAGGGATAGATTGTGAGGAACAGGTCCTGACAAGATAGTGGACTAACAGATATAGCCCTGGAAAGGATCTTAGAGGCTACTTAGCCTAGTATCTATAAGAGGAACAACCACCTACTCAAAAGAATCTTGATCTGGGCGTTAGTGTGGCAAAGGCTATTTTCTTTCATCCTCAAGAGAATGGGCACTCAGGAGCCAGCGCTACAGATGTTACAGCCAGCAAGCAAGTACAAGGAATGGGAGTACCATTGGCTCATGATTACCCAATCTCCTGAAGATGAAGGAAAATAGCTTTTGCCACACTAACACCCAGATCAAGATTCTTTTGAGTAGGTGGTTGTTCCTCCAGGGCTATATTTGTGATCCTATTTGCTTAGTAAAACACCTCACATTTATATACCACTTTTCAGATTTTCCAGTGCTTTTCCCATAGCTATCCTATACTGTAAGCAACAGAAATAAAGATAGGGACTGGATTTGAGACTTCATTGGTATAGGGAAGTTTCAGTCAGTAAATTCCCTTTACCAATGCAAATTAATAATGAGCACTTCCCTGGGCAATTTATCCTCTTAAAGAGTTGTCCAAGTTTTTCTGGCTAAGTAGGTAATACAAATCTAATGGGGTTTTGGCACATACCCTTAGATGGAGGCACCCATGTGGGAGACACCAGAGACCTACTTCTCAAAGGCATCGTCCCATTTTTGCCTATGAGATGGGTAGGAATAGCCTCTTCCTATTGGCTGTATAGCTGGAACTAGTTATTAATGGAGACACAGTGGTTCTGTCTTTTTGGTGGCTTCAGTGTCTTGTTCACATGTAGCATGGGAATCATGCACTAAGCCACATTGCCTTCTTAGGTCCTATGGCTCTGAGAAACAGGCTTGGAAGTTTATTTTGTTTGTTTTTGTTGCTGTTCAGTAATTTCATTTTTTTAAAAAAATGTCTTTATTAAGTGCCACAAACACTATGCTTTAAGACTCATGCCAGGAAGTCTTCTAAGATTTGCCATCTAGAAGTTATCCTCTTCTCCCCAATCTCACATTCCTATCTCTTTAACATCTACACATTTGTCATATTCTTAATTGAATTATAACAGAAACATAGAATCTTAGAGTTGGAAAGGATCTCGGAAGACATCTAGTTCAAACCATGTCAGAAAAGGATTTCATTAGATAATAACACTGACAAATGGTCAACCAAACTTTGTTTGAGACCTCCAGTGAAAGGACCCCTACTATGTTTTGAGGAAATCCAGTTCATTTTTGTTATTGTTGTTCTGTCATTTCAATTATGTCCAACTGTCCATTGTTCAGTCATTTCAGTCATGTCCAAGACTTCATGAGCCCATTGAGAGTTTTCTTGGCAAAGATTAGACTGGTTTGCCGTTCCCTTCTCTAGCTCATTTTATAGATGAGGAAACTGAGGCAAACAGGGTAAAGTGATTTGCCTAGCGTCAACACTGATAATGAATGTCTGAGGCCAGATTTGAACTCAGGAAGATGTCTTCCTGACTCCAGGTTCAGTTCTCTATTTACTGCACCATCTAGCTGCCCTTTTACAAGTCTAGGTATAGGTAATAGAATTCCCAGATCAGGACTGTGAGCTGTAGGGATCCCAGAATTCTAGTCTAGATATTATTGATAGGGGGCAGCTGGGTAGCTCAGTGGAGTGAGAGTCAGGCCTAGAGACAGGAGGTCCTAGGTTCAAACCCGGCCTCAGCCACTTCCCAGCTGTGTGACCTTGGGCAAGTCACTTGACCCCCATTGCCCACCCTTACCAATCTTCTACCTATGAGACAATACACCAAAGTACAAGGGTTAAAAAAAAATTAGATATTATTGATAGCCCATCAAGGAAGTCCTGAGAAGCCAGGGTGCATGAATGCAAGCCTACAGGTGGGGTGGGGGGCCACTTTGGTCTTAGAACATAGTGGGATGAATCTTATACAGTGATTGAGTTAAACTGTGAACCTAATTCTTCTTCCTTCCCCAGAGACTGAGAAGGTTATATTCTTTTTGGTGGGGGGAGAGAGGGAAAAGGGTGATTATGTCCCTATATGAGAGAGGCAATATTTATATGCTTTTTTTGCCTTCCAAATAAATATTCCTTTGTAAAAGCTAATCAGATTTTTTAAATGGAGTGATTAAATGGAGCTCTAATACTGGGACCCCTAAAATTAAGGGAATACAATTGGTAGGGGCTTGAGTCAATGCTCCCCTCTAACTTCTTAGGGTATCAGAGTAGTTACAGTTACACAAGGATTATTCTCACTTTACAGATTTAGGAAACTGAGCCCCAGATAATTTAAGTAATTTGCCCACGTTCACAAAGCTAGTGAGTGTGAGAACTGAGATTTGGATTTGGCTAGGTCTTTGGTCTCTATGTCTAGCCCTCTTTATAATAAAGGGAAAAGTCACCAAAGGCTCCCTAGCCCACCCCAGCCCACCCCCAGTTTGGTTGTCTACTCTGATCTCTTCAGAGGGTATTTTTGTTGTTGTTGTTGGAGCCCCAACCTCAACCATTTCAACTGATGAGAACTAGAGATCCTATCAGCCCCCAAGTTCTGTGAGTTATCGCCACCTGCTGGATGTCTCTTCACACTTCTTCCACTGGAGTCATGGTGACTGTAACCAGATGTGCATGAACTTCAGAATCCCTTGTTGGTTTCTGAAATCACTTTACAAGCTCCAAGGTCAAGAAGAGCCGTGGGAGACTCATTCCATGGGCCCAAAATGAAACTCTTAAATATGCCAGATATTAGGGTTGGGGGGGGGGGGGAAGAGGGTAACAGCCATAGTTCCATAAGCCCCTCAAATGCTGCTTCTGACCAGCACAAATGGCATGCTGGAGTGCCATTAGCTTGAATAGCAACCAGGTTATCCTGTCATGAAAGCAGCTCCTTTTTCCCCAGGGGAAAAGCATATTCTAAGACTGTGTGAACATATTGACACCAAAGCCACCAGGCAATACCATGAAAAAGAACAGTAACAACAAATCTGCTAACATACTTTAGGTTCTAGTTGAGTTTCAGAAAAACAAAACAATTTTCTAAATTTGTTTTTGTTCTTTAAACCTGTAATAGAGAGGCATTATAACTGGCTTTTAGTGAGAAAACATTACTTAGAATCTCAGATCTTCCACTTATAACCTATGGAACCTTAGACAAGTGACTTCACTTCTCATCTGTAAAATGGGAGTATTGGACTCAGTGACACCTAAGGTCCTATTTAGCTCTAGGTCAAGGGTTCTTAGCTTTTTTGGGGGGTCATGAACCCTTTTAGCAGAGTCTAGTGAAGTCTATGGATCCCTTCTCAGAATGTTTTTAAATAGATAAAATAAAATATGTAGGATGGGGGCAGCTAGGTGATACAGTATATAGAGCACTAGGGTGGAATCAGGAAGACCTGAGTTCAAATCTGGTCTCAGACACTTACTAGGTGTGTGACTATGGGCACAAGTCACTTAACCCTATTTTCCTTAGTTTCCTCACCAGTAAAATGAGCTGGAGAAGGAAATGGCGAACCACTCTAGTATCTTTATCGAGAAAACAACAAATGGAGGGGCAGTTAGGTGGCTCAGTGGATAGAGAGCCAGGCCAAGAGATGTGAGGTCCTGGGTTCAAATATGGTCTCAGATACTTACTAGGTGTGTGACTGTGGGCAAGTCACTTGACCCCCGGTTGCCTAGCCCTTTCTGTTCTTCTGCCTTAGAATCAATATTGATTCTAAGATGGTAAGTAAGGGTTTTATTACAACAAAATAAAACCCTAAATGGGGTCATGAAGAGTCAGACCCAACTGAACAATAAACAGTAGGGAAAATGCATACTTTTTTTTTTCATCCAAGTTCACCCCCTGAAATCTTTTTATGGACCAGGTTAAGAGCCCCTGCTTGAGATCAATGATCCTACAAGCTGCTTTTGAAACCTGGCTTTTCCACTAACTACTTGTACAATCTTGGACAAGTTGCTTGAACTCTCCAGTCCTCTGTGACTTCTTTTGTAAAATGAGAGAGTTGACTTAAATGACCTCCAAAAGTCTGTTTCAGCTTGAAATCTAGGATCCAACCAGTTGTTTTGCTATTCAGAGGCAGCTTATACTTCAAAAGTTCAAGGATAGCTGATTTCCTTCACGGATACAGACTGCATGTCTTAAGAGAGCATTCTTTTGAGTTGTGGCTGAAAAAATTCATTACAAGTTGGAAAAACTTCTAGCGATGCCCATCATCGATCTGTACTCAAAATCTTTTCAACTTTGATGAGTTATCAGACTGAGACTTTAGTGGGGGATAGATAGCTTCAGTTCACTATTATTTTTGTTGAGATAGTTATGTCTATATTACAACTTGTTTGATTAAATTCATCTCAACAGAGGACAATGAGTAGACTAGTAAGAGAGAATGAATATGAGGAAAGAATAGGAGGTAAATCTATAGTCAAATTTGAATACTGGGCTTTAAAGTTTTGACTTTACCCTATCAGTTGCTTATTTTTATATAGGCAATATAAAAGATTTTTGACCAGGAGAGAGGCATGATCAAAGCATTTCAGGATGATGAGCCTGGCTTATCAGTTTGCAGAATCGATAGCTCAGAGGAGAGAGGCTCCGGTGAAAGAGATACCATTTAAAAGTGAAGGTATGGGAGTGGTGGTGCCATTTATTCAGTATACTTGCTGGGGCTTAATGAGTAAGGTTCTTTGTTGGCACCCATGACATTCATTATCTTTCCCATTCTTCTCTTTCCTTAGAATGCAGTGTAGATAATTGGCACATCAAAATCAGGTATGCTGATTGGCTAGCCTAGAAATATCTTCTTGAAAAGCCATCATCAGCCAGCAGGCTTTATAATAAAGCTATTTCTCAGCTTTGCATTAGAAAGTGATGAAAGGGCTTCTCTCTTCACCTTCATACCTATCAGTCTGACCCCAAATCTAAAAAAAATAAAATAATCCAAGTTCCCCAGTATTGCTAGAGCTGACACATAGTATTAAAACTTGCCTCAGTTTGTAAATCGCTCCTTTGAAAATGTCCCACGGGCATAAGAACTCACTATTTGACAAAAACTGCTGGGAAAATTGGAAAACAGTATGGGAGAGATTAGGGTTAGATCAACATCTTATACCCTATACCAAGATAAATTCAGAGTAGGTAAATGACTTAAATATAGGGAATGAAATCATGAATAAATTAGGTGAACATAGATTAGTATAACTGTCACATCAGTGGGAAAGGAAGGAATTTAAGACCAAGAAAGAGATAGAGAACATTAAAAGATGTAAAAATGAATAATTTTGATTACATCAAATTAAAGAGATTTTTTAATAAACAAAACCAAAATAGAAGGAAAGTAACAAACTGAGAAAAAAATTTTATAACAAAACTTGCTGACAAAGGGTGAATTTCCCAAATATATAAGGAACTAAGTCAAATCTACACAAAATCAAGCCATTCCCCAATCAACAAATGATCAAGGGACATGAATAGGCAGTTCTCAGATGGAGAAATTAAAACTATCAATAAGCACATGAAAAAGTGTCCTAAATCTCTCATGATTAGAGAAATGCAAATAAAAACAACTCTATTTTTCTTTTTATCATTTTCTAATTTTCATGTCACATTAAGGCTATTGCAGGTATTCTGAAATATCACCTTACACCTAGCAGATTGGCCAATATTGCAGCAAAGGAAAGCGATAAATTTTGGAGGGGATGTGGCAAAATTGGGACACTAATACACTGCTGGTGGAGTTGTGAATTTGTCCAACCATTCTGGAGGGCAATTTGGAATTATGCGCAAAGGGCTTTAAAAGAATGCCTGCCAGGGGGCAGCTGGGTAGCTCAGTGGATTGAGAGCCAGGCCTAGAGGTGGGAGGTCCTAGGTTCAAACCCGGCCTCAGCCACTTCCCAGCTGTGTGACCCTGGCCAGGACACTTAACCCCCATTGCCTAGCCCTTACCACTCTTCTGCTTAACCAATTCACAGTATTGACTCCAAGATAGAAGGTGAGGGTTTAAAAAAAAAAAAAAGACCGCCTGCCCTTTGACCCAACCATACCACTGCTGGGTTTGTACGCCAAAGAGATAATAAGGAAAAAGACTTGTACAAAAATATTCATAGCCATGCTTTTTGTGGTGGCAAAAAAATTGGAAAATGAGGGGATGTCCATGAATTGGGGAATGGCTGAACAAACTGTGGTATCTGATGGTGATGGAATACTATTGTGTTCAAAGGAATAAAGAACTGGAGGAATTCCATGTGAACTGGAACTAACTCCAGGAATTGATGCAGAGTGAAAGGAGTAGAACCAGGAGAACATTGTATACAGAGACTGATGCACTGTGGCACAATCAAATGTAATGGAGTTTTTCTATTAGCAGCAATGCAATTATTCAGGACAACCCAGAGGAACTTATGAGAAAGAATGCTATCCACATCCAGAGAAAGAACTGTGGGAACAGAAACACAGAAGAAAAACATATGGCCAATCATGTGGTTTGATGGGGATATGACTGGGGGGTTGATGTTAAAAGATCACTCTATTGCAAATATGAATAACACAGAAATAGGTTTTGAACAATGATGCATATATAACCCAGTGGAATTGCTTGTCAGCTCTGGGAGGGGGGAGGGAAGAGGGGAAGGAAAGAACAAGAATCATGTAATCATTCTAAATTATTCTAAATAAATAAATAAAATTTCTAAATATTCTAAATAAATTTTCTAAACAAACAAATAAATAATATTAAACATGTCCCACAGGAATTCCTGGTGCACCAGAAGGAAAGGGAACAGTGCAGACTACATGCCAATTACCTAGATTACTACTGCTGACTCAGTTCCTACTCCAGCTATTGGAGTTATGAGTTCAGAGACTAAGCTTTGTGCCATCTCTGGGGAGGCTGATATGATTGCTCTAAGGCACATTGGGATCTGTGCACAAGAAAGCATCAAAGAAACTAAGGTTTGCTACTCTTTTTGCCTTATTCATAATAGGTATCAATGTTGTTTGCGCCTCTGTCTTATTTTTCACCTGGGAGTTCCCAAGACCTGGTACCGTGTTTTACACAAAAGTGCTTAATAAACACATAAGAAGCCTTTCTGTTGAGCCTTATTGATACTCCATAATGGTTCCATATTCAGAAGGAACTGAGACTTTATCAATCTGAATATTTCTTCTAATAATGTAGATTGGAACTCATCTGTGCTTGAATGATTCATCCATTTCCTCCCATAAGGTTATCATTGGGATTCCAACCAATATCCTCCAATACCCTGGAGACTTTCCTAACTTTCTCTCAACATTTTAAGGATACCAGTGGAATTCTTTGACCATTTACCTATCTTGCCTTCCCCTTATCAAGTGACCAACCCAATTTATTGCTCTAGATACATCTTCCCAATGCAAGTTTTTACTCATGTTCTTTGAGGCTGCTCATTTGTTATATTTTTCAGCCTGTCCCATCTGTCCATTTGGTTATATATTGGTCTTTATGTGAAATTAATTTTCAGTTCTTTGGAGACTGTTGTGATATCTAGGCATAAACAGTACATATAAGCCATAGAGACCAAAAAAGACAGGTCTTAGATTTTTATAAAAACATTGGGGTCATTCATGAAACTTCACAACTTCCTGAAAGTGATGCCACTTGCTTTTATCCACCTTTTTAATTTTGGACCCCTTTTAATAGGAACATCTGAAAGACTCTAACTTGGCATCACTGCATCTCCTGCATTGCAATACTGAATAACTTTTGCAAGCTTGCATCTCCTTGTTTTATGCCTTGCCTAATGGTTGTGATCTGAATGTCATTGAACATGGTTGCCACCACTGTAGGGGCTCTTAACGTTTTTGTGTCATGGGCCCTTTGGCTGTCTGGCAAAACCATGGGTCCAAAAAAATGGCCTGCTCTTTTGCATGAGCATTTGTAGACAGGAAGGCTTCAATCACATACAATCTAATGGCTGGTCTAATAACTAGCAGTTTTAATGTAATGAGAATTATGAATGATATTTCAGAATATCTGCAATAGCCTTAATGTGACATGAAAACATTGTGATTTCTAATGGTGACAAATCATAGGTACAGCTGAAAGGGTTTGCTACTCTTTTTGAAAGGGATGAGATTTGTTGCATATGTTCAAAATGAAAGGAAATGATACATTTCAGCTAGAGGTCAGTGAAAGTAATAAATTAATCTTTTTCCCTAATAAATTCGTAGAATACCCTGAAAAATACAGCTGTGAACCCCAGGTTAAGAACTGCTGTATTATTGTTATATCTTACAACAAATCTTGAATTATTCTGACATTTGGATGAAGGACACATTGTTGGAAAAGAGTGTGGAAAACACATTGTACTAAAGCGTTCACTCTATTAGGAAAATTAAGAAGTAATGATGTTTTAGGGTCTCTCTTCTAAAGAATGCAGTATCCCTTGAATGAAAGACATAATCAATCTCCCTTGAATAGAAAACTTAATCAATTTAAGAAGTGATTTTAATTTCCCAAGAAGACAGTACCTAAGCTAGATCAATAGAAAGAATTTATTGGTGACTAAACTAAGAGTGAGAATGTCCTTTTGTTAAGCAAATCAAAAGAAGCTGATGTCCCTTTTGTTTACCACTGACTAGAGCAAAAGAGGGAGTTAGGTTTTCTAGGAAGACAGATCTCTAATTTAATGCCTACATTAACATTGATCTCTATGTTTCCTAATTATAAAAACCCACACAGAAACGATACACTTGTGTTTTATCATTGCTGTGAAATTTTCTCATCTTTTGTTTCATGGTTATTATCCAATTTGAGATAGGAACTGCTTGAGGAAGGAGGGCTTTTCTGATTTAGCGGAAGAATTCTCTTTTTTTCAAGTAGAAACCAGGAACAATAATTTATATATAAAGTGCATTTGGTAGACTTTGCTAAAACCTAAAAGTAGATTGTTTTTCTTTCAAAAGGGTCTTTAAAGTGGTGTTTTGTTTCAACAAATAACAACCAGAGAGAGTTCTTGTATTCTCTACATCTTTTTAGCTAATTATATGATGGTAAAGAGGTGTCTGATATAGAATACTGCATATGAAAGCTTCCTAATCTCTACTAATATCTTTATAGAGGATGCCTTCAATAGCTAATTTTAAAATTTTTGTATAAAAGCGAAAATAGGCACAGATGTAGAAAATTGGTGATGTTCTTTTGGGCACCAAGATTTTTTCCATGTCATTGGTATTTGTCCTTCTTTCACATATATTGTATATTGATCTATAAATGCTCTCATGACAATTGGTCCAATCTAGTTCACTTCCCCTCCCTCAGTCTTTGTTTTCTTTAGTGCCATTTCTACATCCTCTATAAGCACATTTAGGACTAAGATTCAGAGTTAAAGCATGGTCATTCTATTGCCTTGATGGCAAAATGTTTGTTATTTTAAAAAGACAATTTTGCCAATATTTCCATTTTCTCCTTTGTTGTCCTTCCATATTCATCATTAAATGTACTTGTAATCCCTTTGCTTAATCTATTCTCTGGACATCCCATCTTTAAAATGGTCTTATTCTCCACTGTTTCCCTCTGCTTTAAAGAGTAATATTAATCTGCTGTCACAGGACCAGAACACTCCAGAAAAGATTTGTTTATATTAATAGTAAAATCAAATAGACTTGCTTGGCATTCAGAAAAGGGGTTGAGAGGAAGCAAAGGAACAGGTGAAACATTGCAGAGAAGACTAACTTTGCAGAAAGCAATATCTCGCCATTTTCTTACGAACTACAGGAGAGTCTGAACAGCAAGAGTTTGGGTAAGAAGAGAAAAGGACTGAGGAGGAAATAAAGGGAAGCAGTGTTTCATGGAACTGTGGAAAATGTGCTGGATTGGATTATAGGACCCACATTCAAATCCTAGTTCTGCCATTTACCAGCTTTGTGGCCTTGAGCAAATAAATTAACCTCCTACACCCCAAAGTCTTCCTCTGTGAACCTGAGGGAGCTGAACTAGAGGATTGCTGAAGTCCCTTTCAACTCTCCTCTATGACGCACTTTTAATCCCAATGAAGTCTGCCCTGTCAGACAGCATCTAAGTTAGAGTGCTTGGTTCTCCCTATATTTTGGTAAGGTAATATTGACAAGATGGTATGTGTCCAGAGGAGAGTGATTAGGCTAGTGAAAGAACAGGAGAGTGGTCTGTCTCAGGAAACCATGCCATAGAAGGGTTGAAGGAACTAGGAATATTTAGCTAGGAGAAGAGAAGATTTGGGGAGTGGGGCAAGATAATTATATGCAAGAGTAGACTGAAGCTCACTTGAACTGGTTTTCTAGGGCTGATTGTTAAGTTTTCAGCATGTGCATATGTACCTCAGAAATTGGCAAATGCTACAAATTAGGACATGATACTGTCTAGTCTAAGCAAGTAATGGAGAAAACGTAAATAAGTAGATTAAGTTGTGTTGTGAATATATCCCCTCCTCCCCATCAGAGAGCCAGTACATACAACATACTGCTTTAAAAAATTAAGTATTTGAAAGTCTGTCTTGTGAAAGAGTGATCAAATTGGTTCATACTCATAAAGTGGCTATGTTAAATGGTAGGTAAGTAGTTCCCCATTACTAGATGCCTTTAGGGGACTAGTAGAGGTTAAATGACTGCTTTCAATGATATATCATAACAGGTGTTTTTTTTTTAAGGTATGGGTTAGACTAGATGAATCTAAGGTATTGCCTGTTCTTTAATTCTCTTCATTCATTCCATAAATATTTACTGAGATGGCTGAGTGGATAAGGCATTGGACTTGGAATCGGGAAGGTTTCAAACCTAGCTTCAGATACATCCTAGTTGTGTGACCCTGGGCAAGGCACTTCTTCTGGTTTGTCTCAGTTCCTTATCTACAAAATGAGCTGGAGAAGGAAATGGAAAACCCCCAACAGGACCACAAAGAGTCAGATATGTCTGAAATGACTGAACAACAACTACCTGTGTGTATTAGTTATGGTCAGAGATTTAAAGATGAACACATTATGGTTTCTGACCTCAAAGGTAGTAGAGTTTGTTTATAAAGGTGAAAGGACTCAAAGGACAAATCCAATAATAATAGAAATGAAGTGGGTATACTATAACTCTCTAAAAATAGTATGTGAGTTTGAAGTTGTCTTCTTTGTAATGAAAAGCTGTGCTGTACAATCTGCCCTGCCTTCCAACCTCATTGGGCAATGACCAATATGTATTTTCAGGGTTATTAGGTAAGGTTAAGAGGTCTGGTCATATATTTGCTGTCTCTATTCAAATTCAAAACTATAGCCTTATGAAAGAGTGCTAACCAACTGAGGAGAGAAGTCCTGACAGCAGGAATATTATGAAACAACCACCTTTGTGGCTCTTTTAAATCAAGTAAATAGTGAAACTTAAAAAAAAAACAAGAACTTTACTTGGAAAGAAGAACCAGAAAGGATTTAATAAGAAATGGCAAATATAACGGAAAGGGAAGAAATGCTTAATAAAGAAAGTAGGAAGAAAGGCAGAGTAAAAGTAGAGAACATTTTTATGTTCTTCTCTGAAAATATTTAAACCAAAAATCTAGTCAGGAAGAATTGGAATAGTACATATCTATGCCTCTTTAACCCTTCAGTAAACAGAGGGTACTAAAAGTGACTAGAGAACAGAACATCATTTTTGAAGTTTTTTGTTCTCTTCTCTTTACATCAAAGCTCTTTTTCTTTCCTACTATTTGTTTCAGTAACCCTCCTCCTTCCCCTCCCAAGTAATAAAAGAAAAAAAATGTGTGCTGACTATAAGTAAATATATGCTAATGTAAGGTAATTTTTCTGCATCTTAAATGTGCAAAGGACTCAAAAGCGTAATTAATGGGCAATGGTTATTTAAGCAACAAAGTGAATCATTCCTTTCTAAGCAAGCAAAGTTGTGAAAATTTATGCTAATCAGATTTGCATGTAGGTAAGGCGTTCGCAAATCAATGGAGAGATTACCTATGGTAGGCATACTAAATTTGGAATCACATTTTAAAATTATGTTTATGCACATGTACCTAGCACTTACCATGCATGGTTATTCTGTATTAACAATGAATAAATGATATGTTCTTTCTCCTATTTCCCTTTTGGCTGTCATAAATCCATAAGATTTACAAATTGTGTGCTAATCAATGGAATCCACCAATTTATATGCACATCCCAGTCTCCATAAGTGCTACTCACCATGCTTCAGAGCTAACAATCCCACTTCTTGCTCATATTTCTATCTCCTTCTGCACTGAGAGGGCTAGGGGTCTGTTTGAACATAGTAGGAATGCTGGCTCCCTTGAAGCTGTTATTTACTTAAGACTTCCATGTAAAAATTGTGCCAGAAATGGACTACTTTTTATAGGACAGCCTCATTACTATGCATTACCTAATTCCTTTTGAATTGAAAGAAAATTGATATTAGGAGTGAGATATCCAAATTCTGCCCGATACTTTTTATGACTTTGGAGAGAACAATCGACTAGTAAATGGAGAAGACTCCTCTTGGTAAAGCTGTAAGAATTTTGGTATCTGGGCTACCAAAGTTCATATTAAGTTAACGGGGAAAGACCAGTGAAGGGCTGGGAAGGAGCTGGTTCTGAGCTATACTTCCTTTCCCACTAGTCTCCTCTTAGGTGCTAAACCTTGCGATTTCTATGCTGAGAGTGCTGCCAGTACCCTCTAAAGTTGGTGAAGCCCCAGTCTCCCCAAACTATGCCTTTTGGTTAATCTTCTGGTGGTCAAAACTAGATATTGCAGCAATATTATTATTTTCCTTCCTTAATCTTTTCCTTACCCAACTACTACTGTTCAGACTCTCCTGAAGTTCCAGAGAGAATGGCAAAATTTTCTTCTTTGAAAAACCAGTCTACTTTGTTCCTTGGTCTCTCCCTTCTCCTCTGACCCTCTTTCTCCCTCCCCTCCCCTTTTCTGAACGTCCAAATAAGTCTATTTGACTTTACTATTAATCTAAGCAAAGCTTTTTTAAATAAGTTAATGGTGAGTTAAATATCCCTCATTGAAAGTTAGGATGAAGGGGGCAGCTGGGTAGCTCAGTGGATTGAGAGTCAGGCCTAGAGACAGGAGGTCCTAGGTTCAAATATGACCTCAGACACTTCCCAGCTGTGTGACCCTGGGCAAGTCACTTGACCCCCATTGCCCACCCTTACCACTCTTCCACCAAGGAGCCAATTCACAGAAATTAAGGGTTTAAAAAAAAAGTTAAGATGAAGTTCACTTGCTAGTCTTTTAATCCATGTTCCCCTAGATTCGGATACCTTCTTGGGAATGTAGTTTAAACACATTGTTTTAAACTGGCCATGGGATATTTTCCTGTATTTTTCTCATGTTGAAATGTCAGTTAATAACTCAATCAACAAGTATTTATTAAATGCCAATTATGTGCCAGGAACTGTGCCACAAATAAAGGTAGAAGACAGTCCCTACTCTCAAGGAGCTGTAACTAGTAACTAATAATAATAACTTTCACTTTTATTTTTGCTTTCACATTCTTCTTATATTTCTTATATATGTGATCCTCAAAACAACTCTGTGAGTAATATATTTTATAATTTGGATATTAGTATTTACACTTTACAAATGAGGAAGTTGAGGCATACAAAGTCATGGGAATTCAACAGAAGAATCAAGATTAGAATTCATAGGCAATGAGGAAATGAAGAAGTTCCTGGGTCTTTGGGTTACTCTAGAATTTAGTTCTGTGGGAAAGAGAAATCGTAATGGCAATACCAGCCATGGGAAAGGGATACCATGCCAGAAAGCATTTGGTTCCAATCTTGTCCTGAGTGCCTCACTACTTAGCAAGAATGTAAAAATATTTATGGGCCCATATTATCTTCTTTCCAACAACCTTGACAATTCACTGGTTGTCGCTAAAAATGTGCCCTTTACCAAAGGGTAGGAAGGAATAAAAGGAAATTATTTGCTTCTCTGTTGCTGAGGACAAGCATTCACTAACATAGGAACCCTAAAGCTTGGCTCTGGGGAGCTACAAAGGGAAGGAAAGACTTGGTTGTTGCCCTCAAAGGGGGACTGGATATAACCACATTCACACACATAAACATGCGTGACAGAAACATATAAACATATATCCAACCAGCCACAGCTGTGTACAGTTAAACATAGAAGTTCCTGAGTCACCAGAAGACCCAGAAAAAATAGGGATGGAGCAAAGGTTATGGAAGATCTAGGAAAACTCAGTGGGGAAGGCAAGTTCTGAAGAAAAGGAATCTTTGGGAAGGGTTGTATAGACAAAAACAAAAGTTCTTTTCCCAAAGTGCTGTGGTTTAGCAACTAGTTGGAGCCAGAGGAATTGAACTGCAATTAAGTAAGGAAATGCAAATAGTTGTATTAATGCTTAAGAGGAAACAATGACTCAGAGAATGGCTCTGGTCTAGAAATATAACTAACTCCACAAAGATGGAAGATTATTATAATCACAGAACTCTGGATGCTTCTGGTGAGTAGGAGGACAGGAGCGGGAAGTGGAAAGAATCTAGGAAGGGCTAATTGAGATCAGAAAAGTGCCAATGGGCCTAGAAAAGAGGAAAGGATAGTTTATGGCCTCAGTTGAGGTTTAGGGATTTATAAGAAAAGTAGTTTTGACATGAAACTATGAGGATGGATCTGAGGTCCAGACTGAAAAAAATAAAAAAAAGGTTTTGTTCCTTTGTGAAATAGGACCAAAGGAAACAGCTCAGCCTTATCATTGAAAGTAGAAGTAGAGATCTCACCAGCAAGGACAGTAATGGACATTTAAAAAGTAGAGCCAAGAAGGGGAAAGTCTAGAAGACATGGGAATGATGCTTTAAATTTGAGTCAGGCTAAGGGTTATCTGGTGAAAGGAGTTTTTACCTGGCAGTCTATAACCCTGAATCACAGGGATTTGAAGAGGTGAAGGAGATAGTTTGTTAGCTATGGGATGGTTGATTTTCTTTTCTTTAAAAAAAAATAAAACCTCTCACTT
The DNA here is from genome assembly GCF_016433145.1 of Gracilinanus agilis. Classification (NCBI taxonomy): domain Eukaryota; kingdom Metazoa; phylum Chordata; class Mammalia; order Didelphimorphia; family Didelphidae; genus Gracilinanus; species Gracilinanus agilis. Next base: position 380,017,095 of record NC_058130.1, read on the forward strand.
TCTGTCCTTGTATCAATTCCAAGAGAAGAGTGGCAATGGAGGTTAAGTTTGCCCATGGTCACACAGCTAAGAAGTGTCTGAGGCCAGATTTGAACCCAGGACCTCTTGTCTCTACCACTGGCTCTCTAGCCACTCAGCCACCTATTCTCTTAAGGATAAATACAGACTCCTCAACGTTGGCATTAAAATCCTACTCAACCTAGCTAGAGAACATCTTCCATACAATTCCCATTAGTCTTCTTCACCCATTCCTTTTATTTTTGCCAAATTGGCCCATTTGCTATTCCAGGTACATGACAGTCCCTTGACTTCCTTCATCACTTTGCCCAAGTTATTCCTCATGCCTAGAATGCTGCTCTTTATTTCTCTCTCTTAAGATCTTTAGCTCCCTTTTAGGTTCAATTCGGCTGTCATCTAGTTTTTTTTTTTTATATTTTGAATTTCCCTAATTGTTAATGCTTTTCCTTCTCCCTATTCCCCAGGCTTGGAGTGAGGCTGGGAATATTTGTTCTGTTTTCCCTACTTTTTGTTTTTACTTCCTCTGTGCACATGGTGAATTCCTACAGTAGCCCCTTAAGGGCACAGATAGTGTTATTTTTGTTTAAATATTTCTATTTCCCAATGCATACCTTGCAATAGGAGGCACTTAACAAATGATCCTTTAATTGAACTGTGGTTTGTACCCTGAGTTCTTTACATAGTGGGAAAATGAAGTATGTATACAGATGATGGGTGCTGAGGATAGAAGGGAAAAGGAGAAAGCTCATGTGTCCCAAGGCCAGTCTCTCCATTTTGATCTTCCCTGTGATGGCATTAACTAATGCTCTGTTAAATCTCAACTCTGCAAACTAATACTAAAAACTAGACGGCTATTTAAAAAATATATAACATTTCTCCTCAATTATACATAAAAATGATTTTTAACATTTTGAGTTCCAAATTTTCTCCCTCTTTCCCACCTTCCCCACTCTCTGAGATGGTAAGCAATCTGATATAGATTTTCCATATGAAATCATGTAAAACATTTTTCCATATTAGTCATTTTGTAGAAGAAATCTCAAATAAAAAATGAAGAAAAATAAATTATAATATTTGTTGGCATTCAGACTCTTAGATGGTTTCTTTCTTTTTTCTTTCCTTTCTTCCTTCTTTCCTTCCCTTCTCCCTCTCCCCGTTTCTCTGTCTCTCTCTTTTTTTCTCCTTTTCTCCCTTACCTTTTGTCTTAGAATCAACACTGTGTATTGGTTCCAAGGTAGAAGAGTGTTGCAGGCTAGGCAATGGGAATTAAGTGACTTACCTAAGGTCATGCAGCAAAGAGACATCTGAGGTTAGATTTGAACTGGACCTCCCATCTCTAGGCTTGGTGCTGTATCCATTGAGCCACCTTGCTGCCCCCTACATGATTACTTTCTAAGATAAATTGCTAGAGGGGAGAGGCCCTTCCCCCCTCCTTCTCGAGTAACTCTTTAAGACTCATGGAAGCAGAGCAGGTAACAATCTGCATTGATAGAGACGTCCCTCCTTGGCAGTTCCCTCTATCAGCGAAATCACTGGTTCAAAAAATAAAGCACAAGGTAAAAAAGCCTGAACAAATTTATAGTGATGTGGCAATTCATAGGGGTGTTGGGATTATTTTTTTAGGAGGCTAGCAAGGAAGTTAGTTAGATGAGGAAGGATCTGGAGGAATTATGATCTTTGCCTTCTCCCTACCTTCTTGGAATGTTTGGGAGCATAAATAAACTAACAGATGGGGAAACTCTTTGCAAAAAGGGTGTTAGCAGAGCCAAGGTAATCCTATTGCCCTTTAGTATCATCAAGTCTGCAGTGTCTATAAAGAGAAGTGCCTACGAAGGGAGCTCTGGGTGTTATTATACATTATACATTAAATATAATATTAAAGCTTTATTATTTGTGGGTTTGACTCTATTAGTGAATTTGTTACCAAGGTGGAGGATGAAGGTTTCCAGAGCCTCTCAAAATGTCAATCTATGCCATCCCAAACCAGGGAACAATTAATGTCTAACCTAGACATAATCTTCAATTAACTAAAAACAATGGGTCTAAGCTTTTTGTGACTAAACTCAAGAAGGCAACAGAGATGTTCAATTACAGCGATTAAGCTCTTAATTGGCACAGGAGGAAGTCAATCCCTTCCTTATTAGCAGAGCTGAAGTGTTATCTTTCCTGCTGGAAGAATGCAGGTGTCCTGGACTCAAGATAAACAGAAAATGGATGAGAACAAGGAGGGGGTGGTGGAGATGGTCCAAGGCAAGATCAGAGGGCCAAGGTTCCTGCTGAGCTCTCCATACCTTGGAAGTCTCCTTGAACATTCTGTTCTGGGGCTCAGCTAACCCAGAGGACTGTGCAAATACATGGTACAAAAACTATCCAGGGGCTAGATATCTAACCGAACAAGTGTCCACCAAGGAAAACAAAAAAAGCCTAAGAGAAGGAAGGACAGTTTACAGGGAGCAGGAGGAAGACTGGCTTGTAAGCCTAAAGAGGTGCTAAAAGGAAGGAGCCATTACTTCTCCCATCACTTAAAGGCTCTTGGGTTATGGCCCAGGTTCTACTTTAGGCAGCTTGGGACTTGGGTGATTGTTTAAAAAGCCCCTGGTCAAAAAGAAGGTTTTGAAGTAAAATAAGACTGCAGAATTGGAAAGTAAAATCCCTCAGAATAAAGTGTTTTCAAGTACTTGGGAGGATCTAGTGATTTGCAAACATTGAAATGATAATTTCAATTTTTTATACTAGTTACTACAAAAGAAGACTCTAGGGATCTCCACCTTGACAATACTGATTTGCTATTCTTTTACTTGAAAGATCATCAAGAAATCAGAAACACTGAAAATATAAAACCTAGATTTGTTTAGGAATAGATAAAGATTCAAGCCTTTTACTATGCCGTATTGCTTTCTGCCTTGGTCAGAAAAAGCCAAATGTCCTCCAATGGAGAGCTCCAGTGGGGGCTTACAAAAAGGAAAATGATTCCCCAAACTAAAAAATGTTTAATTGGTGTGGCTGACATATTTAGGAAGAAAAACTGGTAAGAAATACCCACTCTCTTTGAGCAAGATTATGAGCATAGCATGCAGTGTTTCTTAGGGTGTAGTCTGCTGAGACCTGAGGGTCCTCCATACTTTTTCTGGGTCCCTGAGACCCTTGAAGAAGGTCCTTGAAGTTAAAACTACATTCATAATAAAACCAAGATGTTATTTATCCATTAAAATACTCCTTCTTTTTCTAACAATATAGCAGTATAATGTTACAGTATTTCATATAAGTATTGTATATACATAATATATATCATATACTTCAAACAAAACAACCTAATGCAACAGATTGAATGTAGAAACAGATATCCAGCTGGATTCTATTAAGCCAGACTTTGGGGATTTATGAAAATATGTAAAATAATGCAAATCTCCCTAATCTTTTTTATTTCAGAAAGTTGTTAATTTTCATAAATATGATGTTAACATGCAATGGGTTTATAATTATTTTTAAATGAATAAACATATTTTAAGAATTTACCAGTTTTAATTTTGGATACAGTAAATATTGACAGCTGTAAATGACATAAACAGAAGCTCTTTGAGAACTTGGATCATTTTTTAATAGTGAGAAGGGATCCTGAGACCAGAAGTTTGAGATGGACCGGTGTAGCAAAGATGTTCTTAAGAGTCAAGAAGCCCTAGATTTGAATCTTGCCTCACATGATTACTATCCGCACTACCATAGACAAGTAAACCTCTGAGTCTTTGTTTCCTGTAAAATGAGAAAAGGACTTGAGCACACACAAGGTCTCTTCCAGCTCTAAATCGACACAGCATGGCTTTTCGTAGGCTAGCATGAAGTTTTATGCTGTTCCCAGCTGTCCAGATCTACTCTGCTGGAAATGACTGATTCATACAAAAAAGGACAACCAGAGCCAGTTCTGCAAAATGAGAGACCTAAGTCAGATGATCTCAAATGTCCTTTCTAATTCTACTGTTCTATAGACCCATGGATTAAATTATGAGTTCTTTACTTGGCTTTCCACTAACCTCCAAGGGCTATGTGGATAGCCTTGGAGAGATATGTGGATAGAGTTTATTTGGGGGAGAAATGTTTTTGATATAAACTATATAATCCAATATTACATATTGGCCTTAAACCAAAATATTAAAAGATGTAAATACATACCTTTGAATTATAATAATTCAATATAATAATATAAATATATATTTGGTTCTCTTTGAAACACTATGTATTTAATTTTATGATTTTAAAAACATTATTCTGAGAAGGTGTCTATGGGCTTCACCAGACTGCCTAAGGGTTCCACCCCGTCCTCCACGACACATGCAGAAATATTGAGAACCTTTCAATTAAAGGAAAGTGAACATAGGAATAATATTCAATGAAAGGGCTCAAGAATTGGGGAAAGCACAAAGGCAGGGGGGAAATGCTGTTTTGCTGTCATTTTGCTCAAGTGGAAGCTAAAAAAGAATAACTGGTTACTTTCAAGCTTTCAGCTGCCTAATTTCCATTCACTCAAACTTTAAATCAGAAATTCTGGATGAAAGAGGTAGTATGGATTTGCTTTTTCTTGCAACAAGAGCAAATTCATACTTTTAAGGTCTTGCTAAAGTTATAGACACTCTTTCCAATAAAGAAACACCTTTTTTATTTACAAATGTCTGAAGACTTTTAACTTCAATTTCCATGCCACTTTCCCTCCCCTAATCCCCATTTCCATGCCATGGCATGCATTATTCCTCTCTGCCATTTCTAACCCTCCCTCTGAGAGTAATCCAATCAACACTGTCATTCCTGGAAAGGACATCCTAATTGCCATTCTCTCCAACTTCCCAGTCCAAAACACTCCTGCCTTGTGACTAAACCTACAGTATGACTATACCCATACAGTATAATTTTTTTTCCCTACTAAAATGTAAGTTCCCTTGAGTACAAAAGTTGTCTTGTGTATGCTTCTATTAGCATTCCCAATACTTAATATAGTGCCTGGCACATAGCAATATGATGAATAAATGCTTATCCATCCATCCATCCATCCATCCATCCATTCAATCATTCAAAGACTGATGTTTGACAGATCCCAGAAACGCAGCTTTGGAGTGAAATCCTGTAGTCCAAGCCTCCCCAAAGAATGTGTCTCCATACAACTAACTGAATTGTCATCCATCCTCTACTTAAATGTCTTTCCTGATGTGGCAGGCCATTTCATTTTGGGGTAACCCATTTCTAGTTGGTAGGAAATACTTAGAGGTATTGAGTTGAATATTCTGCCTCTCTATAATTTCCATCTGCTGGATTTTGTTTCGCCTTTTCACTCTAACATTCCATGATTCTAAGGAATTCTATTTGAAGGAATAATATTTCTGGTAAAGCATCTCATCTCATCTTATAGGTAAACCCAGAAATGGAAGGCACTAAGTTGATGACAGAAGATTATGTCACATCTAGAAGAGACCTCAGAGATCACATAATTGAACTCTCATTTTAAAATGAGGAATTTTGAAGCTCAGAGAGTGATTTCCTCCAAGGTCACATAACTAGTTAGTGGGAGAGCTAGAGTTAGAGTTCCTTAGAAGAAATCTAATACTTTTTCCATATGGCAGCTCTTCGAATATTTCAAAACTTTTTATCTTCCTCTCTACCTACTGCAAGTCTTTTTTTTTTAATTCAGGCAAAACAGCCCTAGTTTCTTAATAGGCCATGGTTCAGAATCACATCATTTTATGGAGCACAGAAGGCAGCTGGGTGGTGCAGTGGATAGAATGCTGGGTCTAGAGTCAAGAAGATTTCTCTTTCTGAATTTGAATCTGGCCTCAGATTCAATACTTACTAATTGTGTGACCCTGGGCAAGTCACTTTTTAGTTTCCCCATCTGTCAAATGAACTGTTAAAGGAAATGGAAAACCACTCCAGTTATCTTTGCCAAGAAAACTCCAAATGGGGTCACAAAAAGTTGGACATGACTGAAAAATTACTGAACAATTTCTGACTCTCAGTTTGGTGCTCTTTCTAACCCCAAGTCATTTTTATTTTACAGATATTGAACCTAGGGTTCAGGGAGATTAAATGATTTATCTAAGGTTGTGCAGATGACTAAGTGAGAAAGGCAGAATTCAAAGTCATGTTCTCTCTACATTCTGCATTCTTTTCTTTGGCACCACAAAGAGTTTCTTAAGAAAGTTGAGAAGTTCAAGGATATCCTGAAGGAGAGGTGCAAAGTCTTGGCTCCTCTGTGCTCCCCACAGAGGCCTGAGTAGGTGAATATTCTTCTTCCTCAAAATATTTAAGATACACAAGTTTAGAATGATCAAGGAAATGGAGTCTTCCCCCTACCTCCTTTCCTAGAAAAGAATCCCTATACAAATGATGGGTACATTATCCAAACTGATCCAATTAAATTATATTATATTAAACAAACATTTGTTAAGCAACTACCATAGACAAGGTTCTGAGGCATGGTGAGAAGGAATCTTCTGTTACTGTCTTTGTTTAGGCCACCAAAGCCATGAAGTCAAATCTTACCTCACAAGCCAGGACATGTTGTTTGGATAGCTGCAGTTTAGGAATGAAGGGTTCATTGATATTGCAGGAAAATCATCCAGGGGGATTGATTTTTATTTTAATATTGATGGCCTGGAGGAGAGAACTAATCTCAAGAGTGCCTAGTTTCTTTGAGGCCCCATGCTTCTTCCCACCCCTACCCCCACCAGTCTGCTACCCCATAATGAATCTAAGATTAACTCAATTCCTCCAAGGATGAAGAAAGAATGTGGCTGAGTTCCATCTTACTGTTTGTATATAAGCCTGCACTATATTCATGAAAGAAAGCTGACCCCAAACCCCACAAGGATAATCCAAAAATAAATTTGTCAGTGACCTCCAGAATGCAGAAACAGGAAGGAAGGGCCTTTGCTCCAGGCCTCTCTCACCAGAGGCTCAACTTCTTCAGAAATGAGAAAAAACCTAGGGAGAAAAGGGCCCCTGTGGTAGTGTCAGATTCTGGGCCATGTGCATCCTGCAGGATCCTAAGAAAATTCACTGAAGGGTTGGATCCAGGCAAGGCAAAAAAAAAGGATACAGGCTGAGGAAAGCAGGTCTCTGCTGTTTTTATTATAAGTCCCTAAAGAAGTGGTAAGAAAATGTTCCTCCCTCACTTCTTTGCAGAAGTGGTGGGTTATGGGTAAGAATACTGAATATACTGTCAGACTTTGTTGATATGTTGGCTAGCTTTGACAAAGTGTTTCCAGGACCTGTCCACCCTCCACCATCTTTGTTTTTTATTCTTTACTATAATGGATGGCTCTCTGAGTGGTGGAGGAGAGACATAGGAAAAGGTGGTGTCAAAACAAAATAAATTAATAAATATTTTAGAAAAAGAAAAGCTATCCAGAGAAAGAACTGTGGGAGCAGAAACACAGAAGAAAAACAGCTGCTTGATTGCATAGGTCAATGGGGATATGATTGGAGATGTAGATTCTAAACAATCACCCTAGTGCAAATATCAATAATATGGAAATAGGTCTTGATCAATGACACATATAAAACCCAGTAGAATTGTGCATTGGCTATGAGGAGAGGGGAGGAAAGGAGGGAAAGAACATGAATCATGAAACCATGGGAAAATATTCTTAATCAATAAAAAAGAGTAAAAAATATATAATAATAGAAAAAAACTATTCTACTCACTAAAGGTTTGGATGGTGTCACTGGGCTGGCTGCGGGGACTGGCTCCAAAGGAATTCACAGCCTTCACAGCAAACTGGTATTGGGTATCTGCAATGAGTCCCTTAAGAACCATGGAGTCCATCTGGATCTGTTCTTTGATTAAAGTCCAAGTGTCATCAAAATCTGGCCTTTATCATTAAAAAAAGAGAGAGAAGAAGAGGAGGAAAAAAAGATTAATTCAGAAATACCAGAGGAAAGAAAAACTATATAAACTATATAAAACTATATAAGAAATATTTGAACTCTGGAAGCAATACTCATAAAAATGAATAATGATTTAACTAAAAAGTGACCCATCTTGTAAATCAGAGGCTATTTGTGGGTTCTCCTAATAAAACATATTGGATAATTTGTAGGATCAGCCTTAATCTCTTTTTAAAGATTCCTAGCTTCTTCCCCTCCTCCATTTAGAATATGACTGAAAGATAATTGCAGTACTAATAATCGTTCAAGGTCTCTTCTATCCAGATGTTTCATAAACAAGCATCCACTCAGCAATCTCCATCCCTGGAGGTCAAGGGAACAGAGATGCAATCTATTCCCAACTTGAAGTTCATAAAACAAATAAAGGTTTTATATGGTGGCTAATTGCACTAATCACTATGAGAAAACCTTAGAGATTCTGTTCGTGGCAAGTCCTTACTTGTGCCTGAAATGTGAAAGGAGATTTAATAGCCACAGGCCTGATAGGGCACTCAATTTTCACATTTTACAAAGCAGGCCCTATATGGAAGGGTAGAAATAGTCCCAGAGCACCTGTCTGCCTTCAGGCACAGAACTTTTGGGTGGCTCTCTGAATGAATCCTCCATGCAAAGAGAACCAGGATGGGGGACAGCTGGACCCTCTTCAAACATCGTGCTGCCATATTACAGTTGTTTTTGGCATAAGGATAATGTCTATGGATTATCTAGGTCCTTTGATTCTTATTCATTCATTGACTCACCAAATTGGAATGCTGGAAGGGCAAATAGAGATCATCTCTGTCCTCATTTTACAGATGAAGAAACATGTTCAGAGAGGGCCAGTATATTATCCAAGGTCATGCTGCTAGTTAGTGGCAGAACTGGGACTTGAGCCCAGGGCTCCTGACTTCCAATCTTGATTGAACATGAAATGACATGTGGTCTCTCTTCATTGGACAAGCAATGAATGCAGCAAATCTTGGAAGAAAATCTTCCAAGGACCAGCTCAACACCACCACCATCACCATCACCATCACCAATTAGACTGGAGATCATTCACTCTACCCACTGCACCACCTTGCTGCATTAACTCATGGGATCTGATGAATTGATTAAATGCAAGAGTGTAGATAAAAGACAAGAAGGCTCAGGAAAGAGCCTTGCAACACATCTATATAGTTAATGAGTATCACATGGATGAATATCCCAAAAGAGCCTGAGGAGTGATCAAACAGGCAAGAGGAGAACCAAGGAAGAGCAGAGTCACAAGGAGACTGTTTGGCCCCCTTTCTGCCTCTGTGGTGTTGGAGGCAAAGTGGGAGGCAAAGCAGATGGTATTAAGAACCACATAGGTTTATGGCAAGAATTATACAAACTGAAGCAAAGTGAAGTGAGAATCAGAAGATCATTGTGCACAGTAATGGCAATGTTATAATGATGACCAATTGTGAAAGACTTGACTACATTGATCAATGTGCAATGATCCATGATACTTCCAAAGGATTCATGATGAAAAAAATGCTATCTACCTCCAGAAAGAGAACAGATGAACTCAATACTAACTGGAGTATAACTTTCTCTTCATTTTTCTTGCTTTTTCTATTTTTAATATATGGCTAATATGGAAATATAAGTATCCCTTCCATACCATGGAAGTTAGAGAATGGCGCCCCCATGATCTGGAAAAACTACATAAAATTTTTGGCTCTCCCTTTGTACCATAGAGGAAGACCAAATTTTCTCTTTTGCTTTTATGCAGTGTTTACACTACCTTATTTTAAAATTTGGTTTAAATAGTTGGTCATGGGCTATATAGTTTCTAAACTTTTTCTGTGTCATCTGTTGGTCTTTGAATGTTGTCTGTAACTTCTGCAAAACTCTCCCAAAATTCTCATTTAATTTCTTAGGCTGATCTGAGACATATTGAAACCACAATGGAAAAAGTCATGATGTGAAAGGGATACCTGCATATTTCACATAACTTCACATGTATAATTGATATCATATTCCTTGCCTTTTCAGTGGGTATGAGAGGGAGGGAAAGAATTTGGAAGTCAAATTTAAAAGGAAAAGAATGCTAAAAATAAATAATAAATAAAAAAAGAACCACATCCATCCATGAATACCAACATAATCGTTAGTACTTAAAATGTGAGCTACTTCGTCAACTACATCAAAGAGCCACTACTGCAAGAACCATATCATAGCAAGATTGTCATTCTCTGTACAAATGTAATCCAAGGATCTAAGAAAGTAGAAGCTAAATGGAAGGATGGATCACAAATTCTTCCTGGAGAGTCAAATAGAGAGGGGAACATAATAATACAACAACAATAATTAGCTTTTGTATCATGCTGTAAGTTGTGCTTTATATATGCTATTTCATTTAATTCCTATAGTAATTCTAAGAGGGAGTTACTCTTATTACCTCCATTTTATAGATAAGGAAACTGAGGCTAAGAGAGGTTAAATGACTCACCTAATATCACACAGTTAGTGTCTAAGACAAGATTTGACTTTTGATTATTCCTGACTCCAGATGTATTACCACTTTGCTGTAGAGGTTACTTTTATCATATTTCCAAATCAATAAAAGCATCACTATGTGGGATAATGGACTGATGTCTTTCTAGGGCTCAGAATGGGCATAAAGAGAAAAGGAGGCAGAGGGTACTAAAACTCTTACAGTCTTTTTAGGTCACTTATAAACATTAACTTAGCTGTTGATACTTTAAATGTGAGATTCTTGCCCAAGTGGCCAGTGAGTGGGTCTACTGCAAAAGGAACTGAGTCATATCAATAACATATAATAATATATAAAAATATATAACATTGATATTCTTGTTACAAATGAGGCTTTGTTGTTGTTCAGTCACGTCCAACTCTTTGTTATCCCCACCCCCTATTCAGTGTTTTCTTGACAAAGAAACAACCACTGTGAAGATACCAACAGATTATCAGACAGTATCAGTTAAAGATCATGGGGAATGGGTGGTAATAAATAAAATGTACCAGAACCTAATAAGAGCCTATGGATTGTACCAATATATACTTAAAACAGTAACAAGTTAGAAGGTAGGGATAGGGAAAATCTTGGGGAAAAAAAGTTTGGACAATATAATTTAAGGGTAAGAAATGAGAGAATACTAGACATCTAGATTATATAGGTGCTAATTAATATAACAACATTTTTTAAAGAAGGCATTGGGTATCATGACAACAACAACAACAAAAGACATTCCTTATATTGCAACAGACTCACACTATTGGTTATCAGTGTGGGAGTAATTTCCAAAACAGTTCTAAGCATATATAGCCAGATTATTGTTGTATTTGAACACAAATCAAAAATATCAACAAATTAAAAGAAGAAAAAATATGACAAATGCTATTGAAGTAACTTCTACCTGACCTATATGAACAAGCTGTTGGTGATCTCAAAATGGGAAATGAATAGGGCAGATATCATCAACACAGACTATCACCAAATCTTACAGAGATTTATGGAGTATATAAATCAATGACTACAACAAGAACACCTCTGAAGAGCTATGCAGCAGAAATAGTGCAAAACAAAACTATGTTTGATTGAAAAGGGAGTGGACTAGTTTCATAGTGGGAGCAAGAGATAATTGATGGACATCCTGCAGCCTTCCTTGGTACCCACACAATGTCACAAGGAACAAAGGAAGTTCTGTAGCATGTTGGGTGACCATTCTGTAGAAAATTGATGGGAAGATACGGTCAAGAGTGGCACAAGGTGAAAAGGCAGGGAATGGTCTGCCTATGATTGGAGGAAGCGACCATGTCAATGAGATTACAGAGCCATAAAAGCTTAAGGGAGGCAGAAGGCATAATAAATGACCTTGGAGTAAGGGAGAACTGAATTAAAATCCTACCTCAGATATTGATTAGCTGTGTAGTCCTAGATAAATCATTTAACCTTTCTTAGCCACAATTTCCTTCTCTATAAAATGTGGATAATAATAGCAACTATATCTCAGTGATGTTGTGAGGATCAAATGAGACCTACATAAAGAGAACTTTGCAAACTGTAAGGAGAATAAATATTAGCTCATTATTCACTGTACTATGTGCTAAGAAAGTACTAAAGAAATAGTAGAAATCAGTTCTGCCCTCGAAGAGTTTTCAATTGAGTCAAGTGCATATACATAATGGTTAAGAAACACTTAAATACAGTTTTAAATGAAGGACTCAAAAGAGTGGTATAGTTTCGTGGCTCCCAATCTTTTAAAAAATTTTAAGGGTTTTTTTTCTTTTTTACTTACAGAAAAACATGGGAAGATTTATCTGGACTGATGCAAAGTGAAGTGAGCAGAGCTAGTAGACCACTGTACACAGCAGTATTGTACATTGATCAGCTATGAATAATTTAGGTACTCTGATTAATGCAATTATCCACAACAATTTCAAAGAACCCATAATGAAAAATGCTAAACATATTGCTTGCCTTCTTAATGGACAGAGTAAGGATAGAGGGGAGAAAAGAATTTGGAACTTGAAATTTTAAAAACAAATGTTAAAAAACAAGCAAAATTTTAAGAATGAAAATCTCTTTAATACAAAATAATATTACACATATACATATTCCAGATAATAATAGTTGTAATATTGTAACTAATAATAGTACTGGCTAATTGAGAAAATGAGTGATAGCCAAAAAGTAATTATGAATTCATTAACATAATTTTATATTTCATTAACCCCAAGGGCATCTATATTCACTTTAAAATAGAAATTAATAGACGTTCAGGACATACTGTTTGCTTAGTCTGAGGAACATATGTCTGCTTATTGATTACTGAGTCCCGCTGCCTATTTTGATGGCATTAAATGGAGTTCAAAATGATGCCTGATTTGAAAATGTATTCACTGACCCTTGGTTATAATCCTGGAGTCCTCAGACTGATCAGATTGGGAACCACTAATTTAGATACTAAGTGCTACAATCAGACAATAATACTTAAGTGCCTACTATATTTGAGACACTGTATTAAGTACTGAAGACAGCAAGAAGTACAAAAGACAGTCTCTGCTTTTTAAGAGAGAAAGTGAAGGTCAGTGTGGGCTAGAGTAGTAAGGAAAGGTCCACATAGAAGTGGGCCAACTTTGAAGCATGCATGGAATCTGGAGAGCTAGGTCATGGTGAAAATGAGGAACTTTCAGGGGGAAATAGGAGAGTAGATAGCATGAGCAGAAACTTGGGATGGATAAAGTATGTTTTAGGAGTAAATGTAGAGACAGATCTGACTGAAGTGGAGGGTATACATTCAAGATTAATGAAAGAAAGATAGGTTGGCTGGAGCTAAACTGGTGAGATGAGGGGGACTTTGAATGCTAAGAAGAGGAATTTGTGCCTTATAGTCTATGAATACAGAGCCCTGTTTACCTTCTTGATGCCTTAATGCCTCTTGATGTCCACTGATCATGTCACTGCAGATGCCTCCGTCAGGAGTTGTTGGAAGAAAGCAGGTATAGTGAGACTCAACTCTCTTGCTTTCTGTTACTAATGCTCCAACTAAATAACTTTGGTATTAAATATAAAAGGTTTTGCACAAGCAAAACCAATGCAACCATGCTTGGAAGGAAACAAAAAGTTGGGGAAATTTTTTACAGCAAGAATCTCTGATAAAGGCCTCATTTCTCAAATATATATGAATACATGGCATTCCCCAGTTGATAAATTGTCAAAGAATATCAACAGGCAGTTTTCAGATTAAGAAGTCAAAGTTATCTATAGTTATAAAAAATGTTCTAAAACACTATTGATCAGAGAAATGCAAATTAAAACAGCACCTCACACCTATCTGATTGACATATAACAGAAAAGGAAAGTAATAAATGTTTGAGGGGATGTATGAAAATTGGCACACTAATGCACTGTTAGTGGAGTTGTGAACTAATCTAACCATTCTGGAGAGCAACTTGGAATTATGCCCAAAGGACTATAAAATTGTGCATACCCTTTGAACCAATAATGCCACTGTATTTTACCCCTCCCCCAAAAGAAAAAAGGATCTATTTGTATGAAAACTATTTATAGCAGCTATTTTTGTTGTGGAAAAGAACTAGAAATTAAATGGGATGTCTATCAATTGGGGAATGGCTGAACAAATTGTGGCATATGATTGTAAGGAAAAACTATTGTGCTATAAAAAGTGATGAGTAGGATGATTTCAGAAAAATTGGAAAGACCTACATGAATGGATTCCAAGTGAAGTGAGCAGAACTAGGAAAACATCATACCCAGAAACAGTAGTATTTTATGATGATCAACTATAAATGATTTAGCTATTCTCAGCAATACAATGATCAAAGATGATACCAAAGGGGCAGCTGGGTAGCTCAGTGGAGTGAGAGTCAGGCCTAGAGACAGGAGGTCCTAGGTTCAAACCCGGCCTCAGCCACTTCCCAGCTGTGTGACCCTGGGCAAGTCACTTGACCCCCATTGCCCAATCTTCCACCTATGAGACAATACACCGAAGTACAAGGGTTTAAAAAAACAAAACAAAAACAAAAACAACAACAAAAAAAAGATGATACCAAAGGTCTCATGATGAAAAATACTATCCATCTCCAGAGAAAGAACTGAGGGAGTCTGAATACAGAACAAAGCATATTATTTTTTACTTTCTTTTCTTCACTTTTTTTGTTTGATATGAGTTTTCTTTCACAACATGACCGATATAGAAAAATGTTTTGCATATTGCACATGTATAACCTAGATCAAATTACTTACTGTCTAAGGGAGGAGAAAGTTTTTTTAACTTAAAATTTTTGAAAATGAATGTCAAAAATTGTTTTTATATGTAATTGGAAAAAATAAAATATTATAATAAAAACCAAAATAAAATAAAAGCCCTTATTAAAATGTTTCTCTTTGCTATATACATGCAAGAACATATTTTGAATATCCTTGGATTTATTTAATCCAGGTTAGTTCTGTTCCTCATTAGTGTGAATAATTGAGATCTGGCTATAATTGATGCCTTAAATATGAACTTGAAAAAATGAGATTAGGCAGTGGGACATCTCTTCCACTTCTGCTAAAAAGTAATGTGTAGAGCATTTTCTCATAATCATTTGCATGCCCTATGGTTTTAGTTAAGTAGTAAAAATGTTGACCCTCCAAACAGAGAGGATGAGGAACTGCTGGATAGTTTCAGAATTGCCAGACTTTACAAAAGCCAAGTTTATCATCAAAGAAGAAAATTAAGTCAAAATAAGGAAACACATTTACAAACTGAAATTAGAACAAAATCATTCCAACCCAGAGAAGTCAGCTGGGAATATCTACAAGTAAAGTTGAAAAAGATGTGACCTTTGAGATAAAATGATGCTGGTGTCCTTTCCTAAGATGTCTTTGTGATATTTATTGCAGGAAATAACTTCCAAGTGCTCCCTGAATGTGCCTCTGTTTACACAGGTCAAGCTGCCAACATTACCAATGGTCTTCAGGCAAATATTTTAGTGGAAGACAGTATTATGTACTTCCCATTCATTTGTTGCTAGAAAGGAACACAAATGGATGGTTCCTTTTGCTAGTCAACCCAAGGTTTGTTCAAATTCCCCAGATTTTATTTCTTTAAGGGAAGAAAGAAAGGAAAGGATGATACACTGATTGAAGAGCTGTTTATAACTATGAACCCCAGCCTGACACTGATTACCTCACAGGCTTCCTGACTTGAATATTTGTTATCTTCCAAGCACCAGAGGGCACATTAGAGGTTGGGAGAGAGACATACACTCCAGGCAAAAGTATAAATGTAGAGGATGTGATGAAACAGGCAAAGGCATAATCTTAAATCTGCATCAACAGCTGGCTCTTTTCAGTCACAGAAATTCTTCTCGACCTAAATATAATGTCCCAATTGCTCATGGGGGACCTTAACAGTCATATCCTGGCAAATGAAGGTGCTATTTAAAAAGCTAAGGAAGAAAAAGGTGCATGAAAGTATGGACTATCCTACATGATAAATATGATGCTTCGAATATACTTTAAATTCCTTCTTCTCCCTCCCCCCTTTTTTTACCACTAATGAGGACATATCTTCTAAATTGTGCAGTCTTCAATCTGACTTTCCTTTTGGTAAATTGCATGCGTTGGTAAGAAAGCTGTCTAGAGATGGGACTGGGAAGAACTAGGGTTATCAGCGACAATCACTTTGTATTTACTCACCCTATTCAAGAACACAGCACTCTATCTGGCTGATGAGATGGAGAAAATAAGAGAAGAAATAAAGTAAGGATAGGGGAATCCCCCGAAACCATTGCCTTGCATTATTACATTAATGCTCCTCTCCTTTTCTTGGGTACTCTGTGCTACTCATTGCCATTGAATAATCAATATCAACAGCAACCTTGATGGATCTAGGAGAGCCACAGAGTCTGTGTCATGTCTATTTGGTAATCTCAGCACTTTATTCAGGTGGTTTGTACATAATATGTGCTTACTTAATGTTTAATGATTTAAATTTAATTGAATATTTCAGTACTATTCTAGTCACAAAATGACTTCCTTACAAATGTTCAATTCGTTAATAAGTATTTGTAAAACGTCTACTTTATAATCATCATTTGTCTTGAGTTCTAAGGAAATACAAAAGAAGTCTTAGACTCAGTCCTTGACTTCATGGAACTTACAGTCAAATTTAGAGACAAGGGAAGGGGAGGCAAGGAAAAAAGCCTTCATATTTCATCTACTATGTGCCAGGCACTGTGCTAACCACTACCCATATATCGCATTTGTCCCTCACTACCATGTGAGGTAGGTGCTCTTATTATCCTCATTTTCCAGTTGAGGAAACCAAGGCAAATAGAGGTTATATGATTTATTCAGTTTCAATCACTAAGTGTCTAAGGCTATATGTGAACTCAGGTCTTCATGACTTTATCCACTCTGCTACCTAGCTGCTTCTGAGATAAGGCATGCATTCACACACACACACACACACGGTAAGAATATTCTAAATATACCTTAAAGAACTGACTTCTCTTAGATTACAAGTACAATAGAATATCAGAGAATGGAGAAATAAATGTGGGCTTCAGTCCTAAGAGAAAGCTTTAAGAAGGGACATTAATTATATAACTAGGTAGAATTTGGACTCAAATGATCTTTCTCACTCCAATTCCAAACTATTTTCATTGCAACATCTAATTATTTAGTGGAAAACAAGTTCTAGAGAGGTTAAATGAATTTCTCAAGAAGTAGGAAAGCCAGAGTTTGTATCCAGGACCTTTGACTACAAATTCACCTTTTTTCCTACTCGTCTCAACGTGGCAATAATCCATAACATTCAGATGATGTTGAGAAGAGATGGATAGTTGGGACTGATGTTTTCAATGGTTCTCAGGACCTCTGGTAGACAAAAGAAACATCTATCCAGACAATTTACTTGGCTTTCTATCTATGCTATGATTCTAGGAAAAATATTGGATAGGAAACTGATTGGGAACAGAACTGGCATTTATGACTTTCGGCTCCTTGAATTAGAAAACAAATATTCTCTCAACCATTCCAACATTACTATAGCTGAGCTAAGGCTGGCATCAGGTCAGCTGGTCAGGATTTTATATAGACACTTAGGCAGTGTAATGGGTAGGGAAAAAAATAGATGACTTGGGAAAAACAGTCCTGAGAGTCTTATGGCAGCATCATAGTTGTCCCCATCTCTTAGGTAGAGCTGACACATGTGGACAACTTCTGATCCATTGGTTATTATCTGACTTAGCACAATTCTCATGCCTTATGGTAACTGCTGCATTGCCCACCCCCAACTGAGCTATGCTAAATCCACCACTTACTTTAATAATAAAGTTCTGAATCTGGATCATTGAGCTAAATCAGAAGTGTCACTGGCAAAACTCTTGAAGACAAGCAAAATCAGATTGAAAAGCATTTGGGAAATATTTAACAAAATAAATAAGAACATAATACAACATAGATAATGTTAATGTGTGATTTTAAAATTCAATATGCAGCCAGCAAAGATCTGTTAATACTTAAGAATGATACCACTGAGCAAAGAATTGGAAATTAAGAGGACCTGCTTGTAATGGCAAAGAATTGGAATTTGAGGGGATACCTATCAATTAGGGAATGGCTGAACAAATTGTGGTACATGTTGGTTATAAAATACTATTGTGCTATAAGAAATGATGAGCAATATGATTTCAGAAAAAGGTGGAAAGTTCTGCAGGAACTGATGCAGAGTGAAATAAGCAGAATTGGGAAAACACTGAACACAATAACAGCAATATTGTACAATGATTATCTGTGGAAACTGGGCTACTCTCAGCAATGCAATGATCTGGGAAAATCCTGAAAGTCATGATGGGGAATGCTATACACCTCCAGAGAAAACTGTTGGAGTCATCTTTCATATCAGTATATTTATGCTTTTATATTGGGGTTTTGATTATATATGAGTGTGCTCTTACAAGAATAATCAATATTTGCATGATGATAAAAATAAAATTAAAAAAAACATAAAATGAGGTCTGGACTAGATAATCTCTTTCTGTTTTATATTCTATGATTCTTGGGATGATGATGTGATCGTAAAGAAGGGTACTATACTTAGGTCCAGGAGTCACCTTGATCTTGCTCTTCCTCCATTGCTTACTAAAATTGGCCACAAATAAGTCATTTAATCAGTCTCAGTTTCCTCATTTGCAAAGTGAGGATAATAATACAATCTTTCCCAACAAGACTGTTGTGAGGATCAAATGAAATGATATGTCCAAAAAGTGCTTAGCACAGTGCTTGGGGCAACATAAATGTTTATTTCTTTCCCTTCCTTCCCTTAATGTAATATATGTGTATGTGTATTAAAAAAGAATTAAGGTAGAAAGAGACACAGAGTAGATAGTAGTTGATCCACTTAGGGGGATGTATGTATACATTACATTAAGGGAAGAGAGACTACATATACACATGTATACATATACGCACATCAACTATTATTAAGAAAATGAACTAAAATGGTTAAGTGTTGGAAAAATGTTTCTGACAATGGAATCTACTAAGGAGTGGGAGATCTTCTAGGATGAGTGAAGGTAAAGGATCAGTATCCTTCATTCCTTGATAGCCATGTTATCCTGAACTGAAAGAGAAAAGAATAGAAATCTATTTTTCATTCCTTTGTTTTGAGAAAATCTATTTAGACTATTGGGAAATGACTATTATAATGGCCCCAGCCCATCAACCCCTATCCAGTTATACTATTTGATATTTTCCTAACTTCTCTGGGTGGCCTTGAGAGTTCACATTCCTAAAAAGATTGTCTGTTTTCATTGTTTACTGTTGATTCTTAGATGCCTTTTCTTCCCAAGATAAAAGGATAGTAATTTGGAAGCAGTAGGCTTAGGCTCAAACTTCAATTCTACTACTTACTCCCTTTATGACGATGGGCCAGCCACTTTAGGCCTTATTTTTCTCATCTATAATAGGGGATGGTTGGGTGAGATCTGAGGTATCAGACTCATGTTCCTAGCCACAAGCAGCTCATATATCTCCTGAGTGTCCTGACCCAGATTAAAATGTATAATTCAGAGGTAAGGGGCAGAGCCAAAATGGTAGATTAGAGGCAACCCAGCTAAACTCTCTCAATATGCCCCTTCAAACAACTTTTACAAAATATCTCAAATCAAATTTTGGAATATCAGAGTCAACAAAAAATCAGAGCAAGACATTTTTCCAGCCTTGGAAAACTCAGAAGGTTGGTTAGGAGAAATCTGTGACTTTAGAGTGGAGGTTTGGCTAGAACCCACACATGTAGCAGCAGCAAGAACAATAAGGGGGTCAGAAAGCTGGTCAGAAAGAGATTACAGAGGGTCCTTTGTGGGCATTTGGCACTACTGGCATTGATTCTACTGCCCAGAAGCAGGCAGGGGACTAGTAAAAATGGAGGAAGGGCCTGGTCACAGTTTCAAAGCAAAGAGGAGTACTTAAGGGGACAAGGCACTCTTCCTGGGTAAAGACTGGAGTGCAGATCAGGAGAGCTATGAACAAACCTCTCTCAGGATGACACTACCTTAGAAGCATTGAGAACTTACAGACCCTCAGAACTAGCACTGAAAATGGCAGCTTGAAAAAGTTGAAGCTTGGCACAATATCTCTTGCCCCAAGGGGAGCAGAGTCCAACTTTAACATAAAGTTCAAAGTCAAGAAATAGGCTAGAAAGATGAATAAGCAACAAAACATGAATTTGACCATGAAAATCTTTGGTGACAGGGAAGATTAAGACAAACTCAGAAAAAGGCAACAGTGCAAAGACAGCTCCAATCAAAGTCTTAAGTAAAAATATTAATTGGGCCCAAGTCCAAGAAGAATTCTTGAGAAAGTTAAAGAAAGAGATGAATGGTAGAGGAAAAGTTGGAAAAAGAAATGAGTAAAGCATGAAAATTATGAAAGGAAAATTAATACTTTGATAAAGAAGCACAAAA
Organism: Gracilinanus agilis; assembly: GCF_016433145.1. Classification (NCBI taxonomy): domain Eukaryota; kingdom Metazoa; phylum Chordata; class Mammalia; order Didelphimorphia; family Didelphidae; genus Gracilinanus; species Gracilinanus agilis. The sequence goes on from NC_058130.1 coordinate 380,037,495, forward strand.
AATACTAAAGAAAAAGACACGTTAAAAAATAAATTAGCCTAATGAAAAAAGAGGCCAAAAAATTTACTGAGAAAAGAAATTCTTAAAAAATATAATTGGCCAAACGGAAAAAGCAGTACAAAATCTCCCTGAAGAAAATAGTTTTTTAAAAACTAATATTTGGCAAGTAGAAGCTAATGACTCTGTGAGACATCAAGAAATAATAAAACAAAGTCAAGAATGAAAAAATAGAAGAAAATATAAAATATCTCATCAGAAAAGCAAATGACCTGGAAAATAGATCAAAGAGAGATATTGGACTATTTGAAAGCTATGATAAAAGAAAAAGCAGGCCTAGACATCATATTTCAAGGAAAATTGCCCCACTATCTTAGATCTAGAGGGTAAAATAGAAATGGAAAAAATCTACCAACCATTTTTGAAAGAGATTCCCTAAATAAAAACTCATAGGAATACTATAGCCAGAGTTCCTAGGTCAAAGAGGAAATACTTCAAACAGCCAAAAAACAATACAAATATTGTGGCGCCACAGTCAGGATCATACAAGACTTAGTGTCTTCTACATTAAAGGAGCAGGGGGCTTGGAATATGATATTCTAGAAGACAAAGGAGCTAGGATTACAATCAAGAATCACCTTTCTAACAAAACAGAGTATACTCCGTTAGGGGCATAATGGATATTTCATAAAATGGAGAACTGTCAAGCATTCCTTGAAAAGAGTAGCACTAAATAGAAAATATGACATTCAAACACTAGTCTCAAGAAAGACATTAAAAGGTTAACATGAAAAAATAATCATAATGGTCTTGATAAAGTTAAACTATTTATATTTCTAAATGGAAATCTACACAGTCAAAGGGTATGTATATAAGTTGATTATGTTGGAATTATCTCCAAAGTAATAATAATAATAATAATAGGAGAAAAAGGGATGGTAGAAGGGAGAAAGGAAAGGTAAAATGGGGGAAATTTTCTCATATAAAAGAGTTGTGCAAGGAAGAGTTTTTACAGTGTAAAGGTAAAAGGGGAGTGTTGATGGACCCTCCTTCAACCATTGTTGAATTTTACTTTCATTTGAATTGGTTCAAAGAGGGAAGACTATACACACTTGGTTGTATATAGAAATATAAATTACCCCATAGGGACATGGGGGGGAAGGGGATGAGAAAAAAGGATCATGGATGATGAAAAGGAGGATAGATTAAGGGAAGCAGTGCTTAGAAACAAAACAGCCTTTTGAGGAGGGACAAGATAAAAAGAGAGAAGAAACAGAAGAAAATGGAATAAAGGGAAAAATACAGTCTTCATTTCTCAAACATTTATTGAGTATGGAGTTGAGTCAAATTTACAAAAAAAGGAGCTATTTCCCAATTGATAAATGGTCAAAAAGGTATAAACAGGCAGTTTTCAGAAGACAAAATCAAAGCTCTCTATAAGCATATTTAAAAATGTTCTAAAACCTATTGATCAGAGTAAAGAAAATTAAAACAATGCCGAAGTACCATCTCACATCTATTAAAAATGACAAATGCTAGAGGGTGTAAGGGAAAAAATAGGTGCACTAATTAACTGTTGGTGGAATAGTGAACTGATGCAGCCATTCTGGAGAACAATTTGGAGCCAAGCCAAAAGGGCTATAAAACTATGCATCCTCTTTGATTCAGCAATGCCACTACAAGGTCTGTATCCCAAAGAGATTAAAGAAAAAGGAAAAGGACTTCTATGTATTAAAATATTTAAGGTAATTGTTTTTTTGTGTGTGTGTGGTGACAAAGAATTGTAAATGGGAAAGAATGACTGAACAAATGGTAGCACAAATTGCTGTTGGAAATGGAAAAAAATATGACAAGATCTATATGAATTGAGGCAAAGTGAAGTGAGAACTGGGAAATCATTATGCACAGTAACAACAATGTTGTAATGATGATCAACTGTGAAAGACTTGACTACTCTGATCAATACAATGAACTAAGACAATTCCAGTGGACTCAAGATGAAAAAATGCTATCCACCTCCAGAGAGAGAATTAATAAGCTCTGAATAAAACTTGAAGTATAATTTTTTCACTTTATTTCTTTTCCTTGCTTTTTTTTGAAATATGGGTAATATGGAAATGATTTTCATGATTTCACACGTATAATGAATATCATATTGCTTCCCTTCTCAGTGGGTGTAGGAAGGGGTGGGAAAAAGAGAGAGAATTGGGAACTCAAAGTTTTAAAAGAAAAGAATGTTAAAAATAAATAATAAATTTAAAAGATTTTAAAATAAAATTATAAAAAGAAGGCTTTGACAATAGTTTAGGTGAAAAAAGATGGAGACCTGATCGTCGTGGTTGTCTTGGGACCAAAAAGTAACATTAGATTGTGAGCTCTTTGAAGGCAGGGACTCTTTTTGCCTTTTTTATATCCCCAGCACAAAACTCAGTGCCTGGTGCATGGTAGGTACTTAATAAATGCTTATTAACTGATGGATGGATTGCAGATTTTTAAATTGTAATTGGAAGTACTTAAGAAAACAAATAAAATACAGTATCACATAGATCATGTGTTAGTTTTCTAAGTTAATATGCCACCTGCAGGGATCCCATTCTATTTGATTTTGATACCACTGGTCTAGATGATCTCTAAGGGCCATGTCAATTCTGAATCCATGATCTTATGACCATCACCAGTCCTTAAGAATAAACAGATTAAGATGTTTAGTAGCACAAACCTGTGGAGTCCACATAAAGGCAAACAAATCTTTTTTAAGTTGTGACATGCTGTTCTTTAGAAGAGATGCACAGATCTAGGGATCAATCAAGGAAAATTTGGGTTCTTTTGGGGGGCTGGGTTTCCCAAAATGATCTCTTTTGCTGTTTCACAACTGGTTTCCTTTCTAATAAAATGAATTGTGGAGGAAACTCCAGAAACCACTGAGTAGTCTCAGTTCTAAACAGAATGGGAAAAAAAAAAGAGGATGGCGTATCCTTTGACCTTCAGCTTTCAGGCTGCTTCCTTTATTTATGAATCAGGCCAACCTAACCAAATGACAAACAGATGGATAGAGTAGGGAAATGATAAACTCAGCTGGCAATTTGTCCCAGGCGAGCCAACCAGGGAGTGCACTTTTCATTTTACGCTTTACCAATGACTCCCAGAGCTGATACTTACACAAGAATTCAATTTATGTCAACTTCCATCAATCTGACTTGGTATTACATTAGTAAAGCTCACTGCAGGAGTGACTGAACCTTTAAGTGATCAATTTGTAGAGCTAGTATGTCTCCATTCTGTGAAATCAAAATTGCCCTTCTATCCCTTCCATTATAACACAGAGCTGATAGACTGGATCCTTACAAGATATCTTGGCATCCAGAACCACTTTATGGGTCTTCTTGGAGATGCCTAATCTCAAGGCCAGAAGCAAAAAAAAAAAAGAGTTGCTTCTTAAAGAAATATTTATCAGTATGAACTTTCTATTGCTATCTGGCAATCTAATTCTCACTGAGTCCCCATTTCTCTACCTCTGACCCTTAGAGTTACAAAGGAGGATGTCCTAAAGCAATATTTTTCAAGATTCTATCTGATTTTATCTGAGCCATTGTGAAAGTCAGTCAGCCAGTCAACATGCATTTACTAAGAGCTTTTTTGTTTTTCTTTTTTTACTAATTTATTGGTTGGTTATGTCAAAATTCCCAGGCATCACTCTCCCTTCCGCTTTCTGTCCCTCCCCTCCCTGTTCCAGAGAAAGCACTTTTTGACAAAATAATATGCATATATATAAACTATCTTTTGTATTTCTTTTTATCAATTCTTTCTTTGGAGGTGGACATACACAAGTCACTTTTCACACATTAATTCTGTAGTTATATAATTGTTCTCATGCTTCTACTAGTGTCATTTTTTCATAATTTTCATGTAGGTCTTTCCATATTTTTCCCTTTTTTTAAAATTAACTTATTTACTATTTTTTTATGGTACAATAGTACTCCAAAGGGCTTCATTCTGTAAGAGCCATTGGGCTAAGGGATGGGTATGTAAAGAAAAGCAAAATACATTACCATACTTCTTTACTCTAAGATACTGTAGGTATTCACTCATTGTTTTACTTACTAGCTGTGTGTCTCTGAGCAAGTCACTTAACCTCTCTGCCTCAGTTTCCTCATCTGTAAAATGGAGGTTATAATAACACTTATCTCCCAGGATGACTGTGAAGACCAAGTAAGATAACATGTAAAGCATCTTAAAATACTATATATATATATACATATATATATGCTAGTTATAATTGTCAACTTTTTTGTTATTCAGTTCTATGATTTTGGACATGGGAAATTCCCAATGTGGAGGCTCTTTTCATGGATACACGAATGCCCCAGCTATTTTTCTGTAATATACAGTCTCAGAGAGCAGCCTGGAGCATGAAGAGATTAAGTGTTAGAACGTTTGAGTTCTATCCTCTATAAAATCATTTGCCAATTATGTGACTTTCACACATGGAAGTGGTAGATTCGAAATTCAGGCTCATGTCTTCTAACCCCAAAGCCAGAATTTTCTTTTTATTACACCAAATTTTCTCATTCTATGCTCTTAAGCTTCTTTTGTTTTCCCCAATGTTCCAATAGTACTCCTTTTGAGAAACACAAGCTTTATCTTGGCTAAAGCAAGACTGCATTTGTCTTACTTTGGTCAGGCTAGAGAGATGCAGATCCTACTGTCCTTGGAAGCCAAGTCCTTGAACAAAGCTGGTGGAGCTGGGGTTACTGGAGAGGGATCAGCCTCAGGATAACCTCAGGACCCACGGCCAGCTATGATTGACTGATGTCTATCATGTAGGGCTTTTACAGTTTACTACAGCTCCACCATTTCATTAACAGAAACCAGAATCTTTGGCATACTGCTCTTTATTTAGCAATGAAGCTGGTAATAGGTGGGGGACACCTTTTCTTGCTCAGTATATAAGGGAAGTGGCCACATCAGTCAATTGGAAAACTTCTCTGCTTTATTGTTTTTTTGTGGTACAAGGACCCAGGATCCCTTCCTCTCTCTAGTGTAAGCCCTAGAGAATAGCCTTAAATTCAGATTCTAAACAACAGACTTCCTTAGCCTGAAAAACCATTAAACTCAGCTTCAGTTTTTTTGAAGTACACAAGCATTGGCTTTAGCCTCCATGCTGAATTTCAGGGCTTGAGTTCGTTACACTTGAATCCCCTGGAAGGTAGCTTCTGAAAGTGAGAAAATCTTAATTAATTTCATTTCTTACACTAGGATTAGTAAGAAGCTTGTGACCTGTGAAGTGGTGGAGTATAAAAAATGATGACTTTTTAACAAAAACTTCAATTTAACAAAAAATATCAGTCTCAGGTGTGGATGACTTTGAGATTCTCAAATTAAATGAATTCTTAGGCATTACAAATCAACTTAGGAGCAGCCCTATGTGAAGATGAATTTTCTAAGTCTTGTTATTCTCTTAGAAGGGGGCAAAACCAGGTATTGAAATATTTAGTGGAGAAGAAGCAGAAGGGATAAGAGAGGGAAAATTATTTTTCTTCCAATAAATATCTAACTTTTGCTGAGATCTATTTTGATCCATGGCTTTAAATCACACATCATCTTGAATTTATATATAGACTACAAGAAGAAAATGACAGAATTGAAAATGGCCCCAACCCAACTCAAGAATGCTTCATTTTTACCTTCTTAGTCAATAATACTATGCCTTGATTAAACTTTTACTCAATTAGCCCACACCTATGGGAATGTTCAATCTGAAAGGGCATAGAAGGGAGTTAAATGAAAACTAATTTTTATCTCTGATCAGCATGCCAAATAGTATATATGGATATGTGCATTGAAAAGACTAGAACATCAGAAGTGAAAAATATTTCCTTTTTAGGCATCCAGCTTTACTTTCTGTAAAATACTTTTTTTTTCTTATGAGAAAGGGAGATACCCTAGGGAAATTCAGTCAGAAAGTAGAATGGCTTTTCAGATATTCATAACCAAAATATTTCAAATGTAGGTAGCTATACATATGCTAGGCTCTTATTTCAGTAAGCACTAAGCTTTGCTGTCCACCAAGCTATGCCCAATATCATTTGGAAAAACAGATATTCATCTTCACCTGGAAATGGAATCTGTTATATTAAAATATGGGGTAAAGTTAAAAAATGATAATATTATTGTCTATAGGCTTATTTTGAGTCTGCACACATTAAATATTCTCTCCATCACATAAGAAACAACAACCCACTATCTGTTGGGCACATTTGAAAAAGATAAACTGTGAGTGCCTAAGTTAATCTCAAGCCTGTGGGCAAACTTTGGTAAATTATGATGATCACACCTGACTGAAAACTTTCACCCGCACCCTGGGTTTCTGACAAACTTTTATTCTGGTAAGGTCACAAAGAAGAAATTCCTTTGTTTAGCCTCACTCTGTAGATGAGCTGTAGTTACTCTCAGAAAGGATAAATTGAAACTAAATATTCCCTTTCTTGGTACTAGCACCTTGCCTAGAGACTTGCTTCATATGGACATTGTTGCCAGACGTACACCATTAATACTATGAAAAAAGAAGTCTTACCCCTGTCCTACTCTAGTTCAAATCTTCTGCCAACTTAACTTGAATTTACCTTTATGTTCTTGGTATACATTATCAAGAGCCTCCTTCATTCGCTCTTCTCCAAAGGAGATTTTGATTCTGGACTGGGAGCAAGAAGTTGGAAACTAGAGGCTGGACAATCTGCTCTATTCAGAGATTAAGGGTAGTCTCCATGGAAGAAAGGTGAACAGAAGAGAAGCTAAGGGTGGCTGCTTCCTGGGGGCAGTTCGGTGGCACAGTAGATAGAGATTCAGGCTTGGAAGTCTGTAGGAACTGAGTTCAAATATAGCTCCAGACACTTCCTAGCTGTGTTTGTCAGACTTTTCTTGAGTACGTTCATATAATATGAACTTTTCTTTGTTTATGTGCTGTAATATGTTGATATTATTGTTTATCCGTACTGACATTTCATTCCTACAATAAACCAAGTCCAATGAACTCCAATTGCCTACTCCCAACTGCTCTTCTGCCTGAGAACCAATACTAAGTAAATAGGCAGAAAGTAAGCATTAAAAAAATCTGGTGTTAGTCCTTGGAATGTAATTTTTAGGTTCATCCAAGACTTGATTTTCTTCCCACCAAATGATAGTTATACAAAAATGACAAGTACCAAATAAATGTATTTATCCAGACTGGTAGCAAATAAATTAGAGAAGTTATAAAGGTGAGAATATACTAAATTATATAGAATGTATGAGTCCTTCCCTTGGAAATAAATATCTTAGCTCAATCAAGAGAGTAACAGAAACAGAGAGACACAGAGAGAGTCCCAGATCTCACCCACAGAGAAATTTCCCAGGTTCTGTAATGTAGTAAAAAGACATAATCAAAGTTTCATCACATGTTGGATTATTTGAAGTTTTTCTTCCCATTCAGAGGGTTCTCCTTGAAGAGAATCTGGAACCTTAAAGTTCCTCTCTGAAAATGGGAAGCCAAAAGGCCAAGCTCTCTCTTATCTAAAGTTCTCATCAACTCTGACCCTCATTTAAGTGTGGAACACTGAGTAATCAATTTTCACCAATGAATCTAATGCAAATGACTTGAATTTCTAATTAGTGTTATGCATTATACTGTGTAACTCAACCTTGCCAGGCTGGCTTTCTTGCCTTTCCTCACAAATAACATATATTTGTACAACCTATCCTTCTTGCCTGGAATTCACTCCCTCCTCTTTGCTTCTTGGACCTCCTCATTTCTTTCAAAATTCAGCTTAAATCTCACCTTCTATATGAAGCCTTTCCTGATCCACCTTTAGCTATTATCTCTCCCTTTGAAATAATTTTGTTGTTGATGTTGTTCATTTGTTTTCAGTCATGTTCAATTCTTCATGATCCTGTTGGGTTTTTGTGGAAAAGATACTGGAGAGGTTTTCCATTTTCTTCTTTAGCTTGTTTTACAGATAAGAAAACTGAGGCCAGTGGGATTGTGACTTGGCCAGGATCACCCAGGTAGAAAGTGTTTGAGGACTTATTTATGAATACATTATAGAATATAAGCTCTTTGAGGGCAGAGACTTCTCAATTTGTTTTTGAATCCCTAGCAGTTAGCATAGTTCTTGAATTGGGTTAGGAGCATTTAGGAAATGCTTGCTAATTAATTAATTAATTGATTGATTGATTGATTGTAATATTTATGCTTACTTTTCATAACCTTGTAAAATAGCTCCAAAATATTTTGAAAGTTCATTTTAAAATTGTGTCCCTGTTGTCATCATCCCACAATATAAGAAGTATAACAGAGATATGAGTTCCACAGAAAATAAGTGCTCAAGACTCTGGAAACCCAACTTGGTCATCACAAATGAAATAATAGGTCATATTTGTTGTCTTTTTTTAAACTCTTACCTTCCATCATAGAATCAATACTGTGTTTTGGTTCTAAGGTTGAAAAGCAGAAAGGACTAAGAAGTGGGAGATAAGTGACTTGCCCAAGGTCACACAGCTAGGAAGTGTCTGAGGTCAGATTTGAACCCAGGATGTACTTTAAGTCTTTCAAAGTGCTTTCCTCATGAAAACCCATTGGGAAGTATTATTCAAACTGATTGGTGACAAAATAGACTTCAGAGAGCTGAACTGACTTGTTCATGATTTCATAGCTAGTTAAGTGCTAAAGCTTAGAACCCAGGTCTCCCAACTTTGCAAAGAGGGCATTGGTACAGAATAATTGCTTGGGTGTGGATGACTTCAAGGCTCTCAAATGAACTCAGTTCTTATGCATTACTACCGACTTTGGTGAAGCCTTAAGTGTAGATGAAGTTTTTAAGTCTCATTATGGATTCTATCCAGGGCAGCAGGTAGAAAAATTAGCAGATTATAACTCAGAGCAACATTCCAGGTTAGATGTTATGGGACTTATATTCAGCCTGCTTCTGAAAAATCACATTCATAAAGGTCAAAATGCACACATTCTTAAAGTAGTCCCTTGTTGTGGTGGTTGAATTGTTTCAGTTGTGTCTGATTCTTTGTGACCTCATATTGGAGTTTTCTTGGCAAAGATACCAAAGTGGTTGGCCATTTCCTTCTCCAGCTCATTTTACAGATGAACAAACTGAGGAAACAGGGTTAAGTGACTTGCCCAGGGCCAAGAAACCAGTAAGTATCTGAGGCCACATTTGAACTCAGGAAGATGAGTCTTACTGATTCAGAGCCCAATGTTTTCTCCATTGTGCCACTTAGCTGCCCCAAAGTGTCCCCTTACGTGACCCTAAATGACTTCTTGTATTTCTTAAGCTGGAAATCATTAGGCCTGGGCAGTGTGGCCTACTTAGAGTTTGAAGGCTGTTAGCCTTCTTCCCTGGCATTAGCAGGTACTCCTATCTTCTATGTGAGCACCTAGAATACAAACTTTGAGGAATGCTATAAACCCAATAATTTACCTTAAAATTATAGCCCAGAGGCATATCACTCCTCCTACACCAGAAATGATGTATCAGGAAAAGAAGAGTTTAGTATTAAACACTCAACAGGCATATCTGGGAGAAGGGAATAATTGAGGCTCCTGAGAAACCATCCAAGCTAATTGCCTTTTCTGATTTAGAGCCCACACAAGCCCTTGCTAAGTACACATCCTTGGGCACTCAGCTGTAATAGGGTATAATCTGAGATGTTTACGAATGAATGCTGGGATTTATTTTAAAATGTGGGAACAAACACAGCAATATGCTGCTATGGGATTCTTTCTGAAACATAGCAAATATTGAAATCATAGAAACTGAGGTTTCCATTTCCTTAGACAGCAGGTTTTCTGCACATCATGGCTGTAGTTCCATCTTCCATCTCTAGGACAATAACCATACACCTCTGTTTGTTATTTAAGGCCCTTCATGATCTGGATCTAGCCTACCTTTCAGATTTAGTACACATTAGTCCTACTCAAGTACTCTATGTTCCAGTGAAACAAGGGTTCCCAGAAAACAACAATGAATTTTCTACTACCCTGACTTTGCACAGACTGACCTTATGGCTAGAATACATTAATTCCTTCCTGATCTCTGTCTGTCTTAGAATCCTTAGCTTCCTTCAAGGATCAGTTCAGGTACTCTTTTCCACAGGAAACCTTTCCTAGTTCCTTCATTATTGCTGCTCTCTCCCCTTCTCAAATCATATTGTATTTATTTACTTATCTAAATGTTGTGTTTCCCTGAAGAGAATGTAAGCTTCTTGGGGTTGGGATGAGAACATGCTGACAAATCTTGGGACAGAGAATATTGGGCAACTAGATGGGACAGTGGATAGAGTGCCAGACCCGGAGTCAGGAGGCTCATCTTCCTTAGTTCAAAACTGGCCTCAGATACTTACTAGCTATGGGACCTTAGGCAAGTTGTTCAATCTTGTTTGCCTTAGTTTCTTCTTCTGTAAAATGAGCTGGAGAAGGAAATTGCAAACTACTTCAGTGTCTGCCAAGAAACCACAAATAAAGTCATGAAGATTGAACACAGTTGAAAAGACTGAACAACAACAGAGGATATTGGCATAATATCATTGTCAAGGCTAGCACAAAGAGAATTAAAATGGAACATAGGCTCCGCTTTGCCATGAACTAGTTGTTTAGCTTTTAAAAAGCATGGTATAATGGATAGCATCCTCAATGGGGAGTGTTGGCCTCAGTGTCACCAGACCTGCACATTATCATCTTGGTTCTATCATTTATCCTGGCTGTGTAACCCTGGGAAACTCATTCAGATTCTGTTTCCTCATGTGTATGCTGAAGGGACTGGACTAGATGACCTTTAAGTTCTCATCCATCTCTAGATCTAAATTCCTATGACCACATCATATGACCTCTACTTGGCTCAATTTCCTCCCCTAGGAAATGAGAATCATCAGCAACTCCCAGGAGAAAAGGGAAAAAGAGTTGGGTATGTGCTAGCGAGAGTTCAAAGCTTCACACAAATGTAAGGAATCACCATGATTTTGGAATGTCCTCTCTTTTGCAAAGAAAAGGGGCAACCTAGAAAGAAATGTGCTCTCATATTTTATTTTAAATGCCCATTCTATGACAGCAAAGGAAAATAATAAATTTTGGAGGGGATGTGGCAAAATTGAGACATTAATGCATTGCTGGGGAGTTGTAAATTGATCCAACCATTCTGGAAGGCAATTTGGAACAATGCCCAAAGGGCTTTAAAAGACTGTCTGCCTTTTTATCCAGAAATACTATTGCTGGGTTTATACCCCAAAGAAATAATAAGGAAAAAGACTTGTACAAAAATACTTATAGCCACACTCTTTGTGATGGCAAAAAATTGGAAAATGAGGGGATGTCCATCAATTGGGGAAGGCTGAACAAATTGTGGTATCTGTTGGTGACGGAATACTATTGTGCTGAAAGGAATAACGAACTGGAGGAATTCCATGTGAACTGGAACAACCTCCAGGAATTGACACAGAGTGAAAGGAGCAGAACCAGGAGAACATTATACACAGAGACGGATACACTGTGGCACAATCAACTATAATGGACTTCTCTACTAGCAGCAATGCAATGATCCAGGACATTTCTGAGGGACCTATGAGAAAGAATGCTTTCCATATCCAGGGAAAGAACTGTGGGAATAGAAACACAGAAGAAAAACAACTGCTTTATCACATGGGTCAATGGGGATATGATTGGGGACATAGACTATAAATGATCACCCTATCTCAAATATCAATAATATGGAAATAGATCTTGATCAATGACGCATGTAAAACCCAATGGAATTGCTTGTTAGGTATGAAAGGGAGGTGAGAAGAGGGGAGGGAAAGAACATGAATCATGTAACCATGGAAAAATTTTCTTAATCAATAAAAAAATGAAATGCCCATTCCCCATTATTTCTAGGGGACAACATTTAGAATTCATTAATAATGCGACACGATTTGGGTTCAGGTTTCTGGACGCAAGCATGCTCATGTTTTCTATGCAGTCACAGTATTTCCCTCTCTGATCTCCCTTTTTGGAAAGCCAGAACTCTGAATGCTTTTTGGAAGTTTGAATTTCTATATTCTTCTAGTTCTCCCACCCACTCCCACCATCCCCCTTGTTTGGTCCTGGTTGATGACAATCCTTTTTGTGGTTAATGGTAGAATAGTGATTGGAGGAAGAAGGACAGAAAACAAAAGGAATTTTGTATATATTGTGTATATAACTCCATATGCACCTGTTGTCTTCCCCAAGTTTCTTTAGGTCGTGGACTTTGATTTTTGTCTTTTAATCCTCAGGCCCTAGAATGGTACAGTACTTGACGGAGGGTAGAGGCTTAATTAAATACTTGTTGATTGATTGAGAGTGAGGCTGGAACATTGAAAGTAACAACCTTACAACTAAAAACAAGCAGTCTCTTTTCAGTTATGAGCTTGTCATAATTCTCGTTGTCTTCAATCCTCTACCCATGTGTCAATCACACAGCAGGGATTCAACAAATACATGTCCTTGAAATGAATGAATGAATACCAGTTTATTAGCGGAATGTTCTATAAATTATCCCATGTGCCTGCACTAAGAATTTCCTCTTCTTTATAAGTTTTGCCAATGGTATGCTGGGCTAGACCAAAGGGAAATCAGCTTGAGTTTTATTTTGCAGAGCAGGAAGCTAAAAGAACAATTGTCATGCAATGGGGAAATCCACCGCCCCCTCCCCCCACTTGCTTATAGGGTTCATAGGATTATAGCTTTAAAGCTGGAAAGAACCTTAGAAGTCATTTAGTTACATCCTTTCATTTTACAAATGGGAAAACTGGAGTTCAAAGGGATTATGGGACTTCCCCCCAAAATCACTGGCTTTTTCAACTGGAGTTAGATGCATCAGAGTTTCATGATGGTACCTTAGGCTAATTGCTTAACCTCTTTGGGCCTTTATTTTTTTACTTATAAAATAAGGTTGGATAGTTAGGTACATAGCAATAGAGAGTGCCTGGAGTCAAGAAGACCTGAGTTTAGATCTGGCCTCAGACATTTACTAGCTATGTGACCCAGGGCAAATCACTTCATCCAGTTTGCCTTAGTTTCTTCACCTGTAAAATGAGCTGGAGAAGGAAATGGCAAATCATTCCAGTATCTTTGCCAAGAAAATTCCAAATGATATTTAAAAGAGTCAGACATTACTGAGTGACAACAATATAAAACAAGGAAATTGTGTGAAATGGCCTTTCAGGTTCTTTTCCATTTTAAATTCATGACTCTATGATACTATGACTAAATAAAGGGTTCTTATTTTAGGAATAATTTTTTAAATGCAGGAATTAAAAAAAAAACACCATAGATTTTCAAGGGAAACTAATTGTGCAGGGTATACCAAAAGTCTTAACAAAGTTTAACGAAGACTTTTGGGACACTATGTATTAAAACAGTTACCAAAATATATATGTTTCTTAAAGTTAGATGATGATAGCTTTAAAAACCTGGATTAAATGATTTCTAAGTCTCTTCCAGTAGGTTTCTCTAAGTATATATTTGTATAGGCTTTCCAAGCTATACATAGTAAACGAGTGCTAACTGGAAACAGGAAGGGAATCCTTAGATCTCTTGGCAGTACTTGGATATTGATGTATCCTGAGTGAAGATGATAATTTCTTTGTGTGGTCAAATGTAGTCTTGACAGATTCTGCTAAGAGATCCACAGGCAAATGAAAGGAACATGATCCTTCCCCAATGAGAACCCAATTCCTGTGCTCTCCTCCCAAGGCAGAGTGTGGGGAGGAGAGAACCAAGGACGCAGCAATATAATTCTTGGCAGAGTCAACTCCTCAAACTTTGGAGAGCCTCCCTGTCAGATTAATGGCTAACCTACTCCCTTTTTGAATTGAGGAGAAAGAATTTTAGAAATACCATCTTCCTCTCACCTTTAATGCATGGATTCCAAAAGCCATATATATTACTTGTGTTTCAGACCAATTAATCAAATGGACACTTTGATTCAAACTCTAGTTTTGACCATGGGAGCTCAAAACAGAGGTATCTGGCCTAAGAAGGCTTTTTATTATGCTTGTGTTTATGTAGTTGGAATTGTACCTGAAGCATTGAGATGATCAAATTTTCTCAGCCTCTCAGGAGGCAGTGTGGTATAGTGATAAAAGCACTGGATATGGAGTCAAAGGAACAGAGTTCAAGTCCCTGGTTTGCCATTTACTGCTACCACTAGGCAAGTGACAAATTTTCCCTCAGGCCTCAGATTCCCTGTCTGTAAAATGAGGGGGTTGGGACTAGGTAATGTCTAAAGTCATTTCCAATTATGAATCTGAGATCCCATGGTCCTCCTGAGTACAGAAGTATTTCTTCTATTCTCCCTTTCTGATTATTAGAAGTAGAACTGAGATTGGGGTTAAAAAGATAAAAATTGTCCAACAGCAATATAGCTATCTTAGAGTTCATTCTGCCTCTTGGTTTCTAAGTTTCAGCATCACTATCAAATAATTTCTTTAGTGGCAAATTTTTGAACCAACTCCAGTTGTCTATAAAATCTGGGTATTTCTGGGGGTGGAGCCAAGATGGCAGCTTAGTAGCAGTGAAAGCTAAAAACACTTTGACAATCCTTCCAAACTGTGTCATTTAAAATCACTATGGGAGTCCTTAAAACTACATTTCCCGTGGTCCAATGGGTTTCCTGTTTTGGATTACGTATTCAAGGTGAGGGACTGTTTTAAAAATAGGGGGAAGTGACTTTGAACTGCTTCTTTAGCTACCTGAGTGCATGGAGAGAGAAAAGGTAAATGACTGAGGCGAGGTTTGAATAGGTTTCTTACAGGCTCGTGGTCAATTTATCTCTATCAGCATGGCTTTTATTAAAATACTATTCTTCCTTTTGATCTCAGCCCTCATCATTTTTAATCATAACAAAACAAATCTTTAAAAAACACTTCAGGGGGCAACTGGGTAACTCAGTGTATTGAGAACCAGGCCTAGAGACAGGAGGTCCTAGGTTCAAATCTGACCTCAGACACTTCTCAGCTATGTGACTCTGGGCAAGTCACTTGACCCCCATTGCCTACCCTTACCACTCTTCTGCCTTGGAGCCAATACACAGTATTGACTCCAAGATGGAAGGTAAGGGTTTGAGAAAGAAAGAAAGGAAAAAAGGAAGGAAGGAAGGAAGGACAAAAATAAAAAGCACCTCAAAATGACAGGAGTAAAAAACCAACAGCAAGACAGAGTAAGGGGGCTCTCCCACTGAACACAACTTGGTTAACTGGAAAAAGAGGCACAAAAATTCCAATGAAGAAAAGAGTTTTTTTAAAAAACAGAATTGACCTACTGGAAAAAGAAGCTAAAAAATCCAATGAAGAAAAGAGTTCCATAAAAAGTAGAATGGGCTAAATGGAAAAAGAGCATCAAAAGGTCATGGAAGAAATTTATTCTTTAAAAATCAGAATTGGACAAATAGAAACTAATGACTTCATGAGACATCAATAGACAATAAAACAAAATCAAAAGAATGAAAAAATAGAAGAAAATATGAAATATCTCTTTGAAAAAAACAAATGACCTGGAAAATAGATCCAGGAGAGACAATTTAAGAATTATTGGACTCTCTGAAAGGCATGATCAAAATCTGGATGTTTCTAATTTATGGGACTATCTCCCAACTTGGGGATGGGATTAGTAGTTGGTGGTAGGTAACACACTCGTCATGTCACTCCCATTGGTAGTGGCATTGGCCTTTTGGTAGACTTCAGAGGCATCATTTGAGCAAGTTCAAGTTTCAAATATAAGCCAGGGATAACAAAATTCCTTGAAAACCCCCACTGACCAGACCTGACAGTTAAGTCTCCTACAAAATTTGAAACATTTGAAATGAAAATGTGGAGCATTTAGATTGGACCCAACAAGTTACCTGATATACTCCAGAGAGTAGTACTGAATAGGTGAACTTCCTTCACTTTCTCCAGGTTTCCAAGACAGTGCCACCTCGGAGTCAGAAACCACAATGACTTGAGGCTGATAAGGAGGTGATGGGGGCATACATTTATCTAATTGGGAGTAAAAGAACATGTCAGGTTATTAGAGCAAATGGATAGATTTTTATTTTTAACCCTTCCCTTCTACCTTAGAATATATATATATTCCAAGGCAGAAGATTTGAACCCAGAACCTCCTATTTCTATGCCTGGCTCTCAATCAACTGAGCCACCTAGTTGCCCCCAATGGGTAGGTTATAAATGCCCACAAAACATATATGCCTCTCCTAAGAAATCTCTCCTCACATAGGTACAATTGAATTGTATTCAAAGAGTGTTCCCATAAGCTTGAAGTATCCACATTCCAAACATTTAATCTTCTACCTCATACACAGAAAAACCACCCCTGCCGTATGGTATTAATTTCTGAGTGTTTCATTAATGATAGTCAGCTAAGAGTGTCCAGAGAAAGGAGATCAGGATGGGGAAGGGAATGTATTCCATGTCATAAAAAGACGGGCAGGACACAGTTGAAGAAACTGGGAAAAATACTAGGATTTTGGGAAAGTCCATGTTAGGGTTGTCCTGAGGAAGAAGGTCCAAATTTGTTCTGCTCAGCATCTGAGGGTAGAATTAAGAGTAACAGGAAGTTGCTGAGAGGCAGGCATAGGTTTGATATGAGGAAACATTTCTAAACAACTAGTTATCCAAAAGCTGAAAGAGCTGACATATGAAGGATCATTGTTGACCAAAGTTTATTGTCTTTGAGAATCTTAAAGAAAAGGCTGGATGTTTATTTTGTCATTTTGAACCCAGGACTTTCAGATTTTGAGGGCTTCTGCCCAATGTTGTTTCTTTTTTTTTTTTTTAACCCTTGATTTCGGTGTATTGTCTCATAGGTGAAAGAGTGGTAAGGGTGGGCAATGGGGGTCAAGTGACTTGCCCAGGGTCACACAGCTGGGAAGTGGCTGAGGCCGGGTTTGAACCTAGGACCTCCCGTCTCTAGGCCTGACTCTCACTCCACTGAGCTACCCAGCTGCCCCTTGATAGTATAATTTTAAAAATAACCTAAGATACCAGCTGTGTGACTTTGGACAAGTCATTTAAACTCTGTTTGCCTAGGAAGCAACTAGGTGGCTCAGTAGACAGAGTACTGGATCTGGAGCCAAAAAAACCTCCATTCAAATCTGGCCTCAGATACTTTTTAGCTGTGTGACCTGGGCAAGTCACTTAACTTGTGTTTACCTTAATCCACTGGAGAAGGAAATAGCAAACCACTCCAATATCTTTACCAAGAAAAACCCCATAAACAATATGGTCCATGGGGTCACAAAGAGTTAGATGAAATAGAATGACAACATATAGAATTTATACTGAAAGAGTTTCAGGGAGATTTTTTACCTTTTGATAGAGTGGTAACAAGTTGGGGAGAACTTGGGCGTCCTTTGGTGTTCCAGCCATAAGCTCTTACACCCACTCTGTAGGTGGTACCTGGTTTTAAATTCCCAATCACTACTTCCTATAAATGTTGAAAAAAAAGAAAGAGAAAGAATTCATGAGTATGGGGATTTGGAAACTTCCATTGATGCTGCATCATGCTGGCTACCTGGAGAATCCTTTTGCAACAGTTTTCAGGCTTTCTTCAAAATAAAAAGCAGTGTCAGCTAAGTTTTCTAAAAAGTCAAGAAATAAAAAAGCAACCTTACATGTTACCTATAAAATTGGAAGGTTTGCTGTCTAGAAGAATGTATGTATATATGGTTCTAGAACTGCTATTCGTCACAATTCAGAAATTGCTTATGACGTTTGAAGCAGCTCCTGTAGTTGGCTGTTGAACATAAGTAACATTCTTCCCTTGGGCCAAATGTCAGAATTCATGAGGTTTTTTTTTTTTATCTTTGACTTACAGATGCTCTTGAGAGCAATGAGACTAGTCACAAGAGATGGACCCTTTGCTTCTTACTCTGATCGTGTGGGGTGCAGCTCAGCTCTGTTTGCCCACAATCCACCAACCTCCTTTGTGTGGTCACCTCTTTTGCATGACTAAGCCAAGACTTATTTTACCCACTTTCTATGTCTGTGACCTGACAAATATCACTGAAAATACAACACTAAATAACAGACAGGATATGCCAAGGGATTCATGGTACAATGGAATTGAGTGCTAGATTTGAAATCAGAGGACCTGCATTCTACTTCCATCTGAACCTCATTGTCAATGAGACCTTGGTTAAGTCACACAAATTATGTCACTAGATGAGGAATTCTTAACCTCTTTTTGTGACATGGCAATCTAACAGTCCAGTGAAGCCTATAGACCAGTTCATAGTTTTATTTTTATTCATAAAATATGATCCATAAGATTGCAAAGGAAATCAAGTACATTGAAAACAATTATCAAAAAATACATATTTTAAAATTACAAGTTCTCAGGTTCCATGTTAAAAATGCATGCAGATTGTCTCTCTTTGGTTTCCTCTTCTATAAAATGAAGAGGTTGGACAAAATTACCTTCAAAGCCCCTTGTAGTTCTAAAAATCTATGAGCTTATCATGATGCTGTGTTCTTGGATTCCATTAGTGAATCTTGACTCTAAAGCCTTCTTTCTTTCTATAAGGAAAAGATCCAGGTGAGAAGGAAAAGCTCTAGATCATAATTGGACCTGGCTCTGTGTTTGTCTTCTTTCTAGTAGCCCCAGTGTTACAGTATCATTCAGCTAAGATTATCCTTATCAGCCATACACCTACAGACATTGTGATCCTCATCTCTGACCTGGCCTCTGTGTGAACAAAATTGGTTTCCTCCAAGTCAACCAATACAAATTTGGATTCTTTTAAGAGGAACTTAATTAGAACACCAAGTGGGGAAAAAGAAAGAAAATGCTAAAGAACAGACATGAACTATTATACTATAGTGGAAATATGGAGCCAGGAAACCTGAGTTTAAATTCTATCTCTTCCACTTACTACTGGGCAAATCCCTTCATCTCTCTAAGATTCATTTCCTGATTTGCAAAATGAAGAGGTTGGATAAAATGGTCTTTACAGTTATCTCTAGAGGCTAAATAATCTGCTTCTAAGCTCTGTGTCCTTATAGAGCATATATTTATTGGTCTAAATTAATGGTTGTCTAGACAAAGAATGACTTATCTTATTACAACAATTATTAAATTATTGTAATATGATAAATTATCTATTTTAACCTTGCTTCTACACTCTCCGTGAAATTCCGATAGAAGAAGGCACTTCACTAACTAATCCTCTAAGATTCCTGGACTTTGTGAAATGATATAGGTGACTCCATAAGGTTCACTTTCTTCATTTGGTCAGCTAGGTGGCACAATGTATAGAACAACAGTCCTGGAATCAGGATGACTCAACTTTATGAGTTCAAATCTGGCCTCAGACACTTCCTTATAGTGTGAACTTAGGCAAATCACTTAATCCTCCATATCTCAATTTCATTATCTATAAAATGAGCTGAGAAGGAAATGGCAAACCACTCCAGTATATTTGCCAAGAAAACCCCAAATGGGGTCACAAAGAGTAGAGTATGACTGAAAAAAAAAAACAACTGAACAAAAATATGGAGGAATATGGAGCTGGATTAGATGGCTTCTGAGATCTCTTTCCACTCCAAGCCTGTGGTGCCATCACTTTATAGTCCTCTTCTTTAGATTTAGGATGTTACTAAGGCTGGAGTCTCTAATTCATTTTTCTTCCATTTCATACCTAGCTAGTTATTAAGGTTAGAAGTAGCCTTATTGTTAAAAGTAAACCCCCAGGCTAGTATTTGCAATAATGAGTAACTAGTTTTTAGAGTGTAAAGAACCTTATTAAATAAAATTTAATAAACAATGAATTTCCTCCACTGGAAGAGAGTAGTTTTCCTATTTGTGTCTATTAATTAAATAAAAATGGGTTGGCATGTGTTTTTTAGGACTTCTTGGCTCCAGGTTTGGGAAATCACAAATCTCTTTGACTTTATCTTGTAGATGCACATGTTATATTCAAACCATGAGAATTCTTGGTCTCACCTTGACTGACAGGGGAGACAGTTGGAGACATAGGAATGTTCCCAGATGCCGTGAGCCAGGGGCAAAAGTTGATTAGCCTGAGAGTATAAATACCCTTAACAGCCATCTGGGAGGGGTCTTTGACCATTGGTCATTGGTTTTCTCTCTGAATCTCCCTAGAACTTTAGGTCTGAATCATCATAGCTCTTTAGGTCTTTGGGTCCCTGGGTGGTGAAAGGGAGGAAGGGAGGTCTGGGAAGAAGAGGGTGGTTAAGGTTTGAATACTTCCTGAAGGCTGTCAAGGCCAACATATCACAAACTGATAATAAGAAAGCTGAGAGGAAATCATCAACACAGCTGCACCAACAGAGCAGACTACTCTCTCTGATTTGGCAGTGGTCAAGCTAAAACAAAGGGATTGTGAAGAACAATAGCTCCAGCTTTACTGAATCAATAGCCTCCAGTCCTAAGTGATTATAGATTATAGATATTAGATTGACAGGGTCTCCAATCCCCAATCCATATCCTGATTATTGTTTCCCTAATTAAGATAATAGATAAAGTATTTAATAAGTACCTTCCTGAGTGGTCATTATATCATGACCCTTGGGGAGGGAGCAAATGCAGTCAGATGAACAACGTGATCCAAAGCTAATCAGAGCCCAATATTAATAATTGGTCCAACCTCAGGTGGGACCTGAAAGGGTTACCCATCCACCTGACCTTCGGGGTCCTTCCTGGGCAACTGTTATCTAGAAGAGGAAATTATAACATCCAGCAAGGGTGATTGGGGTTGGTGTTCCCCCATCACCAACACCTAAGGAGAATACAGAGATACAGCTCCATCCTCACCAATATTCATATTCCCTAGCAGGGCACCCTTTCTTTATAACACACATGGCCAAGTCACTGGACACCCTTGTTCCTCAAATCTTTTTTTGCCTAACCAGCTCTCTTTGACAATTGACTATAGACTTCTTGTACTTTAAGTATTTGAAGAACTTTAATTTCAAATCAGTTTAAGGATCAAATGGCAGAAACTGCAGAAAGGAAGATTTAGGTTCCATGTAAGGAAAAAAAAAACTCCCTAAACAATCAGAGCATCACAAAAGTACAATGGATGATTGTAGGAAGGAATGAGTTGCTCTCATTGGGAATTTTTAATCCATTACAGACAGATTTGTCAAGTATGTTAGAGAGTAGATTCTTGATCATGTATGATTTGGAATTTTTGGTTTTGGAAGGCCTTCCCAAACCAAGATCTTATTATCATTGATTCTTTTTTTTGCCAAAACTCAAGCCCCTTTTGGATTTTCCACTAAATTTCTTCAGCCAAGCCCACCTGAGGTTATGTCCTTAGTTCCCTGATCATTTGAAAAGCAAAAATGATTTCCCAGAAACCAAATGAATCATAGGGGCAGTGAAGTGGTACAAAAGATAGTGTCCTGGGTCTATATTCAGAAATATAAACTGTTTTTTCCTCATCCATTTGCTCTAGTTTCCTCATCTGTAAAATAAACTGGAGAAGGAAATGTCAAAGCTCTTCAATTTGCCAAGAAAACTTCCAAAAGGGGTCATGAAGAGTCAGACAGAAATTTAAGAATTACCATTCCTTTACTGGCTCAGATCATCATATTTTCCCAATTGCCTGTTCTCTATCTGCAGACTCAATAAGGTAAGCCCCACATCATGGGAATGATATATAAGACCTCCCACAAATGCTCTATCCCTCCTCTTTGATTCCCCCGACCTTTCTTTCAAATTCTGCAGCACTGGGAGTCAGTACAATTCTCTGGACCTAAGCCACCAATTTCTCCTTTTATTATTGATTTTTAAAAAATGAATGTTTGTATTTTTCCAGATTACATGTTGATATAATTTTAATAATAATTTTCTGACATTTTGTAATCTTTGTTCTCTCCCTCCCTCTCCCTCCCCAAGAAAGCAGGTAATAGATACAGCTGGTACATGTATTATCATACAATACATATTTTCTATGCTTGTCACATTGTGAAACATAGCACATATCACTTACACTAGAGGAAAATTCATGGAGGAAATAAAGTGAAGAATGGTATACTTCAATCTGCATTCATATTCCATCAGTTCCTTCTATGGTAGTGTTATAGTATTGATTTTTAATGTTTATATTCTGAGTGCCTCCCCCAACTAGAGTATAAGCTTTTTGAGGATGAAAATAGTGATTTTTTACATCCTTGTTTACCATGAATAGGTACAGCTAGATGACTCAGAGAATAGAGTGCTGGTTCTGGAACAGAAAGACCTGAGGTAGGTTACTTTCAGTTACACACTTAATCTCTGTTTGCCTCAGTCTACTGGAGAAGGAAATGGCAAACCACTCTAGTATTTTTGCCAAGAAAACCCCATGGAATGTGTGGTCCACAAAGTCATGAGGAATCATACACCACTGAACAACAACAATAACACAATAAATGACCTTGCATAGGCTCTTCTAAATAGGTAAGCACTCAATAAATTGTCAGACTCAAGACAATCAACAATAACCCCAAAATGAACCAATACTTTTTTCTTTACCTTTTATTTTTTTTTTATTTTGGGGGATTTTTTATTTAATTAATTTAGATGAACCAATACTTTTAAAAGAGCTTCCTGCACACAAAGAACTTTGCTACCAATTGTAATGCAGGGTTTCTTGCATTGCAATATTACCCTAGGCAATCCTGTCAGTTATCAGAATGGAATTCTGGGGTGGCAGGTGCCAGATTCCAGGTACTAACCGGCATTTGGGCTGTGACTATATAAGGCCCTGCAAACCCAACCTTGGGGTTCTGTTTTCTATTAACTTCACCCAGACAACTTGCTATCCAATTTAATAGCTTCTTAGCATGGAAGGGAATAAGGATTAGGGATGCTGGAAGAAGTACAGAATTGTAGGATTTCATGCTGAAAAGAATCACAGAAAACACAGGAAAAACATTCTCCTTGACCTTTCTCTAACATCTGATGCCACTGACAAGCCTGTCTCCTGTATGGTCTCTCTTCCCATGACTTCCATGACAATCTTCTGTCTCTGTTCTCCTACTTGCCTGGCCATTTCTCATTCTTCCTTGCTGCATCATTATCAATTTCCCATCCCATTAGCATAGGTATTCCCAGGTATCTTCTCTTTTCTTCCTCTTTCCCTTAGTGATCTTCATTGTTTGGAAGGGCTTTAATGTCATCTCTATGAAGATAACTCATGAATTTATATATTCAATCCTAATCTCTCTCTTGTTCTCTATTCTCATGTCTTTCTCAACTTCTCACTAACTTTTAACTCCCACATCCAAATGGATATGAAGACTTGTCAAATTTACCCTTGTAACATCTCCCAAATGTACTCCTTTGTCTTTTTTGACACTAACACTCACATTAAATCATCTAGTGTTACCCTCATCAAATTGGGATTATGGCAATAGCCTACTGGTGGGTCTGCCTGCCTCAACTTTCTATTCTAAACCATCCTTCAGCTACCAAAGTGATTTTCCCAAAGTACAGGTTAAACCTGTCACTTGTCCTTGCCCAATAGATTCCAGGGATTTCCTATTGCTTCTACAATTGAATGAAAAAGTGCTCTTTTAGCCATTCAACCTTTCTAATTTTCTTAAACTTTATTACATGAATGCAACATCCCATCTCTCATCTCCCAGCATTTTCTTTGGCTGTTCTCCATACCTGGAACTCTCTTCCTCCTCAATTCTGTCTACTAACTTCCCTGGCTTCCTTCAAGTTCCAACTAAAATCTCATCATTTAGAGGAAGCCTGTCCCAACCCCTCTTAATTCTAGTGCCTTCTGTTAATTATTTATTTATCCTGTGTTTGAATTGTTTTGTATATGTTTGTTTGCATGTTTTCTCAAGCTACTTGAGGGCAGGGATTCTCTTTGGTCTCTTTTTGTCTTAGCACAGTGCCTGGCACATAGTAGGCACTTGATAAATCTTTATTGATTGATCCTATGTGCCTTTGCAACTTTATTTCCTACTATTTTCCTTCATAAACTATTCCATTTAAACTGGCTTACTCCTGTTCCCTGAACTTGATACTGAACTCTCACCTCCATGAATTTTATGAGCTATGCTTGGAAGAGACAGAAGTTGAACCCATTCAAATAATATTATTCCACCTAATCCAATGCAAGAAATAACAGGCGCCACAGTTTCAAGATGAGGAAATAAAGTTGTCTTTGACAGGTAGCCAGGGTTTTCTAGCTACTCCCATGTCCCAGGCATTTTGGGAGCAAAAGGAAACTACTTTGCAGCTCCATCTCCTTTTTTGTTTATTTTTTTTTTTACCCTTCATACTTGGAATCCCTTATCCTAATTACAACATTTCTATAATCCATCCAATTCTTCACTTCTTGTTAAGGAGGGTAAAAGGCTAGAGGGTGTACATATACATATATATGTATATGTATATATACATATCTTTTTCTACCCTTCTTTTCCCACCCTTGAAACTCCTAAAGCAAACAGAATTCCTTTTCTAGACCAACTAAAATATTTCAAAGCTGTCTGTTTCATGTTCCTCCTCTCCTAAAAAATCATAAAATTGTATGAATTAAAGATGTGGTCTGCAAAAATCATTATAAGTCATAATTTGGAAGTTCAGCCTGTATGTACCAAAAGCTAGCATTAAACACTCTTACTGGGTGTAAAGCTGTTTGATACATGGGTGGAAAAGATTAAGAAATGTGAAAATCACCAAAAATATTTACTAAAAACCTTTAAAACCAGATTGCCTTGGGCCTACTCAAGTTTACAAATAAAAAAAAAAGATTTTTATGCAAAAAAAATCAGGAAAATTTTTACATCTAGAAGGTTGTCGTGTGGAAATTTTTAAAACAAATTATCTCTCAGGTGTGGGAAGTTAGTTTTTTTTCACTTAACTGCAGTTTTGGAGGCAGAATCCATTTATTTTCCTGTACTGGGGCTTGGCATTTCAATTTAATTTGATTCAATATTCATTAAGTGCCTACTATGTACAAGGAAGTGAGCTAACCTCTAGATTAGAAGAAAATAGTCCCTGTCCTGGAGGATATAGAGTGAGGAGCAGAATTTGGACATCAGATTGTTCATTTTCTTCTCTAATATCCCTTCTCTTATCTAACTGACTTCATTACTGTGATGACGAATCATAATTCCTTGATAGACTATCAGACTAATTCTGGGTATCTGACTGTCCATTATTTCAGATTTGTACCAACTTAGATGAGAAGTTAAAGGATTTTTTATGTAGAAAAATAATTTTAATTGAATGAAATTTTCAATAGCTAAGCTATTTCTTTTAATCCTGTTTCTACTATGATTTTCTTGTCAATTTACCCTTTTTCCTTTCTTTTGTTTTGAAGAACAGAATGAAGAAAAAAATAAATCACTTGGATTTTACACAAGAGCTAAGACTCAGGTCACCTTCAAAAAATTTTCCCCCTACCAGTTTGTGTTTATCTATTACTTAGTAGAGTGAATCCTAAATATTTTTCCTCTTAACACTTCCTTGAATAATAATTGGATGACTTATTATTTAATATCTCCTCATTTGTCTCCACATCTGTTAAATAAGAAAGTTGTATTAGATGATTTAAGGTCCTTCCTGCTCTAAATCCTCTGATTTTCTGTTTCTATTTGCTCTTTTTTTTCAAATAAAAAAGAAATCCAGGACAAGAAATGAGTCTGAGGTAAACCCCAGAATCCAGTATTCTCTTGCTTCTTTTAAAGATCACCAGAAATGACTGGAGTAATTTATTTTTTGACAACAAACAATAGACATAATGAGGAAAAATCTCTAAGAAAATATTTATCACATGATCATATAACTTGTTCTTTGGGGAACATTTTGTCAGAACAGCACTGAAAGATCATTGCAATAGATCAACTGAGAAAAGGAAGGGAGAGAAGAGGAGGGAGAAATAAAGTAGTAGAATATGCAGCGCTATTTCTTGAAGATACATGAAAGGATGAGAATTATACATGAGGATGCCAGTCAATCACTAGTTTCTCCCTGGAATCTCCTGAGGCCCTCTCACTATTCTAACCCCTTGCATTTATATTTGGCACTGAATAGATTTTCCACAGCTTCCTCCATTTTTCTGGAAGCTCTCCTCAGGGGTGTCCAGAATACTTCCTCCAACCAGACCACTGTACTCTGTATTCAAAGAAAACAAATGCCCACACAGCAGCCACTCTGACTGAGTGACCACAAACACTTGAGATCTATAAAACAGCCCTTTAAATGCCTGTGCTCAGCTAATCTGAAGTCAAGGAGGCAGATGTGCCAGGCTAAATACTAGGAGAGATTTCCTTTTAAGCAGTTCTAGTTTTCCTCATGAAATGAACTAACCAATCCATTTGCCAAATGTCACTTATTCTTTTATTTTGGGTCAGATTTTATTCCACAATAAAGGTATTTTAAAGATACAATGTGGGGCAGCTAAGTGGCTCTGTGAGCCAGACCTGGAGACAGGTGGTCATGGATTCAAATATGGCCTCAGACACTTGCAGGTTGTGACCCTGGGCAAGTCACTTAAATCCAATTGCCTAGCACGTGCCATTCTTCTGTTTTGGAACCAAAACTTAGTATTGACTCTAAGATGGAAGGTAAAGTTTAAAAAAAAATAGGAATATAAGCTCTTTGAGGAGAGGGGAGGGACTCCATCTTCATATCCCCAGCACCTAGCACATGGTAGACAATAGTGACTGTTAAAATGGTCTGAAATGGATGTGGTGCATCTCTTCCTCCACCCTCCCACCCTCCATTATCTCATACTGATTTGTAAATCCTGCTATATCTTAAATATTTGTTATTCTTCTACATGTACAGTTCTCTGATCTGCATTTAGCAGATCCAAAGGTCTCTTATTTTGCAATTAGTAGATTCTTGAAAGCCCATTCAGGAAATTTTTGTTTGTGGGACCTGAATGTAAATTACCTATTCTCTTCTGTTCTAACTAACCATTCATTTCCTTGCTGCTCAACTCTCCTAACCTACTGGGATCCATGCTATATACGTTCAGAAATGAAGTCATAAGATATCACTTGTCTTTTATTCCAGTCATGTAGATGATCTGTGAAGATACTGATTCCAGCAGAAACAGACTTTCTGGTTAGATTCCTTGTCTCAAGTATTGCCCCACTCCAATTTCTCCTCCATTTAGTGACCAAAGTGATCATTCTAAAGTCTGACCCTGTTACTTCCTCTCCTCAAAACTCCACTGGCTCCCTATTACTTCCAGGATCAAATAACAAGCTTAAAAAAATTTTTTTAAATCGTTATCTTCTGTCTTAGAATCTATACTAAGTTATGAGCAAACATGAGCTAGAGAGGACTATAAGGTATAATATATTGTAATTATATTAAATTAAAAAGCTTTTGTACAAACAAAACCAATGTAACCAAGATTAGAAGGGAAAACAAACTGGGGAAACCACTCATAATAAATTTCTCTGACAAAGGTCTAATTTCTCAAATCTATAGATAACTAAGTCAAATTCATAGAATAAAAAGATATGAACAAGCAGTTTTCAGATGAAAAAAATCAAAGCTATCAATGATCATATTTTTTAAATGTTCTAAATCACTCTTGATTACAGAAATGAACATTTAAAAAAATGCTGAGGTACCTTATCAGATTGGTCAATATAACAGTTAAGGAACACTAATGCATTATTGGTGGAGTGGTGAACTAATCCAACCATTCTGAGGAACAATTTGGAAGTATGTCCAAAGGGTCATAAAACTGTGCATATCCTTTGACCTACTAAAATAGCACTACTGGTTCACAGAAATCATAAAAAGGAGGAAAGGATGTACTCATACAAAAATATAGTAGCTCTTTTTGTGGTGTTATCCATCAACTGGGGAATGCCAAACAAATCATGGTATATGTTGATGATGGAATACTATTGAGATATATAATAAATGATAAGCAGGATGATTTCATTAAAAAACCTAGAAAAATCTACATGAACTGATGCACAGTGAAATAAACAGAACTGGGAAAACACTGTACACAACAACAGCAATATTGTCCAATGATCAATTATGAAAAATGTATCTATTTTTCAGCAATGCAATGATCTGGGACAATTCTGAAGGACTTATGATAAAGAATGCTATCCAACAGAGAAAGAACTTTTGTAGTCAGATGTATTTCAAAGCATACTATCTTCCACTTATGGTTTTATTTTGGAGTATTAGTTTTGTATGGGTGTGCTCTTACAACAGTTAGCAATGTGGGAGTGTGTTTTGCATGATAATACATGTATAGCCAGATCAAATTGCTTACCATCTCTGAGTTGGGGGAGGGAATTGAGGAAGGGAAATGGTTTGGATTTTATAATTTTAGAAAATGTATGTTGACAATTATTATTACACATAATTGAGAAAATAAAATACTTTTGAATTAAAAAAAGAGAGAGAAGAAAGAAAGAAAGAAAGAAAGAAAGAAAGAAAGAAAGAAAGAAAGAAAGAAAGAAAGAAAGAAAGAAAGAAAGAAAGAACCTATACTAAGTGTTCGTTCCAAGAAAAAAGAGAGGTAAAGGCTAGGCAGTTTTGGTTATGTGACTTGCCCAGGTCATACAGGCAAGAAGTGTCCAAATTCAGATTTGAACCCAGGACCTTCCATATCAAGTTTAGAATGTTCTTACTCCTCCTTTTCATGGCTTCAACTCATCTCAAATCCCACCTTTTTTTCTCAAACATACTATATCATCATCATCTTCTTCTTGTCCTCCTCCTCCTCCTCTTGCTCTTTCTCCTCCTCTCTTCCTCCTTTTCCTCTTTCATCTCATTTGAGATCTCTTCCACAGAATGACTAATATCTATATCAGATTGCTTTCTGTCTCAGGGGGAAGGATAGGGAGAAAGTGAGGAAGGAAGAGTCAAAAGAAAGGAGAGAAATTTGGAACTCAAAACTTTAAAAGAAGAATTGTTTTTACATATAATAGAGGGAAAATAAAATATTATTTAGAAAAAGAAATTTTTCCTAGCCATCTCTAGTGCTAGTACCTTCCTTGTGAGATTACCTTGCATTTCCTCTGTATGTATGTTGTAGGTACTAATAGTTATTTGTATATCTTCACTATTAAAATGTAAATGTCCTGTTTTTGCATTCCTTTGTATCCTCAGAGTTTAATATAGTTGTTGACACATAGTAAGCACTTAATAAATATTGACTGATTAACAAAGCAAAGTGATCTATGAAAATAGCACCAGTTGAAAGTTAACTAACATTCGAATTCAAATGTGGCAATTCCTCAAATTTGGTTTTCCTCTTTCTTCCCCAGCTCTATTCTGCCAAATTATTTTGTATTTCTGTGTACACTCTTTCTCCTGGGTTGGAATGTAAGCTCCCCAAGGGTAGGGGCTGTTTTTTTTCATTTTTATTGTTATTATATTTTTCTTTTCTGTGTAGAAACAGAACTTGTTTTTATCTGACTTCTTGCTTCAAAAAAAAACTACATTTAGTTTGTAGGGAAAATTGTTGAGAATAAGGGCAAAGGAGAGTGAGTTGCAGGTAGTAGTAGTATGCAAATAATTATTAGAATTTTAGAGGTGGAGAAAACTTTGAAGAGCACCCCAGAGAGACAAGCAATTTGCCCAGGTATCTAAATTCCACAAATTCATAAAACCAGCTAGAGGTAGAATTGAAATTAGAACGGAAGTATTCTGACTTCCAGATAAGTATTTTTTCCATCACCGCATGAGCACATTACATAAAGCCTCCTCTACTGTCAAGAAATCCCTTTCATTTCTCACCTTAAAAATGCTAAATCATCCACTTTCATCCCCAGATTGAAAACTGTTTAGGTTCATGAATGTATTTACAGGGATTTCAGTCTAAGGGAAGAGTTAGCTGAAGCAACATCATAAAGCTCAAATTCGAAGGGATCTTAGAGACCTTCCAGTTCAAGCCACTCATTTTACAGATTGGGAAACTGAGGCCCAGGAAGGTTAATTGTCATTCCCAAGGTCATATGGGAAATGATAGGGGTAGGAATTGAACCTAGGTCAACAGACTCCAAATCTTTCCACCAAAGCAATGGATCAGAACTCCACAAAACTGCCATTTTATTGATTGAAACAGACTAACTGAGCATCAGTTCTCCCTACTTTTTTTAACTTAACCAAGAAAATCAAACATTTTCACCTCAAATACTTCTCTTGCAGTAGGCAAGCTTTAAATCCTAATTTCAAAAATCAACTCCTGTTTGGTTGAATTGATTACATCCTGTAGAAATGTCTGAAGTAATTGAGACTGTGTGCAGCAACAATTCAGAGGGAGTAAAGTGAAGAGAAAAGAAGGAAAAGAAAAACCAACCATTGTGACACTTTACCAGTTTAAATATTTTCTCTCTCTTCCAATCTATTTCACCTGGCCTCGAGACAGAGATTAAATTATTTCAATCTTTTAAAAAATGGGCATCTTATGCTTATATTGCTGTGTGAGCTGAAGCATCACACAGCAAGGCTAAAAGAGGCTTATTTTTTTAATGATTAAAAATTCACCTTGTACACTCCACGGTCTCTGCTCTCACTAGCAATATGCACTGTCTGGTTGGGCTGACTGATTAATAAATATCAAAAGAGTGTCTGCCAACTTCAATATTTTGATGAGAAGAGACCACCTACACTCTTAAAGTTTGCATCATGGGTACATTAGCATGTGAAGCATACTTACAAAAGCTGCCTGGTCATTCAGTGGACCCTGTAGAGGGAAAAGAAAAGAACAGCATGAAGGATGATGGGATATCTAAAGCCTCAAGGTCAGTCTGAAAACTTACTCCTCTAGTGCCCCCATCAGAGTTGGAGACTCACGTCATTCCTATGGAAACCCACTGCTCCAGAACCTTCCTTCCAATCCTTTAATTCACACCAGTCCTTTCTCACCTTTGAACCTTTGTCCCATTCAAATGGGATGCCCTTTCTATCCTGTTCCATCAGCCAAATACTTTTACATCACATTTTTGCAGAATTTTAAAGTATACAAAGTGCTTTCATCTTAGAGAAGCGTGCAAGAACAGGAGTGAATGTATTATTATTTCCATTTTAGACATCATTGCTGTCTGGTGGATCTTTTTTATTTAACCCTTACCTTCTTTTTTGGCAAGGGCTATGCAATCAGGGTTAAGTGATTTGCCCATGGTCACTTAGCTAAGAAATGTCTAAGGTCAGATATAAATCCAGGTCCTCCTGACTCCAGACCTGGTTCTCTATCCACTGTGACAACTAGCTGCCCCTGTTGGTTTAATTTTGAGCAACCTTTCTGAGTCTCAATTTCCTTCTCTGTAAAATGAAGTGGTTTGACTACATGAGCTCTAAAGTCCTCTTTTCAGCTCCAAATCTATGAACATAGAGGAAACTGAGAAGGCCCAGAGAAATTAGGTAACTTGTCCAAATCCACACAGATTTTATCCAGGTAGTATAGTAAGACAGCAAGGTGGTTTGGCAAAAAGGACACTGAACCCGGAGTTAGAAAACCCTGAGTTCAAATCTCAACTTAGAGATTTATTATCTTCGTGACTCCAGCAAAGTCACATCTACTGTAAAATGGACTCGATGGACTCCAAGGTCCCTTCTAGCTCTAAATCTTCGATCTTATAAGTAGCAAAGCTGGGGTTTGAATTTCAGGTCCTATAATTAATTCTAAGTCCAGCACTTCACACTCCTTTAAATTCCTGTTTCCATGAAATCTTCCTTCGCCAGTGTAGCCCACACCAAATTCTGCCCTTCTCTGAGCACCTCTAACATTTCTAATCTATGACTCATAATTCAACATTTAATGACCATTCCTTAAAGACTTGGGCTATTCACTGTTTCATATCTTCTCTTTCCAAAGAGACTCTAGGTAGCTCATGGGCAAGGACAATGTTATATAATTCTGTTATATCCCCTTTATCAACTAGTCCCAAACTAATTGCTTAAACAGGGAACAAAAGGAATCAGCTACATAGTAAATGCTTGTTGATGTCAGCAGGATGAGAAAAATGACTAGAATCTGGCAGGAAACTCTTGTGTTAAGAAAAAACAATAGGAACTTTTTAACTTCAAAGCCTTGAGACCAGTATCCCAATTCTTTGCCAGTCCCAGGTAGGAGGTGCAGTTTCTGTTTTGGCAGCCCCCACTTGGGGGGGGGGGAGACGGGGAGAGAGAAGACAGAGAGAGAGAGAGAGAGAGAGAGAGAGAGAGAGAGAGAGAGAGAGAGAGAGAGAGAGAGAGAGAGAGAGAGATTGAGAGAGAGAGAGAGAGAGAGAAAGAGATGGAGAGACACAGACAGAGAGAAATTGAAAAAGAGAGAAACAGAAATAGAAACAAAGACAGAGACAGAGAGAATACTGAGAATGAGAAAAGGTGGTACAGAATATGCCCAAGGATAATGAATAGTTTTACTGAGTAGTCTTTTGTTTCTTCTTTTTTTAATTGTTTATTATAAAGAATAGCTTTCAGTGTAGGAAAAGGGGGAATAGGTTTGGAAATGAAGTTGATGGGAAAAACAAAGTATATACTCCCCAAATTAAAAATTAGGGGCAAAAAGGAAAGAAAATGTTAAAGAATAAAAATTTGCTCAAAGAAGAAAGGTGAGAACACATAACGGAATGAAGAAAAACTACAAGAAAATGGAAGGATAGAGTAATAGGAGAGAGAAAAATCAAAGAGAACCATTTTAAAATATAGTGAAAATACATTGTTCTCTTCATTGTGTCTCTTCAGGCATTTAGGAACATTCAGATTTGACATTTTTACTTTTAAAGCTTTCCTGGGAGTTAGCTCTAAAAGATCAAAATTGAACTTTATGCGGAAAAGGAAAACGACTTTAAAGAAATTGTTTTCAGAATCATTGACAAAAAGACTTAGAAGTAGAAAACAGGAAAATTTTAACTATTATACTTTCTGCAAATGTCTAAATGTTCAGAGGCATACCACACATATTTTTCCTTATTTTTTAAAAACACATCATGTTGATGACTTTTGTCATTATATCACTGTCATTTTGGGAAACAAAACAATGAAACCCCAACTCCTCCTCTAGATCAAACCTTCAAAGAAAACAATCAAGGAAACAAAGGGGAAAATAAGTACAAATATCAGATACAATGGCCCTATCTGATTGTGTACACTGTGTCCTGAATTAGTAGTCTCCCACCTCTCCAACATGCAAATTTAAGGAAAATCATACTTAAAGGACAAGAGATATTCTAATTCCCACTGCTCACTATTGGGCGCACCCTTACCGCCATTGACGTTCATATCGCATCCAAGAGATGTTGCTTGTGATGGGGATACTCACCATATTGAGTATGTCCTCATTGACAGGCACATCTTGTGACATCTGGTGGAGGAATTTGTCCTCCCTGGCCTCAGAGTAAAACACCTTGAAGAAATATAGTTAACTGGGGTCAACAGGAGTGCAAAGGTTTTCTTACAGAATACATACTGCTCTAATTTCACTAAAAGCTGCAGGGAATTAATTCCTCACGTTTCATTGCTTCCTCCACATCCCCTTCCATTTGTTCCCCCATCCTCCCATACACTTTATTTACACAGTAACCTACTTCAGATCATATTAAATAGATGACTTTCCCTTAAAAACCTTATATCACTTTCCTTTGAGCTCCCTCAGTGCCTAGTGATTGGATCCACTGCTGACATTCTTTTTCACTTACCAGTAGGGTGTTTTGTAACAGCTTTCTATTTGTTTCCTACAAACATGCTCTGTCTTTCCAAACTTGATAGACCATATCTACCACCTCTATTAAACCTGGCCTGAAGCTATGAATCAAGAAGGAACCACAGAGGTGTTTGACTAACTCGATTGTAGCTTATAAACATGCTGGAATAAGCTGTTTCTGCCCTCGTTTCAAGGCTATTGGAAGAATGGGGCATTTCCAGAGTAGTGATGCAACTAGAATTAGGGCTGCTTGTTTAACCCAGAGACAGGAAGGAAGGAGAAGATTGACAGACACTGGAAAAACAGACATTTGGGGGCAGCTCGATGGCTCAGTAGATAGAGATCTGGGTCTAAAGATGGGAGATACTGGGTTCAAATCTAGCATCAGACACTTCTTAGCTGGGTGACCCTAGGCAAGTCACTTAACCCCCACTGTCTAGTCTTTAGCATTCTTATCTCTTGGAACCAACTCACATTATTGATTCTAAGATGGAAGGTAAAGTATTTCAGAAAAAAGGCAGGCATTCTACTTTTAACAATTACCAAGTCTATATACTCACAGTATATCCAGTGATGAGACTGGTGTGATGATGTGGCATTCTCCATTGAGCTCGGAAAGCTGAACAGTTTAAAGAGTCCAACAGGATATCAACAGGGGGACCCAGTCTGCCTACCTCAAAACAAAAGGATATTGCATTAGAAGGTCCAAGGGAAGTTTTATCTAGTTGTTAAGGAGAAAATCTAGAAATCCAGAAAAAATTCAAAATCTATTCTTTGAAAAGAAGGCTGTCTAGAGTCAATGTATTTTACCATGTTGGATTTTTTCTGGGAAATTAACCCAGGATCTTTTGATCAAATCCCTTCCATGTTCTTTGAGGTCTTAGACACCACAAAGAAGACTCTGGGATGAGAATATCTTGATCCTATCCCTGTCAGGTATTTAGTTATGGACTGATTTGAGACTTTAAGATCATCTACCATTGATCAATGTATTTCTGAGTTTAAAGATCTATATAATAAACTCAAAGCTGCCCAAAAAGAAAAAATCTGAGAACCTACACAGAACAAAAACCAAAGGCAATAATCATAGATTCACCCACAGATCTGCAGGAGAACATCTGCTGCATTTCCTCTGGGGAAACCACCAGTTACTTCTCTGGTAAGAATTAATGCAAGGGAGATTTTCCTTTAGAGTTTTACAGATACTTTAATAAGAATGTTACTGTCCTCAGTGTCACATTCAGTAATGGAGAATTCAGATCTAAACAGCTGGCCAATGTTTGAGAAATTCAAGTACATAAGTTATAAGAAAAGTTAGGAACAGTCAATGTTGGAATGCCTGTGGGAAAAATAGGCCCACTTGTGAATTTCTGGAGGAGCTATGAATCTATCTGGCTAACAATTTTATGTAAGACAAGTGGCTAAACTGTCCATATCCTTTGACACAGTAATCCCATTATTCCATATATCACAAGAAAGTCAGAGAATAACAAATTATCTAATATATATCGACATACTTATAGTATAAATAGTGTATGTATACTCACAGCATACTCATTCTTATGTGTATACAAAAAGTATACTCAGGTATATGAATATACAAAAAGTAAAAAAAAGAATACTCAGAAGTATGAGTAGCATATGTAGCAGGGGTAGTATGAGTAGTGTATGTGGTATCAAAGAACCAAAATGGTTGGCTTTCCTTCAAATGGGGAATAGATGGAAAAAAGTATTGTATGTTACTATAACCAGATATTATTGTATATTAAGAAGACAAATATGAGGAATTCATAGCTACAGAGGAAAATTTCCATGACCTGATGCAAAGCAAAATATGCAGAACCAAGAGGATCATATCACTACACCTATACCAGCATAAATGTAAAGGTTGCTGAAAGGAAATCTAAGTAACTGAAAAACCAATGTAGGTCCCAATGAAATATCCCTCCTCTGGCCTGACAGAGAGGCAGAGGATGATCAGGACACAAAGTATTATGTGGATATAATGATTGCATTGTCTCAAAGAAGAATAAAAAATGTACTTTACTCCTCTTTTTCCCAGAAGTACAGAATTATGGTTATGGAATATAGCATAAATTGTCAGACAAGACTGATGTGTTGGCCACTGTATCTATTTTTCTCTGTCATGTGGAAGAATTCAATATGGAGGAAAGAATTTTAAATACTTGACAGTTAAAGGCAAAAAGCATCAATAAAATGTATATGTTAAAAGAGTTGAAAGCTGGCACATACTATAGTATGGCTTAGAATTGTCTCTCATTTCAAAGATTATTTATGTAATAATATAAAGGTACTTATATGAATGTATACCCATGATCTTGTGTACAGACATGTGTCCTTTGTTACTTGAGAAAATCTATAATAAAACATCAGCTTAATTACTCCTATTTGAGTTAAAACAGACAATTTTTTTTCATACAGAGTCTATCTCCCAGATAAGAACACCCAAAATAGCATGCAATTAGCTGAGCAAGTCTATTAGCTTGACAAAACAACAAAATGTATATCTGTGCAAAATAATGACCAACTGTACTGTAAAATGAATGAGCCCCAGCAAGAAAGCTATTCATTTTTGTAAATTATGCCATCTTAAATCATTAATTAGCATTTATTGAGGCACTCCTACGTGCAAAAAGCTCCAAGTAGTGTGACTCTCCAGCCACTCAGACACAGAATACTTCAAGGAAATGACAATAATTTAAAAATAAAAGTGAATGTTCTCTGGAGTACAACTTTTCTTTCTTTTTTTTCATCCTATGGCAAACTGCATATTTGGATTTTCCCCCTGGGATATTATAGAAAAGGACATCCCAGCCTATATTATCACCCTGCACACATGGAGAAGAACCTGATATCTGCATAAAATTGACAATTAAGAAACAGGACAACCTACAAACAAAAACTGGCATTGTAAGATGATGGTAAGGATAGGTCTTTGAAAATACAGTCTTTGACTATGATTCATTCATTCATTAATTCAATGTACAAACACTTATTGAATACCTATTATGATTAAAGCTTTGTGCTCGGTGCTGTGGGCAGAACAGTCTGTCCTTTTGAAGCTCACAGAGCTTCATAGTTAGAAGATAAGCTATAGAAATAATTTACTGTAATGAAAGGTAGAATGTAAAAGTGAATTAAGACAAGTACAAAGAATTAATGGAATTCAGGGAAGAGAGCTGTCATCTTTAGATATCATGGAGAAGATGGCATTTGATCTGGATTTACCATGGAATCGTAGATTTAGAGCTGAAAGGGACCTCAGAGAATATTGTCTAACCCCCCATTCTACTAATGAGGAAATGAAGGTTCATGGAATTTAAGTGATATTTCCAAGGTCACAAGGTAAAAAGGAAAAGGAGGGGAAGAGTGGGAGGAGGAGAAAAAGGATGATGATGAGGAGGAGAGGGCAAAGATGATGACAGTGACAAAGATAAAGTCAAAGTATCACAGATAAGAGTAGAATCATTGGCACAGGAAAATAGATTTATAGTTGGAAAGAACCTCAGAAGCCACCTTGTCCAGTGATGTCAAACTCATTGATAATGGACAGCAAAACTTCTGAGTATGCTCAACCAGATTACATGTAATTGGGAAATGTTTGACAAAATAAAAAATATAACACAGCATAGATAAAGTTAATTTGTGGGTTTCTAAATAAAAAATGGCCTACAGAGATTTCTATTTTAGTTTTTCCATCACTATATTTAATCCAACTCTCTTATTTTATACATGAAAATAGAGAGGTATTTAATAAATTTGTTGATTGTTTCCCCCAAGGACACATAGCAAATGATTATTAGAGGGGGTACCTGAACTCAAGTTCTCCAAACCTAGAACTCTTTCTAGAGTTCTATGATGCCTTCCCTAAAAGACATGTAGTAGAGATGCCAGGGATCCTCTTTCCACTGTACCACACTGTATCCTACTTAGAAAAATGTAAGAAGGGAGGCTGGGAAAAAGAGATCGAAAGACAATGATGTTTTTGGCTGCCACTGCAGAGCTTAAATCACATGCCACTAAGTAAAAACAAAAGGAGTTCTGATATGGGAGGAATATATCATGATGAAGTGGATGAGAGAGCTTAATGCATGGGCATGAGGACCCAAATAAACAGGCCCTGAAGCAATACTCACTGTTAGAGTTTTAAGAAAAGTTCAGCTTTCTAGGACAAATTTGCTGGATTTTCAACATGGAATGGTATAATCATAATTACTGCTTTACCATAAGAGAAACAGGGCCATCAAAATTGGGGGAGAATGAAGGATTTTCCTGGGGGGTCGACCCACTATCAGAAGACCATTGACTCCAGTAGACCTACTTCTATATGTGTTTCCAGCTGTTCCAAATCTGCTAATGCCCAAAACTTCCTTCCCTATTAACCTTTAACCTTGAGAAAGACAGATCATGGGGGTATGGTGGCTTCTAGTGTGCCAAACTCCAAGTCAGGAACCTTGACTCATAGCTTTGATGTTAACTAGCCAGTGACCATGGGCAAGTCATTCAATGTTGCTTAGCTTCAGTTTCCTTGACTATAAAATGAGATCATTAGGCAGATTATCACTAGGATCCTTTCTAGCTTTAAGGGTCTGTGTTTCTCTGATTCTATAATACTAAGGGATGGGAGGAAGAAGAAACAATAGAGGTGAAGGAAGCAGTGGCTGGGACAAATGAGATGTGGCAACCGTTAAGAACCAGGATTGATCTTCTCCATGAGAAGCCCTATATGGAGCTTCTTCTGGACACTGATAAGTCTCATGCTCATATTTCTCTGTGTAATGGTGTATGGTATGGGGCTCCACTGCAGTAAATTGTCATGCCTAACCCTCTGGGCAAAAGCAGCATGTCTCAAACTCTCTTCCACTGACTCCTGAGTTTTAACAACACATAATGATGAGTTCTATAAGGAAAATCTCATTCTAGAGATATATATATATATAGAGAGAGAGAGTTCTAAAACATTTCATATGCAATTCTGGCAATATATCAAAGACCCATGATTTAGGTGGTAGAAAGGACATTGGATATTGAGTCAGAGGAGCTGGGTTTGGATCTCAGATATGCTATTTCCTACCTGTGTGACTTTTGTTAAAGAAGGGCTCGAATTTGTTTATTTGTTATATGAAAATGCCTAGGTATCTCCTTCCCTCCCTCCCTTCCCTACACTAGAAAAGGCATAATTTGACAAAGACATAAGTATATCTAAAATTATGTCTTTTTTATTTCTATCTATCAGTTCTTTCTCTAGAGGTAGACATATTCAATCTTTGGTAAATCACTTAACTGCTCCATACCTCAGTTTCCTTAGCTATAAAATGAAGGTGTGGGACAGCTCTAAATCGATGAATCTATTATCACTACATTGATGAAGATCATAAGGCAGCTAAAGCAGAGTCTTAGCAAATTGAATGAGATTCAGGGAGGTTGTTACTTACCCATGAAAGCATGAATGCATCAAAAATATTTATGTATGGCAATCTGAGGGGATATGAAAATAGGATTAACTTCCTCTATTTGTCCAAAATTTCCCTGAAATCTTCCCTCATTTATTTTCCTTGGGGAAAAGAGTGGGGGCAGGAGTGGGAGTAGGGAAATATTCTCTACTCTCAGTCCCCCTGGATTTGAATTTATGAGTCCTTTCAGCATATTTCAAAGTTCAATGGTCAAATTAGTTTGGGAAATGCTGGGCAAGAAACTGGGGGTGGGAATTTGAGCCAAATGATCCTCTCAAGGTCCTTTTCCTGTTCTTCACACTAATGACAAGACCATAACCCCTCTGAAGGTATTTTCATATATCTCCTAGAACTAAGCTTAGGAAGTCATTGGTGGCAATAAGCCACATTTGTGAAATCAGATTCATGACTCTCAAACATCCTTAACGGCGAGCAGACGGAAACAATTTGTCTCCAAATAAATGTTTTTGTGATGATTTTAAACATCTACTCTTTCTGTGACCTTCTATACCATAGCATAACAAAGTGCTTGTGCTTACTCATTGCGGAATGAAATCAGGTTGTTTTCAAAGGTCACTCACATGTGTGACAAATTTAAATGAGGGTTAGACAAGCCTGTGTATATGGTTTCTAAACTTTAAGACAAAATAACATTTCCTATTTAATTAGCAGTGGTTAGCAATGGCAGAAAAAGGAAATACTGAGCCAGTTTTGATGAACTGTGGCCTTTAAAAGGCGAAAGGTATTTTTTATATAATACATTCTAAAGTACTTTCATAAGTTGAAAGCTGTACTTTCTGAAAGTCATAGGGATAAAAACCATTTCCCAGCACCGTTGGTAAACTCTACACTGGGGCTGTCAAAATATTGGCTTCACTGCACTACACTATACAATTTGCATCTCAACTTTCTGAATAATTAGGCCAATTTCCTGTGTTAATTTTATTTAATAAAATACT
The DNA here is from genome assembly GCF_016433145.1 of Gracilinanus agilis. Taxonomy (NCBI): domain Eukaryota; kingdom Metazoa; phylum Chordata; class Mammalia; order Didelphimorphia; family Didelphidae; genus Gracilinanus; species Gracilinanus agilis. The sequence continues at coordinate 380,077,590 of NC_058130.1, forward strand.
TCAATTCAGCTTCCTGAGCAATGCATTTCTGATATAATTGCTTTTGTAATGTGATTCATAAAAGTACCCCAAAACATAAATAAAAATATAATCTGTAACAGAAATACATTGCTAGCTCTTGAATTATTTGATTTTTACAAAATGAACCAGGTTATATCCACAGATGCAGATGGAAAGAAAATTGCCCAAACTAACTAAAATAATCAGGAAATTCTGAATGGACTAAAAAACCACACAAGGCATGTTTACCATATTTTAGAAGCTTACCCCATCTAGTCTTATTAAGGCTTCAATGAATAAGTCACCAGGAATCTTCCCATCATAGTCATTTCTAAGGTGATGCCTTCAAGGCAACAGGAAAATTTGGCCTGAGAAAGTACATAGTTTGAGTCATCTGGCCATTTCAGAAACTCTTAATAACTAGAAAACGGCTAGAAATATGTCTAGTCAGCCTTACTATTATCTCTTTATGATGTTCTTATTATCAAAATCCTACTTACTGAGGCAGCTAGGTAGCTCAGGGGATAGAAAGCTAGAACCAGAGACAGGAGGTCCTGGGTTCAAATCTTATCTCAGATACTTCCTAGCTGTGTGATCTGGGCAAGTCACTTAACCACAAATACCTATCTCTTATTGCTCCTCTTTCTTGGAACCAATAGTATTGATTCTAAGACAGAAGATAACAGTTAAAATAAAAAAAGAACCCCACTTTAAAAGAATGCATGCTCTTTGATATAACAATATGTTTTTACCCCAAAGAGATAATAAAAAGTATGAAAATATTCATAGCTACGCTCTTTGTGGTGGCAAAAAAAAACTGGAAAATGAGTGAATGTCTCTTGATTCGGGAATGACTGAACAAATTGTGGTATGTGATGGTGACGGAATATTATTGTGCTCTAAGGAATGATGAACTGCTTGATTTCTAAATTAACTGGAAAGACCTCCATTAACTGATGCAGTGTGAAATGAGCAAAGCCAGGAGAACATGGTACATAGAAACTGAAACATTGTGGGACAATCAAATGTAATCAACTCTGCTACTAGTATCAAGGCAATGATCCAGGACAATCCTGAGGGACTTATGACAAAGATTGCTATCCACATCAAGAGAAAGAACTGTGGGAGTAGAAATACAGAAGGAAAACACATAATTTATCACTTGTTTACATTGGTATATGATTTGGAGTTTTGGTTTTAAAAGGTTACTCTTTTATAAAAATGAATAATATGGAAATAGGTATCAAGTGTTAACACATGTATAGCCCAGGGAAATTGCTTGTCAGCTCTGGGAGTGGAAAGGGAAAAGAGGGGAGAGAGAAAACAAATCATGTAACCGTGGAAAAATATTTAAAAATTAGTAAAAATTTAACTTCAAAATATCTATTTAGTGGTACTCCAAGTTTCACCTAGAAAACATCCAAAGATTAGGAAGGGTCTTAGAAGACAGGGGGACCAAGTAATACAGCTGAACTCTCTCTGCTTTCAATGTCACCACTTGTGTTAATAGACATGCTTGATGTGGGGATCAGATACTGAATGGGGAAGGTACAGTTGGAGTATAGGAAGGCTCTATTCTTGGCTTCTTAGGGTATTTGTGCTTAGGAAAATAGTTACTGGAAAATCTGTAATGGATACCATCAACAATGACTTCTATAAATTGTGATTCAAGGATGTAATGGAATATTCCTGTGTCATAAGAAATGACAAATATGAAGAATATGTAGAATATGTAGAATTCCATATGAATTCATACAGAGTGACGTAAGCAGAACCAGGAAAACAAAAAACATGACTACAATAGTGTAAATGTAAAAAGGGGAAAGCCACAAAATACTGTGCAATTATAATGACCAAGAATGGACTCAAAAGAAGAAATTTTAAAAAATATATGAACAATGGCTGTTGAATATGACAAGGCTGATAAATTGGTTGATTTTGCTGAACTGCATTTTTATTTCTTTATCTCTTTAAGGGATGGATCACTGGGAAAGGGAAGCTTGAATATTTAGAACTGGAGGTATAAAATAAAAGATAGAAATAAGACAAGATTTTTAAAATGAAGAAGCCTTAAAAATAGCTTCTCTTTTCATTAGTCAACAAACAGAGAAGCCTAGAGAAAAAAACAACTGGATCACAGATTAAGAGATAGAAGTCATTTTCAAGATGATCTAGGTCAATTTTGCCATTTTACTGGAAACTGAGGACCAATGTGGTAAACATACTTATCCAAGGTTAAAAGGTAATTAATAACAGCAGCACCAGGTTTTGAACTCAGTTCCTCTGACTCCAAATCCAATCATTTTTCCATTACATTATGCCATCCTTCCTGCTCTAGACATAATTGGTTTTTTCCTTGTTTTTTTTTCTTTTAAAATTTTTTTATTTTTTAGAAAATTTTTCCATGGTTACATGATTCATGTTCTTACACTCCCTTTAACCCCCCCTCCACCATAGCCAACGAGCATTTCCACTGGTTTTAACATGTGTCATCTATCAAGACCTATTTCCATATTATTGATAGTTGCATTGGTGTGGTCGTTTCGAGTCTACATCCCCAATCATGTCCCCATCAACCCATGTGTTCAAGCAGTTGTTTTTCTTCTGTGTTTCCACTCCTGTAGTTCTTCCTCTGAATGTGGGTAGCGTTCTTTTCCATAAATCCCTCAGAATTGTCCTGTGTCATTGCATTGCTGCTAATACAGACAACTCTGAGATATCACCTCACACCTAGCAGATTGGCTAAAATGATAGCAGTGAAAAGTAATAAATGTTGGAGGGGATGTGGCAAAATTGGGATATTAATGCATTGCTGGTGGAGTTGTGAACTGATCCAACCATTCTGGATGGCAATTTGGAACTATTTCCAAAGAGCTCTAAAAGACTGCCTGCCCTTTGATCCAGCCATACCATTGCTGGGTTTGTACACCAAAGAGATCATAGATAAAAAGACTTGTACCAAAATATTTATAGCCACACTTTTTGCAATAGCAAAAAACTGGAAAACGAGGGAATGCCCTTCAATTGGGGAATGGCTGAACAAATTGTGGTATATGCTAGTGATGGAATACTACTGTGCTCAAAGGAATAATAAACTGGAAGAATTCCATGTGAACTGGAATGACCTCCACGAACTGATGCAGAGTGAAAGGAGTAGAGCCAGAAGAACTTTGTACACAGAGACTGATACACTGTGGTAAAATCAAATGTAATGAACTTCTAGATATCATTATATAGTACATAAATAAAATACAAAATAAAGGAAGAAAAATCCAATATTGACTTGAAGCTTCAAAAAAGGCTTTGTGGAGGATATAGAAGAAAAAATAGAGAACAAATAAATTTTTATTGGTTCAAGTAAAATCCCTAGAGTTGGAATAACTTGTAATGGGCATGTATGAAAATATGGCAAACTTCCTCTGGTTCTAGGAATCTGAAATATTAGATTCATAAATAGAAATGGAATAGAATTTAGAAATCATCCAAGTCAATGTACTTATTTTAGAGATAAGGAAACTGAATAGTTGTAATATGCCCAAGGCCACACAGCTGCTTTGTGGTAGAGCCTAGTTTAAAACACATTTCTCTCTTTTTTTGAGGATATTTTATTTTCCCAATTACATGTAATAACAATTTTCCACATAAGTTTTCTGAAGTTATGTGAGACAAATGATCTCCTTCCCTCTCTTTCTTCTCCCCTTCTGGGAGCTGGTAAGTACAATGATCCCTCACCTATCCCTGGAGTTACATTCCAGAGACCCCCTGCCATAGATGAAAATCTTGAAGTAGAAGTGTTGTATTTATTTTATATATAAAGGATTTATTAGCCCTTCCTACTCTCCTATAAACCTTTTCCACACTCTTATTAACCTTTTCCACTCTCTTTAAACACTGAGCCAATCAGCACCTTTACTTTACTTCCTTTATTTTGTATTTTATTTATGTACTATGTAATTAATGCCTTATTATATATTGTTTAGTTTTCTAATTGACTGTCCTCTGCAATCTAGTTCCTTATTCAATCAGTATATTGTCCTATCTTGTTTGTTAATTGTTTTTTTTTATTATCTTGTCTTTTCAACTGATTTAAACTCCTTATGACAGGGACTGTATCATAGTGCCAGGCATGGGATTGGTTTTCAATAAATACTTTTTTGATTGTTGATTATCAAAAAGTCTGGTGATTGAGCTGCACTTGTTAATAAAAAGCTATATCTTCTTGTAGAGTTACTTGTCCTTCTTTTCGCAGTTGGGGAAATTGAGATTCAGAATTCACATGACCCATCCAAGTTAATTACTACAATTAATTAGTAGAAGAGTCATAATTAGAATCTAGCTTCCCTTACTCCCAGAAGAAGTTCTTCCCTTTATAACACGTTGTCTCTATACTGAGCATGGTGTTTTAGGTAAATGATCAGGGGCAGAGAGAAAGGAATGGAGAAAAAAGGTGATAACCTGAATACAAATGAAATACTGAATTTTTCCATAGAAAAAATTGACAGAAGTTGGTAACTGATTAGATAGTCTGTCATAGAATCATAGATGCAGAATTTGTAATAAATTATTCCCACTTAACTCATACCCCATAATGCATATCCCCAGCAGTTGACTATATAGCCTGCATTTGAAGACTTCCAGTGATTGATGAGTTGTACAGCCTACCAGGTGGTATAGTGGATAGAGCACCAATCCTGGAGTCTGGAAAATTCATCTTTTTAAGTTCAAATCTGTCCTAAACTGCTTACTAGCTATATAACTATGGGTAAGTCACTTAACCCTGTTTGCCACAGTTTCCTCATCTGTAAAAATGAGCCAGAGAAGAAAATGGCAAACCACTCCAGTATCTTTGCCAAGAATACCCCAAATGGGGTCACAAGAAGTCAGATAGGACCTAAAAATGCCTGAAAAAAGTGATGAAGAATTCAAATTGAAGAAGGTAAGCCAATTCCAATTGTAGACAGAAGTTTTCACTTTATATCAAACCAATAGCTACTTCTTTGAAATTTTTATAGATTGCTTCTACTTCTGTACTTTGAAAGCAAGGAAAAGAAAAATAATCTCTGTTTAATAATGCTTATTTACTTGACTCTTCAAATACTTGAAGACAGCAATAGTATCTAAATTCCTTTAATTAGCACTCATTGTTTTTCTTCCCTTCACTATCTCAGGCACTTACTTCTAGACATATTCCAACTTGTTAACATTCCTTCTAAAATGTGATGTCCAGAAGGGAAACAACAAATTTGGAAAAAATCTTTATAACGAAAAACTCTGACAGGGGTCTAATCACTCAAATATACAAGGAGTTAAAGCAATTGTATAAAAAATCAAGCCATTCCCCAATTGATAAATGGGCAAGAGACATGAATAGGCAATTTTCAGGTAAAGAAATCAAAAGTATCAATAAGCACATGAGAAAGTGTTCTAAATCTTTAATAATTAGAGAAATGCAAATCAAAACAACTCTGAGGTATCACCTCACACCTAGCAGATTGGCTGAAATGAAAGAAGGGGAGAGTAATGAATGTTGGAGGGGATGTGGCAAAATCGGGACATTGATGCATTGCTGGTGGAGTTGTGAAATGATCCGGCCATTCTGGCTGGCAATTTGGAACTATGCCCAAAGGGCTATAAAAGACTGCCTGCCCTTTGATCCAGCCATACCATTGCTGGGTTTGTACCCCAAAGAGATAATAGATAAACAGACTTGTACGAAAATATTTATAGCTGCGCTTTTTGTAGTGGCAAAAAACTGGAAAATGAGGGGATGTCCTTCAATTGGGGAATGGCTGAACAAATTGTGGTATATGCGGGTGATGGAATACTATTGTGCTAAAAGGAATAATAAACTGGAGGAATTCCATGCAAATTGGAGAGACCTCCAGGAAGTGATGCAGAGTGAAAGGAGCAGAGCCAGAAGAACATTGTACACAGAGACTGATATACTATGGTAAAATCAAATGTAATGGGCTCCTGTACCAGCAGCACCGCAATGACACAAGACAGCTCTGAGGGATTTATGGTAAAGATGCTACCCACATTCAGAGGAAGGACTGCAGGAGAGGAAACATATAAGATAAACAATTGCTTGAATGTATGGTCTAAGGAGGACATGAATGGGAAATAGACCCTGAACAAGGACACTTGTTACAACCAGTGGAAATGTGCGTTGGCCATGGGTGGGGGGAGAGTGGGGGGTGAAGGGGAAAGTAGGGGCATAAAGTATGTAAACAGATTAAAAATGAATATTAATAAAAAATAAAAATTAAAAAAATAAAATAAAATAAAATATGATATCCACCAATAAACATTATGTCATAAAAGTTTGAGTACAATTTGGAGCTTTAATAACTTTAGAAGTATAAATGTTCCAAGTTTGCAAAAAAAATTTTCTGAAAGGCTAATTATTTTAAAATCTTAAAATATTCATGTTTCTTATTAAAAGTTAATATAGCAATCATCCTGTAAATTTTGAACAGTGTAAAATTGTTTCATTTGCTATTTAGTTAAAGATTACATTTGTAATCCTACCCTACAAGGTTTTGAGACTTAAACTAGTTGTAAGTTGGCTCCACAAGAAAAGTCTGATGATTACAGATCAGATGAATAAGATGGCCAAGCAGGAAGAATTCTTCCAAACTCAGAAACTATCAGCCAGAAATTCACATATATAATGCATAATGACAGGATACTCTATCTCATTAAACTTTAAAAATTATGATTCAGAATCCAAAAATTAAATACATACAAAATAAATTTAGTAAATTTCCAAATCACATTTTTGGTACATTTGTGACATTGAAACTTTTGAAGTTTCAATTCAAATTAAAGCTTAAAACTTCACTAAAGTATTTTAGAACACCCTGTATACCAGTTTTCTTTGTGACAGCAAAGAATTGGAAACAAAATAGATGCCCTTCCATTAGGGAATGACTAAAAACAAAGGACAAAGACAACAACGAAAGAACCCCATGACGTCTGGAAATAATAGAATCTTAGGGTGTAGTAAGAAATGACAAATATGAGAAATTTGGAAAAACATGGGAAGATCTGTATGAATTATTGCAGAGTGAAATAAACAGAACCAAAAATAATGACATGCGTAGCTTTGGCCTTCACTACTGGGACCTTGTTCATTTGGTTACTGAAAGCTGAGAGGGTTATGGAAGGAGAGGACAAACTATTTTCTCCATCCTCAACCTCGAAAAGCTGTTGGTACTTCTGATCTGGGACGATTGACTTTTTCCATAGAACCTTACTGCACATGCCAGATAAAGGCAGAGTCATCAGTGTGGGATCCTCCAGGACATCATCATAACTGAATGCCCGACAATGCATTCTGATTGCTAGGGATATCTTGCCTAGAAGCCCACCTGTACTGTGCTCAATGGCAGGCACATCTGGTTCTCTGGATGCCAAGAAAGACTGTGATCTGTGTGTTTCTCTAGATAGGAAGAACTCTGATTCCCACAATAAAAGTCTATAGAAGTTATGCAGATAAAACAAAGATGTCAAAAGGGAACATTCTATATATTGATATACTAGCAGAGTCCCAAGCAGCTCTCAGGCAGAGGCTCTACTGACAGCTGGATCTCCCTGGGGAGGAGGAAGGGGATAGAGTGGGAAGTAGGGAAGAGACAGTCTGCAGAGGGATATCAGAGGGATTCAGAGGCAGGTCCTGAAGTGGTCCATTTACAAAGATTTGGAAGCTCCTAATGAAACTTAACTCTTGTTTAATTTGTAGACCTGTGTGTAAGACTGTGTTGGAGAAGTTGATGGAGTACCAGGAAAAAACAATGCTGCCAACTTCATGATCCAGGCATTTTCAAGCCCTTCAGCATCCAGAACACCTACTCAAGGGCAAGGAAGAGGAAGCAGGGAACTGTTATTCAAGGACTCTCTTCAGGTGTATATATCAAGGATGGTGACAGAAGAATAAGAGAACCTGGGCTGAGTATATAGGGAATTCAGACTACACAAGGGAGGGTATTGGGAATAAGAGAACTTCAGAAGTTGGGAAGTCTGACCTAGAAGATGTGAGATATATATATATATATATATGTGTGTGTGTGTGTGTGTGTGTGTGTGTGTGTGTGTGTGTGTGTGTGTGTGTGTATTAGTGGGGGGAAAGGTGAAAGTGAACAAAGCTAACTGGAGGCAAACTTGGCAACATGACGCTGATTATGCATTGTTGTTTGTCCTTTGTTTTCAAGGATAACCAATGAAATCACAAGGTGATGGCTCAACTTGCATGAGTTGTATTTGAGTAAGACAGAGTTGCACAAAAAGTCAATAGCCTCATTATCTCTTCCAAAGTCATCAAAGTCTAGTAGCCAGAAAAAAGTCAAAATGATTGGTGACGGTCCAGGATGCAGTAAGATGACCTTGGCATCTTTGATGTCTGACCAAGCTCTAAGCATTCCACAGTGCTTACCTGCTTCATCTACCTTCATGGCCTTTGGAAGAAATTGTACTCATTTGCCCATTCTGCTAGAGAACTCTTGACATTCTTGGGGTAAACACACTCCTTCCTCACCAATGGTTTGAGGCTTGTCAGTTACTCTCAATCTGGTTTATCCCACCTATAGAGATGAATTACCAGGATGTGGCCATTTCACATGCTACAGTTTCCTGGAGCCACAGGTGAGAGCAGGGTTGTTCATGATTATACATAATAAAGAAATAAAGTAAGAAGCCAAAAACTAAAAAGATGTTTTGGCTGTGTAAAAATAATACCAATTAAGGTATTAATTATATTTATACTGTTACCTATAAAACTTTTAGAATTTCCTCATAAATGATTAAAGACACTTCTTATACCTCCTATTTCAATGATACAGAAACTATTAACTGAAGATTTTAAGCAACTCATCACACACTGATTATATAGGTAGTTTAGTTAGGATTAGAACCCAAGCCTCCTGACTCTGAGTATAGTGCTCTTTTTACTGTACAATGCTAACCTTTTGGAAGATGTAGAATCTGATTGGAGGGTCTCAGAGAAGGAAAAATTAAAACTTTAGTTATTTATTCAATCTGGGTTCAAGTCCATTTTACAGTACTTTTCCTTTGGGGCAGGTAGGTGGCTCAGTGGATAAAGTATGATGCTTGCAGTCAGACAGACTTATCTTCCGAAGTTCAACTCTAGCCTCATATACTCACTACCTGCGTAGCCCAGGGTAAATCACAACTCCATTTGCCTCAGTTTTCTTATCTGTAAATAAGCTAGAGAAGGAAATAGCAAACCACTCCAATATCTTTGCAAAAAAAAAACCCCAAATGGGGTCATGAAGAGTTGAAAACAACTGAATGATAACAACAACTTCTTTTTGCAAAAGTAATAAAAATTGTTTCATCTTATTGTACATAAGACCAAATATCCAGATACTGTGACCTTTATTGCCAAAAATATGTTAGGTCTGAGCCAAGAACAAATTTTCTTGGATCTGAGGCCTTTGTAGCTGAGGTTCTCATTGGGGCTCTTGCTCTATGACTGTCACTTCTTTGATCTCATTCAGACTCATCTAGATCCCTTCTAAGGTCCCATCCAGATCTATTATTGTATGATTTCAACCTATTCTAAAATTCATCTGGTTTCAATATCCTGATTGAAACTACTCTCTAAGGGAAGAATATAAAAGTCTCTCAATTTATCACAGCTCCAAATTTACCATTCAAAAGACCCAACTTTACCAATGAAATTTAATATAGGCATGAAATGATACAAGTAGTTTTTAAAAATATTTTTCCTGGTTGTATATGCATGCCATAGAGTGGTTTGTTATCATGTAGAGGTTTTGATTATCTTTGATTTACATGATGTTTTGTCATCTTTTGACTTCTAATAGTTGTAAGATGCAATAATTTCTAGAGTAGTATCCTGTAATAAAATTTAGTCACGTGAAAAGCCTTCTTATCCTCTGAATGTTTATTACTGGAGGACACAAAATGTTTTCTGGCAAAGAGAATGGAATGCTGAAGTTGGACAACTATAAATAATAAAGACCAACTCTTTTTTCAATAGCTCTGAACATCCATTTGAATATAATTTCCATCCTAGAATGTGACCAGGCTATTTTGTGACACATTACATGCCAGCCAGCCAATATCTTTGAATTCTTTTGGAGAGTGACTTTATTTCTATCTTGAAGCAATAAAAACAGCAAACTTGAAAAGAATGCTGTGATCCTTATAGTTTGTAGGTCACAAATATACGCCTTAATAACATATTCTACTACCACTGCTTCACCAAAAACTATAATATTTTATAAACTTACGTAATTGGTGAAAGTACTCTTCTCATGGGCACCATCAGTCACTGTGCCGAGATTTACATTTCCCAAAAGCAAATAACAGATTGATGAGGGTTATTGTTGTTAGGACTTCATTTTCTAAGTGGACCCATGACATCACAGTTTTGACTTTCATGTGAGTTGGATGTAAATGAGGCAGAGTTGAACGGAGTTGTCAGTCTCTCTTTTCCAGAGTCATCTAAGTCTAGTGGCAAGACAAAAATCAGGATGACTGGCAACAGCCTGGGATGCAGTGGATGACCTTAGCTTCTTTGATGCCTGACGAAGCTCTAAGTTCTCCATAGCACCTGCTTCCACCACCTTCATAGCTGTTGGAACAAATTATTCTCAGTTGCCCATTCTGCTGGGGGAAGTCTTCACAAACTTGGGTTAGACTTCCCCCTAACTCACTGATGGGATTGAGGACTATTGGTTACCCTCAACCTGATTTAACACATCTGTGGAGACAGTTTTACCAGCATGTGGCAACTACACATGCTACAGCTTCTTGGAGGCACAGCTAAGAATTAAGTGAAAGGCAGACATCAAAGGTGGATAAGGTCAATAAGTCCTCACACCTAGGGTACTAGTCTTCCCTGGGCAGCTACGTTGGTGCCACAGTGCACAAAATACTTGCTCTCTCACCAGAGGTCTAGTCTTCCCTGGGCAGCTAGATGGGAACCATAATGCACAGGACACTGGCCCTTACTCGGAAATGCTGTTCCTCCTTGGACAACTAGGTAGGCACCATAGTGCACAGAACACTGTCTCTCTCACCAGAGGTGCTAATCTTCCATGGGAAGTTAGGTGGGTGCCAAAGTGAGCAGAGCAATGGCCCTTCCATCAGAGGTGCTAATCCTCCTTGGACAGTTAGGTAGGCTCCATAATTCACAGAACATTGGCCCTCACATCATCTGACTCAATATTGTCATTGGAAGTTTTTCTTAGGTGTGTTATATTGAAACTCTGGGAGCAGAGAGTCTCATCCTTGATTTATGGCTGAGGACCATTGGATCTTGGAATGTTCCCAGGGGCTGTGAGGACAGGGGAGAGAGTGGTTGGCCCAGGGGGTATAAATACCCTGGCAGCCCTGACTTTTTGGTTCCTTTCCTTCCCTTAGACTTGAGATCTGTGGATCCTGGTCTTTTGGGATTGGTGACTTGCTGGGCTCAACCTTGCAAGATCCTCCTGACTTGTACATTACTAGCATTGTCAACCTGTACCCAGACCATCATTCTTCTGATTCTACTGCCCTAGATATTAGGAAATCAAATCATCTGTAGATATCTAGGTTTCCCAGGGCCCGTGAGGGATCCGGGAAGTGGGCAGGAGAAGAAGAAGTGGGTGGAAGGGGTGGTATACCTGAAGCCTGTTTAGGCATAACATCTAGCAGAAAGAAGAAGCTGAAAGACATCAAGCAGCAGCTTGCCTACTCTGGTTTGGCTGTGGCCAGGCTGAGCCAGAGAAGCTAACTATCCTGAAGCAATTACCTGCCTACAGCTCTGAGGGTTTATCATTACCAAATTAGTTAGGGTTTCCCAATTCCTCTATCCATCCCCAATACCCCATCTTTGCCAATTATAGATTAAGCCTTTCAAGTACCTTCCTGGAGTGATTATTTCATAGCTTCTCTGGGAAGAGAGATACGCAGTCAGATAAACCATTACCAAAGCTGATAGAGCCCAATATCCAATATCAATCAACCCCAGGTGGGACTTGAAGGGATACCATCCATTGACCTGAAAGATCCTGCCTGGGCACTGTTATAAAGGAGGGAGGTGTCACATCATCTAGTAAGGGCAAACCTCAGTTGATCTTGCCCTAGCCACCTATCTGGACTCCACTGCTTTCACACAATTACCAGTGGTAGTATCCAGTTAGTTCACCCTCCCTCTCTATCCATCTACATTTCTTTGATTTTTTATAACAGGTGACATTACAGAATCACTTTGTATGTGTAGCTCATGATGAAATCTTTGAACAGAACCTCTTGACAAAAGCAAAGTTGACATTTGTAATGGACCAAATTAAGAGACTCACCAGTGAAACCTAACCACAAACAACAGAAACTGAGACTCTTCAAGTATCGGTGCTATTTATGACCCAAAGAGAATTCTTATCAATAGAATCAGGAGATCAGAGATACTGCACATTTTTCAGTATCTGTAGATAAACCAATCAATAAATATTTAGTACCTATTGTATAATTAGAATCTGAACCCTAGAACTCTCTTTCCCAGCTTCCCATGTTCCTTCTCATATTACATGCTAATGTAGGGAGGATATAAGTTTTGCGGAGCTCTGCCCCTTGCTTTCTTTTTCCCTGAGTGCAGCTGGGAAAGCAAGCTTTATTCCAGGCAGGAGAATCTACACACCTGAGGTTACTTTTTGTTAGATAATTAGGTTTGAACTTCTATTTCTTTTAGTTTTGTTTTCTTTCTACTTCAAGTGATTGTTAATAAACTTCATCAAATATAATATTTGGAGTTACTGGATATTAATTTTAATCTTACACTACTATGTGACAGTGCTAAACAAGTTCTGGGGATACAGAAAGAGGCAAAGGGCAGTCCCAGCCCTCATTCACCTACTAGCTAACAGGGGAGACAACATTCAAGCAAATATATACCTAGTAAGCTATATACATGTTAAATAGGAAATAAGAGGGAAAACACTGGAATTAAGAAGCACTAGAAAAGGTTTCCTATAGAAGGTAGGATTTAAGAGAGGATAGAGAGTTCAGGAATCAGAGCAAAAGAGGGAGAATGTGCCAGGCTAATAAGCTGGAGGGCTCAGTGGATAGAAAGCTGGCCTTAGGGTAAGGGAGACCTGAATGTAAATCCTGCCTCATATATGTTCTGTTTTATCCTGAGTATATCATTTAACTAGCAGGCCTCAGTCTCCTCATCTGTAAAATGGGTATTAACAACCCCTCTCTCCTAGGGCTATTGTATGGAAAAATGAGATAATATTTGTAAGGCAGTTTGTAAACCTTCAAATACTACATCAAATGCTAGCCATTATTATTGTTGTACAATTCAGACATACTAGGCTCTGTGAAGGACTACAGTGATGCTCTGTTGATAGATTCAAGAATGCAAAATGAAGACTGGAGAGGCGACATCATCTAATGGAAACAGAGTGGAGTCAGAGGATATGGGTTAGAAATTCAGTTCTGCAACTTAATGTCTATGAACTTGGGTTAGTTGTTTAAATTCCCTGGACCTCAGGATTCTCATCTTTAAAATAATGAAATTGATCTAGACAAACTGTAAGGTCGTTTTTAACTGTAGAGAAATAATTGATAAAATTTTTTAAGAAGGGTCACTTTGAGAGTATGCTGTGCTTATTATCACTACTGGATCACTATTACCAGGGTTTGGCTGCTGAGAACATTACATTATAATTAGATTAAGTCTACACTGCCCATCTTTAGATTTGATCACCAAAGGTGAGAACACTTTCCAATTCTGGGAGGTCCTAACCCACGTGTGCTAGAGTGAGTAACGAATCAGAATCAATAGTCCGCCCCCTATGCTTTCTATGAGAAAACATCTATTGTGATTGGACACACAGGCTAGGGGAAGACACTGTAAGTAACACATATGTAACCCCTTTAAAAGAGGGAGTTGAGTGAGGCGGCTTCTGGTTTGGTGAAGGGGACCTGAGGGAACTTTGCTAGTTCCTGACGGAGATTGTTCCATGTGGTGAGTTTAAAGACTGAATCTTCCTGAACTTCTATTAAGAAACTTCTTTTTATAGACTCTGTGAATGAAGTTTGTTCCATTCACCTCCAGGCCTCGGGCCCTTTAACCCTGAGGGTTAACATCTACCTGGTCTAATCAATGGGATAAATTCTTATCTCCGTACTTTCTCTCTCTCTTCTCATGTAAATAAATTTCCATAAAAGTCAATTTTGATTTGAGATTGTTCTTAATTGAGGATTGATAATAGTTCAGTCCTCTAGTGACCATCTTTAATACACTGAACCCATAAAACCCCCTTTTCACCCTTACAACAGTTTCTTGGAACCAAAGGTGAGAATTGCCTGAGAAGTAGACACCCAAAGGGGATGAGCAGACCTGAAAAGGGCACCAATAAGCCCTCACACCAGAGGTGCTAGTTATCCTGGAACACTCCATACTAAGTGGAGTGCTTAGAGCTTGGTTAAATATCAAAGAAGCCAAGGTCATCCACTGCATCCAAGGCTGTTGCTAGTTGTCCTGAATTTCATCTTGCCACTAGACTTTGATGATCCTGAAAGAGGGAGTAAGGTGGATGACTTTGCACAACTCTGCCTTACTTAAATCCAATTCACATGCAAGTCAAGATCTCATTCCATGACATCCTTGGTTCTCTTTGAAACAAAGGATAAACAACAGGAGATGCACTTGAAGAAATAATCGGAGGAATAATCATAGCAATTAATTTCAGGGATTGCATGCCAATAAACTCCCAGAATTATATCATCTTCAGAAGGCCAATGACAAGATGCCACTGAGAATTTTAGTTTTTACACTTGTAAGTGTGAGCCTTAGAACCAAACAATGAAATGAGATTTTGTGGAGTCTATGTGTGTCCTGTGAATAAAGGTACTTAAGTAGTACCCACATGTAAAGCCTACAGTCAGTGATCACATTTTTGTTTTTGCTCAGAGGAACTCTTTGTAAAACGTGTCTTTGCTCAAACTTATGTTGATGTTATCTTGGGCAAATTCACTTTATCTGAGCATAAGTTTTCTCATATAAAATGCAAGGTTTGGATTGAAGAATGGCAAATATAACTTCTAGCTCTAAATCCTAAAATTCCTATATGACCATGATGATTCATCAGCTAAGCATTTTAACTTAAGAATTCATACTACACCTAGATTTCTCCAATATGTCATGGAAATATTTGTTTATTAGAGTTGCAAGTGTGGTAGATGCTATTTTCATGCTACTTAGATGATATTTTCATGCCATTCAGATCATGGTATCAACAAAGGATGAACTTATAGAGAATTCCAAGAATTTCTATATATTTCAATATATGAGAAAAGAAAGAAAAAAATGAAAGACAGGAAAAGGGAAGAAAAAAGAAAAAAAGATAGGCAAGCAAGTAGGCAGATGAGGAGGAATGGGAGGGAGGAAAGGAAGGAAAGAATGAAGGGTCAGAGAAAGGAGGAGAGAGGGAGTGACTTGAAATTTCCAGGGTCACTGTGTAGGGCTTCCACATTTTTTCTGCTGGTGTTCAGCCTATTCAACCAAATAAACTACTGCAATTCATTAGACACATCCAAAATAAAACATGAGATTCAAATTTCCTTTGGCGTTATTCATTCTTGCTCATCTTTCTTTCATGAAAGACAACTTCATTGCCTACTAGAAAACTCATGCTCTGTGGCACTAGATTTCCTAACTAAGGATGCCTGGCTCACCAAAACTGTTATATTTGTATGAAACAGTGTTTTGAGAAGCTGAAGGGATGGCCAGAAATCAGTAACTTGCTAGACTCACTCCTACCCACTGACAGGCTTGAGTGAAGAGGGATGGACATAAACTGGCTCTCCCCACTCCCAACAAGCAGTTAGAAATCAGTTGGAAATGGATGTTTGATATGAACTCTTCTGGCAAGGCTAGGCAAGGTAATTCTCTAATGATGTTGACTTTTCTCAACTTATTTTCCCCACAGGTTTGACCAAAGGATACTAGAAGCTTGATGTCTTGTAGTTATCAGGGACTGAAGGAGGATCAGACTTGTATGAGTCACACAGCCTGAAGGAACTAAGCTTGAAAATGGTTGTGAGTGTACCCCAAAATAACAGCCAGGCACTACTCCCAAAAGATGAAGGCTTACTGATGAGTGAGGAAGGGAAAGGGAGGTTTTGTCCAGGATAGAATAAGGTCTGGGAAGCCCTAAACTGTTAGGTTGAAACAGCCCCTCCCCCAAGGAAGGAGAAGGTAGCCTTTATATCTAGCTTGCTCTCAATGCCTATAATTAATCTCTTCTACTATCTAAATAACTAAATAACAATTGTGCTGTTGCTGGAAAGGTCTAGTTCAGCTAAACAGGCTAGCTGCTAGGAAGAACCAAAATGGCTTTTGCCACAAGGCCTCCAAACTGGGATCAGCAAGCAGAGTGATCTGCTCACTTCCAACCCCAAGAACCAACTGCCCTCAAATGCCCTAAACTGTCCCTCACCCAGAATTCTCTGGGGGTAGGGGGCAGGCCTGGAATTCTGGGTTGAGGCTTGACCCTGTATCTTGCAGGAATTCTACCCTGCCATCTCCATGTTACAGTAGCTATTGACTTTAATAGAATATTATAATGAATGTAAACCACTGATTCTCACCACTGACACTTCCCCTTATAGGGCTAGAGCTATGCTTAAAATTGCTTACAACTAAAAAGCAATGTCATCTACAGAACAGGACCATTCATAAAACATCAAAAGAAACATTGTAGGGATCAAAAAGTTCCCTTACTTACCACTACAGCTGTGCCTGCATCATTTGCATTGAAGATTACAAGGCCATTATAGGATCTTTTGTTAAGCTCCTAGAAGGCAAGGGTTGTTTTTGCTTTTTCTTAACACAGCATAGGGTACATAGTAAATGCTTAGTCAATACCTGATGATTGATTGGTTTTTCTAAAGATGGTAACAACCTCTATCACATAAACATATACCAACATTACTGTCTTCTTCTTAGCACTTAGAGCTATGCAAATGTCTATAAGATTGGAAGATCAATGACCTACTGACAGCCTAAGCCATCTTCCATTCAGTACTTAAAAATTCAAATGGACCTGTGATCTCATTAACTTAAAAATTGCCTCCAATGATACTGCCTTTAAACCCATTCATGCCTGCCCATCCCATACTACTCTCAGCCTTGTTCTCTTAAAAATTCAGCACAGGGAATCTACCCAATATGATGGAGGCCTTTCTCAATTTCTCCCCAAATCCCAAGGGGATAAATAAAGCACCATAGCCGTCCTTCAGTCATCCTTTAATCTTGCCATGTAACTAGTCCTTCTTCTCTTTCTGTCATGCAATTCATTGATAATATCATTTACATCTATGCTTTTTCAGAGTTCCTTCAGATTAGGTTTTCAGCCTGCTCACATCCATCATGTGCCTTTATATTGCCCTCTGCGTGATGCTAATCTTTTGTTCTTCAGAAGTAATGGTGTTCCAGGTCTCATTGTCACATTGCACAGTTTGTATTGAAAATATATGCCATCAATTGGGGCACAGATGAACAAGTTGTGGTACATGGTTGTAATAAAATACTATTGAGCCATAAGATATGACAAATAAGATGAGTTTTTAAAAACCTGGAAAGACTCATATGAACTGATGCAAAATGAAGAGAGCAAAACCAGGAGAACAATGTATACAATTACAGAAATATTGTATGATGATCAATTGTAAAAAACTAAACTATTATCAGCAATGAAAAGATCCAAGACAACCTCAAAGGACTCCTAATGAAAAATGCTATATACAACCATAAAAGAACTATTGAAGCCTGAATGCAGATTGAAGCATATCATTTTTCACTTTATTTCCTTCATGAGCTTTTTCTTGTATGTGCAACATATGTCTTCTTTCATGACACGGGAAATATAGAAACATGTATGGCATAGCAGCACTGGTATAACCTATATTTACCAGCTGTTGGAAGAGAGAGAAAAGGGAGGGAGGGAGAGAATTTGATCTGTAAAATTTTAGAAAACAATTGTTGAAAATTGTTTTTATATGTAATTTTAAAAAACAAAAGGAACAGAACTATAAAAAAGAAAAAAATGTAATTGGGAAATGTTCAAAGAAATAAATAAAAATACATCACAATATTAAAAAAAACCTTTACTGTTATAGGAAGTTTGGGTCAGTAAAAGTGTTTAGCAACTTCCTGAGATGGATATCTTCCTTTAGACTGTTTTTACCCTCCAGTATTTCACTCTGTTTTGTGAGAGGACACTGTTCATAATCATCCATCCTCCTCCTTCATAAGATTTAAATGATGAATTTAAGTTCTAAATTGGTATTGTTTTTGGCAGCTATCTCTCCCCATTTGGCAAATAGGTCAAATATTTGCTAAGATATTTTCTGGACTCTTTTGGCCTCCCTGTTGTAGCAATTAATTAATATTGGTTTAGTATCTGGACAAAATTATCATATTTGGTATTGAAATTATTTCTGTTGCCCCTTTCTTTTTTTAAAATGCTCTATATCTGGTTTTATTTTGAGTCAAGTCTTCGTAATTGTATGCTATATGTTTTTCTCATTATTATTCTTTCTTATTATATATTTTTATCTTAGCTCTAATGAGTCAGCAGACTGACTAAACACAGACAGTTGACTCAATGATAGCTCCCACATGAATTAAATTTATTTTCCTTTCTGTTAAAATATAATTTCATTCTTCTAGACGTTGCTTAGTGATTGCCATGATTAGTACCTACCAATTTTTCTTTGGAAGAAATTTTTCACAACATACTTACTAGTTTTCAGGGTTCTCTCTCTTATTTCTCCTTGGCCAAAAAAACGACAACAACAACAAAAAACTTCTCAAGTGGCTAGATAGCTAGTGATATGCTTCTCCATTATTAGCTCTCTTGAATTCAAATGCTCTTTCCACTACTCCACTGAGTGGGCAAGGATGCCATGGTATCTGAAGGCCCCTCTTCAGAAAAATGTGTCTTCACTAGTCGTGGAAAGAAATATATCCCTTCTGTTGTATGGGAAGTTGGTCACAACAAATTTAATCACAGAAACAGGGAACACATCTCTAAGTTTGTAAACCTTGCCCAAGGCTCATGCTAGGCTGAGGTATGGGGCCAATGGGACATACAGCTTAATGGTCTATAAGCCATGTAATTGTATAGGTAGCCACAGGGAGCTTGTAAATTCCTCATCCCCCTCGGAACGGAGCTAGATGGATGTTTCAGTTGTGCTACTCCTCATCCCTCTACTAATATACTAGTTTCATTTTTTTTTAAAAAAGGCCTATACTTCTCTTCCAAAGAACTAATAATCTTTTTTTTTCAATAAACCCTTACCTTCCATCTTAGAATCAATATTATGTATTGGTTCCAAGGCAGAAGAGCAGTAAGGGCTAGGCAATATGGGTTAAGTAACTTATCTGGAGTCACACGTCTAGGAAGTGTCCAAATCCAGATTTGAACCCAGGACCTTACATCTCTAGGTCAGGGTCTCAATCTACTGAGCCACCCAGCTGCCCCAGAGCTAATAATCTTGCTCTGATATTTTAAATGGCTGTTGTTACACTGAGAAGAGAAATGTTGACCATGGTTTCCAATACCACATAACAGAACAATGAATGAAGCAGAGCCTCAGATTGCAAGGGGTTCGATAGGGAAGGTCAGGCACACAGAGTGAAACACTTTCTGTCACTGACTTCTCATTCTTTTCTAATTGGCTTGATAGACCAGTTCAGACCCAAAAGATCATGGACTCAATCAACCATAATAAGGCTCAGAAAAATGTTCTGAAAGTAAGTAGTATTGAAAAGTAGAACATACAAAGGAATAAAAGAACTGGAGGAATTCCATGTGAATTGGAATGACCTCCAGGAATTGATGCAGAGTGAAAGAAGCAGAACCAGAAGAACATTGTACACAGAGACTGATACACTGTGGTAAAATCAAACATAACAGACTTCTCTACTAGCAGCAATACAAGAATCAAGAGCATGACTAAGGGACTTATGAGGAAGAAAACTAGCCACATTCAGAGGAAGAACTGTGGAAGGAAAAACACAGAGGAAAAACAACTACTTGAACACATGGGCTGATGGAGATATTATTGGGGATGAAGACACTAAATGATAACTCTAGCCCAACTATCAATAATATGGAATTAGGTCTTGATCAATGATACATGTAAAACCCAGTGGAATTGTGCATTGGCTAAGGAGGGTTAGGGGGGTTTGGGGAAAGGGAAAGAACATGAAACATGTAACTATGGGAAAATACTCAAAATAAAAATAAAAATATTTTTTAAAAAAGTAGAGCATATGGTGAGAGCAGAGTTACTGACAATTGAAACAAAACAGTGAAATGATTGCCTTGAGGAGGAACTGGGATCCAATCTAATATGCCAGTGAGACTGAAGGCACAGGGTGTTCTTGAGAAAGAGGTAGACCATTCAAGGAATCCTGGATTCTGGAGTCGATCCAAGTGACTGGACATGGAAGTTTGCCATGAGTAGATCAGCTCTAGGGTATACATTTACTAGCTTTCAGAGAAATCAGGTGGAAGAGACCTAAGCTCTGGATTTTGAGATCCAAATCTGAGTACTCTTTGAACTCTAGGGTTTAACACTTTTGTGAAATAAAGGGGGCTGGAGATAACTAGACTAGGACGGAAATGTGGGCCCTTATTTTATGTTGAATATTTCACTTGGTTTCACCTTTTCTATTGTTATTAGGAAGAAACTACATACAATTTTATGCCATGCTTTATGAGTAATCACAATGGAAATGCAGCAGCATTGCTAAAGGACTGTTTTCCAATGGATGTGGAGAACCATGATTCAAGATAGTGATTGGTTAAATCTACATACTCTAAACTCTTAGGCTAGCATAGCCTATTGAAAAAAAAAAAGCAGAGTCATATTAGAGAGGCCTCTGAGAACCATAGAGAATTTAGGGTCACCTCAGGGGATCCTATGTTTTGCATATAGCATATCAGCTAGGGATTAGAGTATGACTGAGAGGAGTTGATTTTTATTATTTAACAAGATCAGGCAACTGGTCAGTAGGATCCCCTATTTTAAAAGAAATATTACTATTTGAATACTAAATCCCTGCTCTCTGTCACTTCTGCAGAGGAACTTGAACTATGTAGTTTTTTAAATGTTCTTTAACGATTCATTTTAGGTTTTTTTGTCAATTACATATAAACAAATTCATTTTCAAAAAATTTTCAGATCCATATGCTTTTCCTCTTTCTTTTCCCTCTCCCTCCTTGAGAAGGCAATTAATTGGAAGTAGATGATACATGTAAAATTTTGTAAAATATTTCTATATTAGTCATGTTACAAAAGAAAATGAAAGAAGGAGGAGGATGAAGGAAGGGAGTGAAGAAGGAAGGAAGGAATGCTTCAATATGTATTCAGACTCCACTGGTTCTTTCTCTGGAGATGGATAGCCTTTTTCATCATAAATCCTTTGAAATTGTCTTAGATTAGAGAAGTTAAGTCATTCATAATTAATCATCATATAATATTGCTGTTACTGTGTACAATGTCTCTTGGTTCTGCTTAGTTCACTTAGCATCAGTTCACATAAGTTTAAAAGTATGCTGCCTCTCATTTCTTATAGTGCAATAGAATTCCATCACAATCATGTACCACAACTTGTTTGGTCATTCTCCAGTTGATTGGCATCCCTCCATTTCCATTTCTTTGCCCCCACAAAAAGAGCTGCTATAAATATTTTTATTATATACAGGTCCTTTTCCTTTTTCCTTGGTCTTTTTAGGATATAGATTTAATAGTGGTATTGCTAAATCTAAAGGAATACATGGTTTTCTAGCCCTTTGTGTATAATTTGAAATTACTCTCCAGAAAGGTTGAATGAGTCCAAAACTCCACCAAGAGTGCATTAGTATCCTTATTTTTCCACTTCCTCTCCATTTGTCATTTTCCTTTTCCCTAATAGTAGCCAAGCTGATATGTATGAAGTGATACCTCAGAGTTGTTTTAATTTACATTTCTCTAGTCCAGTGATGGTGAACCTATTGCACAGGTGCCAAAGATGGCACAAAGAGCACTATCTGTGGCCTCTTGCACTGCCCCTCCCCTACCAAGTTCATTACTAGAAAGGCAGAAGGACGCTGGAGGAGCTGTTCTTCACTGTGCCTAATGACATTTTTTCATATCACCTGCCCCTCTGCCCAGCAGCCCAATGAAAATACATAGTGGGTAAGGTAGATGACTCACAGGTGGCAGAACTAGAAGGGAGCAGAGTGCTTGGGTCACTCCCCTTCCTGTTGCTATACTCCCTGAGGGCATTCCTCACTTCTCCCACCCCTCTGCCCAGCAGCCTAATGGGAGTGCTTCCTTCTTCCCCTGTGTGGGTTAAGGGGGCAGGTAGGGCATGCCTGGTACTTGGTGGGGGGCCACAGCACTCAGTCTTTTGGGGGTATGCCATACAGTCTCTAAAAGGTTCACCATTACTTCTGTAGTCAATAGTGATTTTGAATATTTTTTCATATGATTATAGAGAACTTTGATTTCTCCTTCTGAAAACTGCAATTTATCCAGCGACCACTTATAAATTGAGGAAGGAGTTATATTCTTATAAATTTGAATCTGTTTTCTATATATTTGAGAAGTGAAGCCTTCATCTGAGAAATTTGATATGAATTTTTTTTCCTATTTCCTACTTTCCTAATCTTGGTTGTGTTGGTTTTGTTTTTGCAAAACCCTTTTAATTTGAAATAATCAAAATTATCCATTTTGTATCCCATAATGCCATCTATCTCTTGCTTGACCATAAATTCTTTCCTTATCCATAACTCTGACAGGTTAAAATATTCCATGTTTCCCTAGTTTGCTACCCTTTATGTGTAAATCATGTACCCATTTTATCCTTATCTCTATATAAGGTATGTAAAGTTGGTGTATATCTAATTGCTGCCAAACCGCTTTCCAAAAATTCCCAGAAATTTTTGTTAAGTAGTGATTTCTTTTCCCCACATCTTGGATCTTTGGGTTTGTCAAACACTAGATTACTATGGTCATTTTCTAATATGTATTGTGTGCCTAATCTATTCCACTGATCCAAAACTCTATTTCTCAGCCAATACAAGATTGTTTTGATGATTACTGCTTTGTAATATGGTCTGAGATCTGTTACTGCTAAGCCACCTTCACGGTTTTGTTTTGTTTTGTTTTAGCATTCATTCCCTTGCTATTCTTGACCTTGATATTCTTCTGGATGAATTTTGTTATTAATTTTCCTATAAGATAATTTTTTGGTAATTTGATTGGTATAGCACTGAACAGGTAGATTAGTTTAGGTAGAATTGTCATTTTTATTATTTTGGCTCAGCCTACCAAGGAGCAATTAAGATTCCTACAATTGTTTAGCTCTGACAATGTGAAAAATGTTTTGTAATTTGTTCACATTGTTCCTGGGTTTGTCTTAGTAGGTAGAATCCCAAGTACTTTATATTGACTGCAGTTGTTTTAAATGGAATTTCTCTTTCCATCTCTTGCTACTTTACTTTGCTGGTAATACACAGAAATCTTGGTTATTTATATGACTTTATTTTATACCCTGCAACTTTGCTAACATTGTTAATTATTTCATCTAGTTTTTTAATTGATTCTCTAAGTATAGCATCATATTATCTGCAAAAGGTGATAGTTTTGTTTCCTCATTGTTTATTCTAATTCCTTCATTTTTTTCTTATTTTATTGCTAAAACTAGCATTTCTAGAACAACATTTAAAAATATTGGTGATAATGGGCATCCTTGCTTCAACCCTGATCTTACTGGAAAGGCTTAAAGCTCATCTCTTCCAGATAATGCTTACTGATAATTTTAGATAGATACTACTTATCCTTTTAAGGAAGACTCTATTGATTCCTGTGCTTTCCAGTATTTCTAATAGGAATGAGTATTATATTTTGTCAAAGCTTTTTCTGCATCTGTTGAAATAATCATATGATTTTGCTGTTACAAATATGATCAGTTATGCCAAAATTCAAGAATTTTAAGAAACATTATTTGTTATTCAAGACACATGCATACTATACTGTTATGTGTTCAGGGCTCCTCATTTTCCTTAATCCTAAGTGAAAATATGAAGTATGAAGGAACCCTACTTTACTTATTCTTCCACATGCTTAGGCACTCACAGAAGGTAAGTAAAAGGAGTATTTATTTTGAACTAGAAGTCTTGAAAATAGCTTTCAGTGGGGAGGCAAGAATGAACTCAGTAGTTGTAAAGATGGAAAATGTCCATTGTAAACTTCCCTGCATTAAGATATTTTGGATGAGAATCCTTTCAAAAGAGTTGAACATTATTTTTAAAAGAAAATAAGCCTATAAGCAAGAGCTCATTATGTAGAAAAACAAGGCTAGAGAGGAACGGCTGCTGAGGTCCTTTCAGGCGCTACCCTGCTTCAGATCTATGATTTACTGAGAGAGTTACTGTTATTTGGCTGATGTCAGTGCCAACAATGAGACAAATCTATTTGTTTCTGACACAAAATAATTTTTAAAAAGCAATTACTTCTTTAATTGCATAAACCCTTACTGCATAAAATGTAGTCAAATTGTTTTGTTTTTAATGAGTATTTGTGGAAGGAAAGGGCCCTGGATATGTCATAGAATGATGGGTGCATCCATGCTGGCATACTGAAGCATATTATTCAAAAGCACTGGCAAAGAAAGCTGTCCCTGAATGGATGGAAGCTGCCAGAGATTTACAGTGACAAATAGCACTGCTTCCTATTCAAGTTCATCTCTGTTAGATGCAGAACTTGTAAATTTTGCATAAGAATTCATAAACCAAATTCCTATGTTTACTCCATTCAATCAGTGAGTCTAATAAAGAAGAAAAACCAAGGATATAGAGGAACCTAAAATCTGTTCTATCTACCCCTGTTTGCATGAATTTTTCATCTTATGCCCTGGGCTTCCTGACACCACCCTCACCTAATTGATCAGGATGTGATATTCCCAAAGATGGAAAGATTTATCTATCACAAGATTTATAGATCAAAGCCCATGGGTGGAATCTGAAAGGCCTTTGGAAAATGGTATCTGAAATTTAAGTTAAGAACCCTCATAACATAAAGTCCTTATCTTTACCTTGCTGTATGATTCTCTCCTTTTTTTTCCCTTTTTTTAAACCCTTAACTTCTGTGTATTGGCTCCTAGGTGGAAGAGTTGTAAGGATTAGGCAATGGGGGTCAAGTGACTTGCCCAGGGTCACACAGCTGGGAAGTGTCTGAGGCTGGATTTGAACCTAGGACCTCCCGTCTCTAGGCCTGACTCTCAATCCAATGAGCTACCCAGCTGCCCCTGTATGATTCTCTCTTAATGCTTGAGCTTCTTTCTCTAAAACAATCATGGAAACTACACACAAATTGCTTGGGTAAATGGTCTAAGGGCGCCTTTCTTGGAGTCTGGCTAAATCCCAGCATTTGATCTTTCTTTATACCACTCTCCCTTCCCTAATAAAAAGAATACTTGTAAACACATTCCCTTCACAGCACAGTAAATTCAATTCTTTGGGGGCAGATAATGTCTAAACTGAGCCTAAATGTTCAGCCTTAATGAATGGTAATAATACTTCCATGGAGTAACACCAAATGTCATTTCTAGAGATAATGCCACAGAATGCAGGAACTGAAGTGACAGATATATGGATCAAATAACAGGTAGTCAGGAATTCCAGAACTGTAATCCCATTGCAAAGTTCAAGTGAGGTTACCAACTATTAGAGTGAAAACTCAAATCACTTACTTAAAAATCTCTAAGGTGCCTAGGTAGCAATTCATCTTCAGATCAAAAGCACACAAAAGCACTCACAGAGAGTGGGAGCGGGGAGAGACAGACAGACAGACAGAGATAGATGGAGAGCGACTTTAGTTCCATATATCTTTTCTATGACATTTAACTTTTTCCATTTATTTCTCCAAGCCATCATAAGGACCATTCTGCCACTTTCATCCTTTCCAGTTCACTCTTCTGGCCAATCTGACTTTTGACTTTTAGTCTCTTCCATATCTATTCCATTTCTATTCCCTTCCTCCCAACATTCCTCATTGCTCCTGTCTTCCACCATCATATAATGTTCACTTTGAGAAGAAAGGAAAAAAAAATTTTTTCAACTTTCCCCTGATAATCCAACAAAAGATAGCGAGCTACATTAGCCTACCTGGTACAAACTCACAATGGTTTATGAAGTGTACAAAGATGTTGCAAAGATATCTTTGATCTTACATCCATTTTAGCAAATATTTCTTACTCCTAAAATACATTTTGAAAATAGTCACTCTTTTCATCTAAGAAAAGGAATGGCTTACATTGGACAAGTACTATGGAATGCTCATCTATAGTGTACCTTCCTAGATGCCCTTGTATCTGTTCCAGAAAGAACAATTATTGTCTTAGCCCATTTCTGATATGGCAGCAATTTGGTGATGAAGTAATTACCTTCCAAGCCACAATCCTCCTGAGAATTCTCCTGCTTTAATCATCTGTCTCAGATTTTGAATTTCCTCCTTCTACCCAAAACATGGACCTTGAAACTCTCTATGACCTTTGTGATCACAGACTGATAACTACATTTCACACTCGAAAGTGTTCCACACAAGTTCTACTCTGATGGCTCATTGTGGTCTCAGAACCATGCAAGTAAAATTTGAACTCTGGTAGATTCTACCAAGCTGAAAGATCTCAACTATGAGCCCTACAATAAATTGTAACAGAGAATGCCTGAAGACCAGCTTAGCTAAAAATAGAAAAGCTTATTGCCAGTAAGTTGGCCACTTGGTGGGAAATTATTAGAGTAGGAAGCCCATGAAATATATAGAAACACAAAGTTGTTGCCAGCTCCCTTCTGGTCCCACAGTGATAGTGACAGATTGGTGGGAAAGAAGGCAGAAGTTGCTCAAGAATCACACATTTTTTAGACTGTCTACATATATCAAATCAACAGCGGTATTCTAGATGTGAGATCTTTATCTCCATATTATAATCAGAATGGCCTACAGATGCTATAGATTGATTGTGCTGGAACATGACAGGTCATCCTTATTGAGATCCACAATCAATCAAAAGAAGTCAGACTAATACTCCACACTGCAAGAAAAAAGTAGATGAATTTTACATTTCCAAGATTTTGATATGAAATGGAATGGACATTCTATAAGTTGGCCTATCAGTATATAAATCTTGAACAGGGTCTATAAATGAACAATTTACTGTACTCAGAGTTAAAGAAGAGGAAAAGAGTAGATTCTGTTGTATTTGAGAAATGAATAGAAAATAAAAATCAAAAAATAGTATTTCAAATGATCAGATGTGCACACTTTAGCACACATTTTTGTGGCTTTTGATACAAAAGCCCAATTAAAAAATTATTACATTTTAATAACAAATTTCCACATGAGTTTTCTGAAGTTATATAATCCAAACTATCTCTCTCCCTTCTTCCTTCCCCACTTCCAGATCTGGCAATCAATTTAGTCTGGGCTATACATGTACTATCATGCAAAACATGTTTCATTTTTGTTAGTGAATAATATATTAATTTATACATATCTATAATGTAAATAAGATAAATATATATAAAATATAACATATAAAACCAAAATCCTAAAACATATGACCAAATAAACAAGTGATAAATCATATGCTTCCATATGCATTCTTATTCCAGCAATTCTTTCTTGGAGATGGAGAGCATTATTTTTTCATAAGTTCCTCAGAATTGGTCATTGTATTGCAGAGAGTAGCAAAGTCTATCACATTTGATCATTCCACAATATTTCTGTTACTCTGTACAATGTTTTCCTGGTTCTGCTCATTTTACTCTGTTGCTCTTTCCAGCTCTTTCTGAAATCATCTTGTCCATCATTCCTTACAGCACAATGGTATTCGATCCCCATCATACACAACAATTTGTTCAGCCATTTCCCAGATGAAGGACATCCCTTTAGTTTCTGATTCTTTGCCACCACAAAGAGAGCAGCTATAAATATTTTTATATAAATAGGTCCTTACCCATTTTTTTATCTCAGGTAAAACTATTCCATGTTGCCCTAATTTACTTATATCACTCTTTATGTTTGTATCATATACCTATTTTGACCTTGTGTTCATATAGGATCTGAGATATTGATCTAAACCTAATTTTTGCCATATTGTTTTCCAATTTTCCCAGCAGTTTTTTGTCAAATATTGAGTTCTTATCCCCAACTCTGGGATCTTTGGGTTTATCAAACACTAGAATGATGAGGTCCTTTACCCCTAATCCAGTGATGGGCAAACTTTTTAAAGAGGGGACCAAAGGAAAGGAAATGCTCATCTGTCAGTCTGTTTCTAAGTTTCATTGTACTGTATCCTACTCATTGTATTTCATCAGATTAGGAATAATGTCACATTGTTGGATAGAACATTTAAGGGGGCCATAGTTTGCTCATCACTGCCCTAATCTATTCCACTGATCTAGTTTTCTACTTTTTAGCCAGTACAAGATTATTTTGATGATTACTGCTTTATAGTACAGTTTAAGATATGGTACCACCAGGCCATCATTCTTCACTTTTTTTTATTAGTTCCCTTGATATTCTTGATCTTTTCTTCTTGTAGATGAATGTTATTTTTTCTAGTTCTGTGAAATAGTTTTTGGTAGTTTCATTAGTATGGTATTGGATACACAAATTAATTTCGATGGAATTATCATTTTATGATAAAAACCCACCTTTTAACGCCAATATTCTCTCACTGATGTTATCATGGTTGTAAATCATGGAACTTCAAGATTTCAAGGAATCAAAATTACCAAACACACAAAAGGGCAATGATGGAAAGATAAATGGTGAGTATAAATACACAATATATTACTAATGATGACATGCACAAGGAATGGTATAAAAGGCATCATTAATGTCATGTATGTTTGGAAAAGGAATTAGAATGGTTATATATTAGGAGTGAGGGGTAATAGGTATATCATCTGAATGTTGCACTAATATCCATGAAAAATTAAAATGTCCAAAGAAAGCTCTACCACACATTGGATAGGTCACCTATGAAGGATTTGTGGAAGGACATGGGAATGAATCACACAGGATGAGAAAGAATGTATATATTCTGATCCATACTGGTAGAGGGAGTACTGACATTGATTAGACAAATTTTCTTTCCAAGTACAAGGATGTATAAGCCAAATGGATTTCTGATCTCATCAATGTGGATATTCCCTCCAATTATGCAGATTGTAATCTATCTCTGCCTGTTCATCCAGCAAGATTCTTGCCCATATCCTCCTCTAAATTGGTGGGAAGAGGGTCCACCCCAAAGGGCAGAATCCTTGTTCACTTTCTTTGTAATTAGTAGAGTCTGGCATGTCTGTGATAATCCTCCACATTTCCCATTTGATCAGAACACTTCTTTTTCAATTGTGTATTTCTTTGGAAATGTCTTTTATTCTCATTCTTCCTCATAGTTCCTTTTACATTCTGTTACAGTCTGCTCACAGCCACCACACATCTCTCCACTGCCCTCTGAGTGATATTTATTGTCAATTCTTCAGAGATTGAGGTGTTCCATGACTCATAGCCATAGCACAACACTGGTTGAATATTGGTATTAAAAATATGAACCTTTGTTTCAGGAAGAAGTTTAAGGTCATTAAAGGATCTTTGTAATTCCTCCAAACTAATCCAGCCTCCTCTCCTCATTTTGCTTAATTCTAAATCCAACTCATTGTCCATTTAAAATGCCTGTCTAAGATATGTGTCCCTAATGGATAAAACCAAGAGGCTGTCCATCTAGTCACATGTCATGATACAGACAATAGTCAGTCTTTATCCACTAGATTTTTCATGTGTGTGTGGGTGGTTAGGCCAAATACTTCTTGTTGATTTGGGGACTTGCTCAGATATTCTGCAATATTCTGGGGCTTGATGCAATAACGGTATCCATAAACTAGAACATCAGGAGGACCTTAACACCTACAGGAAATCTGTCTTCCATTTGAATTTTGAACTTTATACTGGACATCCTCTATTATCCAGTCTTTGAGGAGCATAGATCTCCTTATTTTATGCCTTATCTGAAATTAACAATCAAGAGGTTGCCAAACAGGTTATCTAAATTGTTATATTTTTCAAAGAAATCTTGAGTAATTCTAATTTAGTCATTCTGAGATACTTTGCTGAAGGAAAGGCTTTAAAGTGACCTTTACTACATATGACATCACTTATCACACATATATATGGGTATGTGTTTTGGGATTTAAAAGATTGTTCTACAGCAAAAATGAATAATATGGAAATAGGTATCAAGTGATAATATTTGTACAATCCAGTGGAATTGCTTTTCAGTTCTGGGAGTGGGGAGGAAAAGAAAATGAATCATGTAAACATGGAAAAATATTTAAAAACAAAAAAATTTTAAGAAATTATGAAAAATAAAAAATGAAGTGATCTTTATTAAATCAAATGCTTTAAATTTTTAATTGATATATTCTGTTTTTACATTCTCTTCATTGCTGAATATATCACTCCCTCCTTCACCCTGCAGCTTTCAGTCAATTAATTGTGTGATGGCAAATATGTGGTCCATTGTGGAGCCTCAACTTTTGAAAGCCTGCCTACTTCCTACAACTAGCTTCATCAAGTATCCACTTGATGGATGGGTAGATTTTTCTCCTAAAATTTTTATATCAGTGAAGAAAGCTGTTACATAATGACTACTGTGGTTGTAGATGTATACTTTGATACTTGTCTTGGAACAATGAAGATATAGGAATATTGCAGAATGCATTCTTTCAAATTTTATAATGAAAAGTTGACTACCCTAGAAGTAGTAATCATGGCTGATCAATGAAATGGACAGATGTCCAAATAGCCCAAGAAAAAGAAAATGAAGAATCAAAATAGTCAATAAGTTGAAAAACTATTAATAGTCAAATTAAATTGATGAGAAGTTAGTAGATAATTTTATAAGGTCAGAGAAAGGTTAAAACATTTTAATGCTTATTTATAATTTGATCTGTAGAATCAGGACATTTTAGAGCTAAAAAGAACATTGATTATTCTCTCTAACAACCCTGATATTTTCCAGATAAGGAATCAGTAACAGAAAGTTGTGAAATTACTTACTCAAATAGAGTTACCAACTAGGAGGTTGGAAGGAACTTCAGAGACCATGCAATCAAACCTTCTATTCCATGAAAGCTTCCCCTATATAACTCTGAGGAGTGGTCACCCAGCTTTTGTTTGTACCATCTCACTCAGCAGTTCAATCCATTTTTAGACAACCCTGACTATGAGAAAATATTTCCTTATACTGAACCAGAATCTGAATCCCAGTAACTTCCATACAGTAGTCTTAGTTCTGCCCACTGGAGCTACCTAGATAAGGGGCAATCCCTCTTCCAGATGATAGCCTTTCAACAATCTGAAGGCAAGCAATGTGCCCTCAAATTCTGCTCTCTATTGAACTCCCAAACCATCTCTTCTCTAGGTTACACATTCTCCAGTTCTTTCAACTGTTGATTAGAGGACATGGCTTTTAGACCCCTTAACATACTGGTTCACTCGTTTCTGGATATGTTCCAGCCTGTCAACTAGTCAATCAATGCACAATTATTAAATGGTTACTATGCTACATACGCTATACCAAGTGCTAGGAATACAAAGGCTCAAACATGGTCCTTGCTCTAAAGGAGTTCATATTATAATGGGGGAGAAAACACACAAATAACTACATATGTACAAGACATATATATATATACTTATATATATATATATATATATAATATAAATAGAAGGCAATTGCAGAGTGAAGGCACTAGCAGTGTGGGTAGTTGGGGCAGGAACAGGACTCTTGATGGTGGTAATATTCCACAGTCTCAGAAATCCCTTGTTACTCTGGATCAAGGAATCCACAGCCTAAATTCCACAGAAGTTAGAAGGCATAGAAGGGGAAAGGAATGCCAAAACCCAGTTATATTCAGTGCCAAGACTCAGAGCCCTGAATTCTAGAATCATATATCCTAGATCCTAGTCCTACCAGAGACTGGAAGGGGTGAGAGGAAGGACTGAAAGGAAGAGAGATGACTAGAAAGACATTCTGTAGAAGGTGATATTTTTGAACTGAGCCTTGAAGAAAGCCAGGAAAGCCATTTCTCAATGTCCTTTCCAATATATGGCACTCTGAGGAGTATGGAAGACTCCAGATGTGGTCCAAGCTATGCAGAGTGTATTGTGATTATGACCTTCTTTATTCTGGTTAATGCAACCTCCAACAGCATTAGCTATTTTTTCTTGGCAGACATGTTACAACAGTTGCTCACATTGAAATTGCAGTCCATCAAAAGCTATATCTTTTTCTGAGCTGCTTTTATATCATTTATTGCCAGTATTATTCATATCTAGTTGATGTGTGGAAAGAAGACCAATTTAGCATTGAATTTTGCAAAACTTTTTTTTAATTTAGCATGCATTCAACATTTCCCTCTACATCTATCACAGATTCCAGGATTCTGCAATTTTCCCCCAAGTTCCTATTACCTTTTTTTTTAAATCAACATTTTCTCCCCATTGGTCTGTCATGGTTCAGTGAAAATAACAATGAACTAGCAATCAGAATATGCTAGTCTAGGGTCTGCTGTTAAGTAACTAAGTGGTTCTACACAAGTAATTTAACCTCTTGAATCTTAATTTACCTCATCTGTAAAATATGGGGAACTGGCCATTGTACATGTTTAGGCCAAGCTAATGTAGCAAACTTCAGTGTTTCCAAGTTAATGCATAAATTTGATACAATAGTAACATGCTATTTGGTAAAGCTATAATGTAATTTATATGAAAAATGGGAGAGAAAAAATATCAAGAGAAACCATGGAAAAAAAACAAGCAGGTTTTGTCTTGCCAGATAGCAATATATATCCTAAAGCAGTAATTATAAAGCCTTCCCAGAACTGCATAGAAAAATAGAAGTAGATTAGTCAAACAGATTAAATAATTAATAAATAGAATCCAGTTTATATGACAGATTAGCATTGCCTAAGTAGACTATTTTAAAAATACTAGGAAAAAGAATTATCATTCAATAAAAATTGTTGGAGAAATTAGATGTCATGTGGTAAAAATGAATATTAATAGTTTAAGAAAAATGAATGATGTGTTTATTTGAATTGCTAACTGGAGAAACCTGTTTTCCAAAAAGAAGATGATATTGGGAAAGAAATGGAGATGTTTGGATACACAAAAGATAAAGGATTTTGTTGAAGAAAATTAAGTATTTCCAAAATAAGAAGAAAAGAATCAGATGGGGAAAAAGTTTTTTGAGTAAATTTATATCAGATAAAAGTGAGATATCCAGAATCTTTAAGAAACAGAAATCAATTCATAAGAATGATACTCATTGTCCAAAGTCAAATATAGTCTAAAGTAGTCATAAGATATGAACCTAAAAAGATACATAAGGTGACAATATAAATTGCTAATAACCATTTGAAAAATGTTCAAACTTTCTAGTTAAAGAAATAAAGGTAAAAAATTGCTCTAACCAACCATGCACCTGTAAGTTTAGCAAAAATAGGTTAACATGATAAAATTTTAAATGTTGATGGGATTATGGAGAAACAAGTATTCTATTAGAGTTATAAGAAGAGACTATAAACCAGTGCAAAATTTTAGGACTAAGATCTATTAATATATATATAAAGAATTACAAAGTTGGCCATAACTTTTGATCCTCTTTTGGGATTGTACCCTACGGATGTCACTAAAAGCCTTAAAGTTCATCTGCACAGAAATATTCATGAGTATATTGTTTCTAATTTTAAAAACTGGAACCAACCTATAGTCCAGCAATCAGAGGATTGCTGAATAAACTGTGGCATATCATTGTAATGAAATACTATACCCACAAAAAATGACAAACAAAAAATATTAAGTAATATAAAAACTCTGGGAGAAAGTGATGCAAAAGGGGAGAACAGAACTGGAACATCATAAACATTGTTTTAAACTATATTTAAAAATCACAAAAAAGTTTTGTGAGTATTCAAATAGAAAAGTTATAAAGAGATACAGAGCAAATGAATTGCCATTTAAAGATTTTAAAACATATTGTGCCATTATGTTTTTTAATGAAAATTTAAATATCTCAAGTTTCATAGCTTTATTTGGGATTCAATTCTATATTTATTCTGTTTGTAGGTTAATTTGTACTTTTTGAGAATGCTATTTATAAAATGAAAATCATATTTTTAAATGACAAAAAGAATAAAAGAGATTAACCTATATGTTCTCTCAGACCCTTTTGGGCCTCAAAATTCTCTTAATTTGGGGCAGTGAGGTAACACAGTAGAGAACACACCAGGCCTGGGGTTGGGAGGACCTGAGTTCAAATTTGATTTCAGATACTTCCTTTGTGACCCTGGGCAAGTCATTTGAACCCAATTGCCTAGACTTACCCTTCTGCCTTTTAAGATAGATTTTAAGACAAATTTTAGAATTATCTTATTTTTACAGATCAGAGTAGTACTTCATGCTACTCTTTTTACCATCTGAGAGATAATACTGTCAATAAGGCAAGTAGAAAATCTGTCAGGAAATTCCATTTTGATTGAAACAAAACTCCAGATGTCCAGATAAGTGATAGAACTACTTAGAGCTTGCACCCAGGCTTTCTGAATCTCAGCCCAATGATTTTTGGATGTTCCCTAACTTCCTAACTTCCTGAGAGAAGAGCTTTTCAGCTATTTTAAATGTTCAATGAAATCCTGCTTTTTCCTTTGGTAAATGATAATATGTCTACAGAGTGACCATGTCCTTTGATGAGAATCATAACAACCTACAGTGCAAACACCAAGTGTATAGATCACTTCTGGGTCATACCAATCAATATGATTGATTGTGGGAAGATTATGGACAACGGTGTTCATCATTCACCTCTAAAGTTATAAGCTTATGATTCAATGAGATAATGTTGACCTCCTCATGGTTGGTTTTATTTTGATGGATATTTCCAATGACAAAATATTCCAATGCCCTTGTTCCATTCTAGGACTTTGGGCTTATTGCTTTCATTATTCATTGGCATTTGAGGACCATGCTAATGATAATGTTACTCTTTTTACTAACTTCAAGAAAAGTCATACACAATTTTAGTTGTCATCACTCTGGGGAGGGTGGCAGGATATCTAGGATCTATCATCTTTGCTCTGCTACTGACTCATGTGATATTAGGCATGGGCAAAGGCATCACTACACTATACTGTCTCTACTTATCCCATCTATGGAATGAGAATATGGAGACTTCTCTACTCTCTCCCTCAGTAAAATGCTGTGAAATTAGCTAGATAATGTCTGCCAAAGGACAGGTACACCATTGAATCTAGGCTATTAAGATGTTGCGTGCCAAAGCAGCAACTAAGCTTTCTACTTCAGTCACTGAAGAGTCTATTCAGGAAATTACCTGAGAGCTGAAATAAATAAGACTTTGTCTCTTTCTTGGTGTGAGTTTTCAGGGAAGCTTCTGAAATATCTATATTGTCCATTTCAGAATTATTTCAACACAAAAGGAAAAAAGTCACTTGTTTTGTAGTTGCCATTTTTGATATATCTTGGGAAAAGCTTTGTGTTCAAATAATAAAGTTCAACATGCCGAAAAAGTCTAAGCAAGGAGATTCTATGAGCTACTTGGAAAAAACAGACTGTCAAAATAACCAAGAAAATTTGTGATAAATTTCCTGTTAAGCCTGGGCTCTCAATGCTCCCTAAAAATCTGTCCTTGAAAAAACCTCCAAATGGAAGATTTCCTATTGAGGATGAGAGAATCCAGATGATCTCGTTTGTGAACAAAATTGTGCCAAATGTTTCAAGTCCTGGAAGCCTGAAAAACTTCCAGAGGCTTCTAGGTGACACAGAATTGGAATGATGAAGATCCCAGGTTCAAGTCCTGCCTCAGTCTCTTACTAGCTGTAGTGACCCAGGGTAAGTCACTTAACGTCTGTCTGCCTCGACTATAAAATGGGGATATTAAGAGAATATACCTTGCAAGTTTGTTGTAAGGATCAAATAAGATTATATAAATTGCTTTGCAAACCTAACAATGTATATATAAATGTTAGCTATTATTATAATAACAATTCTCACTCAAAAGAGTGAATTAATTCCCACAGTAACAATCATGTGGATGAAATATATCTATTGTCCAGGCTGTAAGTTACACTTAGACAGAGACTCCATAGAGCTGGCTCATTATTACATAAATTGATCAGTCACTGAGAATAAACAGTAAACTGGACCTGAAACCAAGAAGGATGATGTGAACCTAAGAGAGCCATAAAAATGCTATCATTATTTGTTATTACATATGTTAATACCAGATACTCCCTTAAAGGAGCAACTTGAAATGTCAAAGGTTAAAATGGGCGTTTTTCTGAGTTCTCACCTGTGTACCTGCTCATATTTCTGTCATCTTAAGACAGAATATAAGATCACTATATATGGAGATCATTGGAAGAGGGTTGGCTGCCTTACAATGATTTCTCTTTCCTACAGTAATTCAATGAACTACCAAGGAGCACTTTAATTATAGCACCTACCTCCCACGGTTAGTGTGAGCATAAAATGAGAGAATATTTGTAAGGTACTTTGCAAACCTTAAAGTGCTATGTAAATGGTAGTTATTATTATTATTATTAATTTTGGTATCTCAGTACTTCCATAGATCAATTACCCTATCCATGGGGTATGCCCTGCATTAGTTCAGATCACAGCCCATCCACATCTTTTTACTTTGTATAATTCTTACCAATGTCTTTCCAAAAATCTATCATACAAGACTGAATGAGTGAGGATTCTGGATGGAAAAACAAGCTAGCAAGTCATATATTGAAAGTGAGATCAATCCATTGTTAGCTCAAGTTCTATTCTGGCATCCACAAAATATTAGAAGAATATCCTTAGAGTACTAAAGTATCATACAATAATAGCACATAAAACGATTATTTTAGTCTTTTTCTAAGAAGGAAACAATTAGAATCATGTCAACCTCTTAGACAAGAATTTCTCTGGGAAACTGCAGTACTTCAATGATTCCCACACTCATACTTTTTTGAAGAATGATGTTCTTTGGTGATACTACATGGCTATGAGTCATGGAATACATGGGAGAATTTAGTTCTAGGGAATTGAAATTGTCAATTAACCTCAAGGAAACAGAAAGCCAAAGAGTGGTCATGAGTGGGCTGAAATATATTACTAATGAAGAACTGCATTGGTTACCAGAAAGGAATGAATGTGATTGAAAAAGTCAGAGAGCTAGTTATACAAAGAATAACTGATGGACAACTCTCATGCTCTACTAGCATCCACACATATATAGAGGAAGCCTTCCAGCACATTGGTTGGACTTTAGGGGTTACTTATGGGAAGACAAGGGCAAGAGACGACATGGGATAATTGATAAAGGGGAAACCTGGGTTTAAATTCTGTCTCTAATATGCCTTAGCTAAGTGACACTTGAGCAAGTTAAGGAACCTTTCAATATCCCCATACAACTCCCTGAGACTCTAAATTGGAGACGAGCTGCTGATGGGCATCTGTGCTAAGAGTTTTCCTACCTAGAGTTTCCATACCAGTGGAATCATAGGTCAACACCTCCTCATTCCTACAAGACAAGAGTCATACAGGATGAGAAATCACAGGTGAGCTGTGATTTTTACTTTTGGAGGAGATCTCTACATTAATGAGATCACAGGTCCATCAATGTTTGCCAGATTTAGAATTTCAATCATCTTGCCATGAATCAGAGTATATGAATGTGTGGTTATCTTATAAATCTTATTCTTTCTGATGAATCATAACATTTTGTGGTTGGAAGGGACACTTAGCCAAATTATGAATCCTATCCATAACATCCTAACAAAAGTACATCACATCTCGTCTTTTTCAGATATTCCAGGACCTATTTGATCTACACAGCACTTTTATCTAATAAATACATTATCTGAAGAAGCATTCCTCTTCAAATATTGAATGGTCAGCTTGGATTCAGCTGTGATTTTAGAATTTTAACTAACACTCCCCGACCTTCTCCATCCCCCTTTCACTCACAAACAAATGAGAACATGTGAAGTAAGCATGTGCACATAACAGATGCTGGTGTGAACAAGGTCCCTTGGAAGACAGCCTCAGAGTCAACAGCTTGGATTAGCTGAACACTCTTTGGTGGTGTTATCTGAGCATTAGACCCACACTCATTATCATCAATACAATCTGTTAGTTGTATTCATACTTACTAATGAATAACCAACAATGCAGATTGACAGAGGGACTGACTTCAAGGGCCAGAAAATAAATCATTGGCATTGTACAGACCCAATCATTTTGAAAGATGATACATCATTTTTTAAAAGTGAAACAATTTTGTATGGTAGCATAAGTGTTTCCTACAATGGTTTTTTGAATACCCTATTAGAATCATTATTGTCATGAGAGCCATTATCCTAGAGGAATTCTGAGATTTCTCAGGCAAAACAAATAACAGCAAGCATGTATACAGAGTGTCTCAAAAATATTAGCATAGTTTTAAGTTACAAGAGCTTAAAACTATGCTGACTTTTGAGACATCCTGTATAAAGTTTTACAAATCATTTTTGGGGAAAATTATCTCACTTTAATTATGGGATTGTTGTGACTATCAGATAAGATGAAGGAATGACCTCCCAAAAGTCACACAGCTTGTTGATGGAAGAACTGGAACTGAAACTCAGGTCCTCTGACTCTCAAGCTAATAGTCTTTGAACTAGAAGATGCCTCTAAAGGAAAATTTTGCTGATTTATTGCATAATTCTTGTCCATGTCTTGTTGTAAATCCTCTGTAGAGTTTATATTCAACATGTTGGTTCATTTCCCATTTAATAATGTTCAGTGCACTATTCTATCTCTGACTCATCAGACTCATGGCATGACCAGCCCACCTCTTTTCCAATCATATTTGTCACTGATTATTTCTTCCTACCCTTCTTATGCAGTGTTACCATTACTAATATGATATGGCCCAATTTCACCCACAATCAAATTCTCTGTTGTTTTTTGGATCACTGTAATGTTGATTCTTCTATGGCATGGCCCACTTACACCCACAATCTATTTCTCTGTTGTCTTGTGGCTTGCTGCAATTTTGATTCTTCTGAGATTATGGAATTCTATGATTAACCACTATGTAGCATTACTTGAAGGATATTCATGTCAAAAAAAGGCTTTTAGGGTAGGAAGCAGCTTTTGATAATTGAAAGTAATCTAATATTTTCTCTAAGATGATCCAAAACATTCTCTTCCTCCTTATTCAATTCTTGCCCTAGTTCATTGCCTCTCTGTAGTGGCTGTTCAAGATAGATTTAGTGAAGGACTAACTCAATGGGCTATCCATCTAACTATATATAACTTTCTGGCTAATATGTATTCTTCATCTACTTGGCTTTTCCTGTGTGGATTACTGGGAAGATTAATTTTTAATAGATTTGAGTCTAGCATTACAGAAACCCAGTAGCATTCCAGGGATCCATATAATCACAATGCTATCCACAATGAGGAACATCTGGAAAATCTTGCCATGCAAAGGGAGACTCTTGTGTTTATGCTTTTTAATGAAACTGATAAAACACTTGCACAGAGCACACCTCTTCCCTGCTATATACTTTACCCGATGTTGATGTTCAAAGGACCATGAAACCCATATCTCTCTGCAGCTATGACCACATGGTGCTTTAGGGCAAAATTAACAAAGGGGAAACAGAGAAAACAGAAGAGGTTTTAATATATCAGGAGATTTTTATTGGCATATTCAAGTGTTCAAACATACTGATTAGGAAAGTGTGGTCTCAAGAGACATGGGGCACTTGTTCTAGCTCAGAATAAATATGTCATGAAGATTTTACTCTCTAGGTATGATATTCTAAGACCAACAAAGGATAGTTCTAAGAAAACAGTATTTGGTACAGCTTAGTGTTTAGCTCTTAAATAAGTAAACATTTGTGATGAAAACATGAAAGTGCCATTAAGTCCATACAGAATGGACTATTGGCAATAAGGTTTCTGTGAGATGCTCCATATATTGAAGGAATTGATTACAATTGTAAATTGAGGTATTTCTCGATGTCTTTACTAGATAGAAAGGGATACCTGTGAATTTTGAAACATCAAAGGTAGTCAACAGACAAAAAATAAAGAGATGTTTATTCTTTGGCCAATAGCAAAATCAAACTTTTGTCAAGTAAAAATAAAATGTTTGTGGCAGTTTGGGCTAAGAATTTAAAATAAAGAAAGAAGAGAGATCAATCCAATGGCTTTGAAATGTAGTTATGTAGTAGATGCCATATAAATACTTATTTATATAAGCACAAGACAGTAGTACTAACCCCTAATTGGTGTTACCGCCTACAATCTTTCTTTCTTTCTTTCTTTCTTTCTTTCTTCCTTCCTTCCTTCCTTCCTTCTTTCCTTCCTTCCTTCCTTCCTTCCTTCCTTCCTTCCTTTCTTCCTTTCTTTTTGTTCAGTCATATCCAACTCTTTGTGATCCCACTTAGGATTTTCATGGCAAAGATGCTGTCTGGGCTGAATTTGAAGGCAGCTCTTCCTGACTCCAGGCCCAGAGCTCTATCCACTGTCATACCTAGCCACCCATTCTTTCTTCTATGCTTTAGGTATAATCGGAAAAAAAAGACCTGGAGGTGTCATGCACTTCGTGCTTAATATGACTTGGCAGTGTGATGTGGCAGCCAAAAGAGCCAAGATAAACTGAGCCTCCATTAATAAATGTACCCAGGGAAGCTGTACCCTCTCTAGTTCAGACACATCACAATACAGGGAATTTGACTCAGCACCACATTTTAGAAGGGACCTTGATAAGCACCCATAAGGTATACAAAGTGGGTGACCAAATGTGAAAGGACTCAAAACTTCTTCATGAGGATTGACTAAAGAATTTAGGGATATTTATCCTCCTGAAGAGAAGAATTTGGAGAGATATAATAGCTACCTACGGGTATTTGAAAGGCAGCCATTGGGAAAAGGAATTTAGCAACATCTACCTGGCCTTTATTGGCAGCATAAGGACTATTTTTTGGATTTTATTGAGACAGATTTAGAGTGAACAGAAGAAAAAATCCTAATAATTAGAGAAATTTAAAAAATGGAATGGGGGGGGGCAGCTGGGTAGCTCAGTGGAGAGTCAGACCTAGAGACAGGAGGTCCTAGGTTCAAACCCGGCCTCAGCCACTTCCCAGCTGTGTGACCCTGGGCAAGTCACTTGACCCCCATTGCCCACCCTTACCAATCTTCCACCTATGAGAAAATACACCAAAGTACAAGGGTTTAAAAAAATATATATAAAAAAAATGGAATGGGCTACTTCACTGAGTACTGACTTTTCTAAATGGTGCCATGGGTAGATGATATCATGTTAATTATTCCCCAGAAAACTACAGAATATGTTCAGTGAATTCCACAGTTGTTCAAAAATGAGTGGACTTTGGGGTTCATTGGATAGAGAGCCAGGCCTGGAGAAGGGAGATCCTGGTTTCAAATCTGGTCTCAGATATAACCCCAACTGCCTACCTAGCCCATATCTCTCTTCTGCTTTGAAATAGATGTTTAGTATCTATCCTAAAACAAAAGGTAAGGGGTTTTTTTTAAAACCCTTGCCTTCCCTCTTGAAGTCAATACTGTGTATTGGTTCCAAGGCAGAAGAGGGTAGGCAATGGGGGTAGAGCTGTGAATGGATCCAACCATTCTGGAAGATAATTTGGAACTATGGCCCAAAGGGCTATAAAATTGTTCATGCCCTTTGATCCAGTAATACCACTACTTGACTATATCCCAAAGAGATTAAAAAAATGGGAAAAGACTTGTTTGCACAAAAGTATTTATAGCAGCTCTGTTTTTAGTGGTAAAGAATTGGAAATTGAAAGGATGTCCATGGGGAAGTAGTCTCTAAGTGATCACCCTAATGCAAATATTAATAATATGGAAATAGGTCTTGATCAATGACACATGAAAAACCCAGTGGAATTGCTCATTGGCTATGGGAGGGGGTTGGGAGGAGGGGAGGGAAAGAACATGAATCATGTAACCATGGAAAATATTCTAAATTAATTAAATGAAAATTTTCAAATCACATTAAAAAAGGATGTCCATCAATTAGGGAATGACTGAACAAATTATCGAACATGATGGTGATGAAATATTATTGGGCTATAAGAAATGATAAACAAGATGATTTCAGAAAAAGCTGGAAAGATCTACAGGAACTGATGCAGAGCGAAATAAGTAGAACTGGAAGAACATTGTACACAATAACAGCAATAGTGGACAATGATTATCTGTGAAAACTTGGCTACTTTCAGCAATGATCTGAAAGACTTATGATGGGGAATGCTATCCCCCTCCAGAGAAAAAACTGTTGGAGTCAGATGGATGCAAATCAAAGCATACTATC
The DNA here is from genome assembly GCF_016433145.1 of Gracilinanus agilis. Classification (NCBI taxonomy): domain Eukaryota; kingdom Metazoa; phylum Chordata; class Mammalia; order Didelphimorphia; family Didelphidae; genus Gracilinanus; species Gracilinanus agilis. The sequence goes on from NC_058130.1 coordinate 380,120,107, forward strand.
ATTCACATCAGTTTATTTATAGTTTTATTTGGGGGATTTGGGTATATATGAGTGTGCTCTTACAACAATGGCCAATGTGGAAATTTGTTTTGCATGACAATAAAAATAAAAAAATAAAATTTAAAAAAAGAACATAAGCACTTAATAAATGCTCTATCATCTATTACTTTATAGTGCATTCTCAGTATATACCTAAAACAAGCCTTTGGGACACCCTATATTTATAGTTACAGTAATATATGTTATGTCTTTGTGTCCTGAAGGCCAAGTACAGGGTCATGCAATGGGTGGTGGTGGTGGTGGTGGTGGTTGTGTCTTGTCAGACTCTTTGTGACCCCATTTGGACTCTTCTTGGCAAAGATCTTGGGAGTGGTTTGCCATTTCCTTCTCCAGTTCATTTTACAGATGAGAAACTGAGGCAAATAGAGTTAAGTGACTTGACCTGGATCACGCAACTAGGAAGTGTCTGACACCATAATTGAATCCAGGTCCTCCCATGTCTAGGCCTGGATCTAAATCCAGTAAGCCAACTAGCTGCTCCCTGCTTTCTTTTAAACAAACTCACAGAGATAGTCATGAATAGGGAACAGACAATATAATCAAAAGACAACTAAATTTAAAAAGAACCAGAGATTGGATAGAGCACAGGGCTGGGAATCAGGAAGACTCATCTTCCTGAGTTCAAATCTGGCCTCTGACACTGACTGTGTGATCCTAGACAAATCACTTACCCCTACTTACCTCACTTTCATCATCTATAAAATGAGCTGGGAAAGGAAATGGAAAATCATTCTAGGAGCTTTGCTTAGAAACTCCAAATAGTCATGAAGAGTCAGACACTACTGGAATGACTGAACAATAGCAAACAACAAAGGGATTTTTTTTAAATTAGTGTCCAATTAACTTAAGAATTCACTGTTTGGGGCAGCTGGGTAGCTCAGTGGAGTGAGAGTCAGGCCTAGAGACAGGAGGTCCTAGGTTCAAACCCGGCCTCAGCCACTTCCCAGCTGTGTGACCCTGGGCAAGTCACTTGACCCCCATTGCCCACCCTTACCACTCTTCCACCTATGAGACAATACACCGAAGTACAAGGGTTTAAAAAAAAAAAAGAATTCACTGTTTAGGATGCTTTCCGGGTAAGCAATTTGATATGGTTCTTTTTAGAGAAGTCTAAGATTAAGAAGCATAAGATTAACCATATTCTGGTTTTGCTTTAAATGTGATAAAAATTAGAAGGATTTTTTTTCTCTTTTCTCCAAAACCTCAACTGATCACCATCTGTGGTCAGAAGAAATTTCCTCTTAAGGTATACTATTTCACATTTGGATGACAATACTAACCAGAGCTTTTTGCCATCTTCTCAAACATCTGCTAGTAAATCCTGCCAGGGACCAGAAGCAAAACAGAGGGGCTACAGATGTGCCTGAGATCACACCTTCTCATGTTATTTCACAAAATAATACCATGCCACCATTTCACAAATCTGAGAACTATTCTTTAAGAACACTGACATTTCTTTTTGAAAACGGAAAAAGAAATAATAACCTGGGGAGCTCCACCCTTCTGCCTACACTCTTTTCTGGGCTATCAAGGATTTGACTCTGGAGCTTTCCTATGGTCCCTTAGAGAATTCCTTTTTCTAGCTCTGAAATCAATAAAGATAGGTTGCATCAAGTATCACTCATTAGCTTTTTCCATGGCATATGGAGATGAGTTTCAGGTTTCTCTCCCAGATCCTGGACCAATTTTTCTTTGGGGTTAATTGCATTCTCTAACTTCTTGTGTTGATTGAATGGAGCAGACCATTCTCTATCCATTTATATTTCCAGTTGAAAGTATGGCAATTGTATATAACATTTGAAAAAGGCATATGGTACATAGGTACAATATACTAAGGCAGAGCAATCATCCACCAAAGAATTCCATGTGTTTCTCCAGGGCTACAGAATACTTTCCTCACCACAGCCTTGTGGGATATGTAGCTCACATGTTTAAGACAGATGAAAAGAAACGAAGATCAACTGATTAAATCATTTAATGTCCCTGTGTCTCAGTTTCCTCATATGTAAAATTTGGAGATTTTCTAGTTTATCTCTGAAGTCTTCTTCCAGCCCTATGTATAGGAGGATCTTATATTTCCAAGCTGGAAAGGGAAGCTAGAATAGTTCATATTTATGTAGGATGCCATAGTAACCAAAGCACTTTCCCCGCAATGACTCATATTAATTAGTTAGGTAGCATAAATGTCATTATCCCCATTTTACTGATGAGGACACTGACTCTAAGAGATAAATGTCTTGTCTAGGACTACAGAGCTAATAAGTATTGGAGCAGGAAGTCAGTTATACTCAATAATTTTTGTATATAAGTCAAGTGCCCCAAACAAGTAGAATGTGTGCATGTGTGTGTGTGTATGTAACATGCATGATATTATTCCACTTTGAGAAGACTGAGACTCCCCCAGCTATGACTGAGGAGGTAATGATGAGGAGGGATGGACAAGTATCTGGTAGCTTACTATTTGATCACTGGCTTCTCAGCTCTATTAGTCCTGTAGGTACCCTCTAAATTCAGTGCTTAGGGACAAAGTTCTAGTAACCCGAGCACAGTTTTGGAGACCCAGTTTGGGTCCTTTGGCTCCAAACCCAAGGCACTTACTAGTATTCAATTAGTAGTACAGTGGAGAGCCTTGAATGCTATAATATAGTATGGCCATTAACTATAGGTAGGCTGTAAGTAACAGTCAAAGATGGTACCAAGGTTTAAGCTTGGAAGTGTGGTAGTATTGGTGGAAGAAACTAGAAAGTCAGGAAGATGAGTAAATAATTTCTGGATGCTGTTTGGAATAAGTTGAAAAAACATTCAAAAGGGCAGCTAGAGGATCTCAACAATTGGAAAGCCATCGATTGCTCATGGGTAGGACGAGCTAACATAATAAAAATGACCATTCTACCCAAATTAATTTACCTATTTAGCGCCATACCTATCAAACTACCAAAAAACTTCTTTACTGAATTAGGAAAAACTATAACAAATTTCATTTGGAATAACAAAAGATCAAGAATATATAGGGAAATAATGAAAAAAAATGTGAAGGAAGGGGGCCTAGCAGTACCAGATATTAAACTATACTATAAAGCAGCAGTCATCAAAACAATATGGTACTGGCTAAGAGACAGAAGGGAGGATCAGTGGAATAGACTTGGGGTAAATGACATCAGCAAGACAGTGTATGATAAACCCAAAGAGCCAAACTTTTGGGACATGAATCCACTATTTGACAAAAATTGCTGGGAAATATGGAAAACAATATGGGAGAGATTGGGTCTAGATCAACATCTCACACCCTACACCAAGATAAATTCAGAATGGGTGAACGACTTGAATATAAAGAGGGAAACTATAAACAAGATAAGTGAACACAGAATAGTATACTTGTCAGATCTCTGGGAAAGGAAAGACTTTAAAACCAAGCAAGAGTTAGAGAAAATTACAAAATGTAAATTAAATGGTTTTGATTATATTAAACTAAAAAGCTTTTGTACAAACAAAAACAATGTAGTCAAAATCAAAAGGGAAACAACAAATTGGGAAAAAATCTTTATAACAAAAACTCTGACAGGGGTCTAATTACTCAAATATACAAGGAGTTAAAGCAATTGTATAAAAAATCAAGCCATTCCCCAGTCGATAAATGGGCAAGGGACATGAATAGGCAATTTTCAGGTAAAGAAATCAAAAGTATCAATAAGCACATGAGAAAGTGTTCCAAATCTCTAATAATTAGAGAAATGCAAATCAAAACAACTCTGAAGTATCACCTCACACCTAGCAGATTGGCTAAAATGAAAGAAGGGGAGAGTAATGAATGCTGGAGGGGATGTGGCAAAATTGGGACATTAATGCATTGCTGGTGGAGTTGTGAACTGATCCAACCATTCTGGCTGGCAATTTGGAGCTATGCTCAAAGGGCTATAAAAGAATGCCTGCCCTTTGATCCAGCCATACCATTGTTGGGTTTGTACCCCAAAGAGATCATAGATAAACAGACTTGGACGAAAATATTTATAGCTGCGCTTTTTGTGGTGGCAAAGAACTGGAAAATGAGGGTATGCCCTTCAATTGGGGAATGGCTGAACAAACTGTGGTATATGCGGGTGATGAAATACTATTGCGCTCAAAGGAATAATAACCTGGAGGAGTTCCAGGTGAACTGGAAAGAACTCCAGGAACTGATGCAGAGCAAAAGGAGCAGAGCCAGAAGAGCATTGTACACAGAGACTGATATACTATGGTAAAATCAAATGCAATGGACGTCTATACCAGCAGCAATGCAATGACACAGGACAGCTCTGAGGGATTTATGGAAAAGATGCTACCCACATTCAGAGGAAGAACTACAGGAGTGGAAACACAGAAGAAAAACAACTGCTTGAACACATGGGTTGGGGTGGACATGATTTAGAATGTAGACTCGAAACTACCACACCAATGCAACTATCAACAATTTGGAAATAGGTCTTGATCAATGACACATGATAAAACTAGTGGAAATGTGCATCGGCCATGGGTGGGGGGAGCTCGGGGGGTGAAGGGGAAAGTGGGAGCATGAATCATGTAACCATGTTAAAAATGAATATTAATAAATGTTAAAAAAAAGGGGGGGGGCAGCTAGAGGTGGTAAAGTGGATAGAGTGCCAGACCTGGAGACAGGAGGAATTGGGTTCAAATCTGGTCTCAGATACTTCTTGTATGAAGTCACTTAACCTATTTGTCCAGCCCTTGCCCTTCTATCTTAGAGTTGTTACTAAGAAAGGAAGGTAGGGTAAAAAGGAGGGGGGTAGTTAGGTGGCTCAGTGGATGGAGAGCCAGGCCTAGAGATGGAAGGGCCCAGGTTCAAATTTGGCCTCAGACACTTCCTAGCTGTGTGACCCAGGACAAGTCATTTAACCCTCACTGCCTAGCCCTTTCTGCTCTACTGTCTTAGAACCAATACATAGTATTGATTCTAAGATGGAAGGTAAGGGTTTAAAAAAAAGCATTCAAGTAGGAGTAGAAAACTGGCTGCTAGGACTAAATTTGCCATCATTTAGCTGCATGGCCTTGAGCAAGTCTGACCTAGCCTTTCAGTGTCTTAGTTGTTACAGCTGAAAAGAGTGAGAGGGATGGATTAAATGATCCCTAAAATTACTCTGGGCTCCAACAGTTTATTATTTTCAATTATTAATTAGTTAATTGATTCAGTTATAGTACAAAGAATACTGGCTATAGAGTCAGAATTTTTGTTGTTGTTCAATTGGTTTTCAGTCATCCTCAACTCTTTGTGACCCCATTTAGAATTCTCATGAAGAAGAGACTGGGGTGGTTTGCCATTTCCTCTTCAGCTCATTTTACATATGAGGAAATTGAGGCAAATGGGGGTAAAGTGACTTACCTAAAGTCACAGAGAGAGCAAGCATCTGAGGGTAGATTTAAACACAGAGAGGAATCTTTCTGATTCCCAGCCCAATGCTCTATCGATTGCACTACCTAGCTGTCCTAGATTCAAATCCTGGTTTAGCTATTACTGGGCATATCTTTTCATCTTTCTGAGCCTCATTCTCCTCAACTGTACAATGAAGGAGTTGGACAAAATGATTTCTTCAGTCTCTTTCAGTTTGAAATCCATGATCCTACAATCTAACAGTTAAAGTTCAACAAAATAGTTATTGTTTATTTCCACCATGCTTTTTATTTATATATTTTGAAATTTTAAGTACTAAAAACCTATGGAAATGGGATCTGTGATCATGCATGCCTAGAAATATTTCCCTAAGCAGTTCCTCTGATGCCACTTCATGACATGAACTTGACCTGAGCTCTCCAAGGCTAAACCAAAAGAACACGAGCTTGGCTAGTTCTACCAAGTTGAAAAAGCTTTTGGCTGTGGACCAGGAACAATCTCTATATATCTTGTCCAAAGTTATAATAGAGAATTGGCCAGAGTAACCCGGGGAACTGTCTCCTTAAGGCATAGATGGGCTGCAAGTTATAGCAACTGAGGAAATAAAAGCATTGATTACAGATTTTTTGAAATATTAAAAACTTGGGAGGGGGCAGCTGGGTAGCTCAGTGGATTGAGAGCCAGGCCTAGAGACAGGAGGTCTTAGGTTCAAATCCGGCCTCAGACACTTCCCAGCTGTGTGACCCTGAGCAAGTCACTTGACCCCCATTGCCTACCCTTACCAATCTTCCACCTATAAGTCAATACACAGAAGTTAAGGGTTTAAAAATTTAAAAAAAAAAGTTTAAAAAAAAAACTTGGGAGGGGGGCAGCTAGGCAGCTCAGTGGATTGAGAACCAAGTCTAAAGATAGGCAGTCTTGGGCTCAAATTTGGTCTGAAGATATTTCCTAGCTATGTCACCCTGGACAAGTCACTTAACCTCCATTGCCTAGCCCTTACTACTCTTCTGCCTTGGAACCCATTGATTCTAAGATGGAAGGTAAGAATTAGAAAGATAAAAGAAAATTAAAACGTTGGTGAGGTATTACAGAATAATGGTCAGTACATTGAAGACCTGAATTCAAATGCTTATTACATGTGGGACCCTGGATAAATCACCTGCCCTCTCTGAACTTCATATTTTAGATGAGTTTTCTCATTTGTCAAAGGAGAGGGACGAGTGAGATGGCTGAGGTCTCTTTCAACTCTAAATATTAGAAATTATGACCATATGAAAAAATGAAACTCATCAAATGACTGCTACATAGCCCACCAACTCTCTGATCTCCATTTTCTCATCATCACAACCACTGGGATTTTTCCTGAAGTTCCATCTTGACATTTATGGGTTCTCTTCTTCCCTCTGAAGCATGTGAGTATCCTCTGATAAACAAATCATGTCCATTGTTTTGCAAGCCTGTTTCTAATCCCATGGTAAAACATCTTCTATTAGTTAAGACCCAGCCTCTTGTCTCATTTTCAGTTCTCTAAACTTTTAAAAATGAGTGAGAATTATAGCATTGAAGCTTTTAGACCATGGCATAGGAGCATCTGCTAGAGAAAATGGGAATACTTAGAGAAGAGGAGACTTAAGGAGGGCATGATAGTTGTCTTGAAATATGTGAAAGCCTTTCATGTAGGAGTGGGATTGTATTTATTCTTCTTGGCCCCATAGGTCAGAACCAGAAACTATGAGAAAAGAAGAGGGGAAGAGGATAACTATTTATTAAATGCCTGTTATGTACCAGATATTCTACTAGGTGCTTTACAAATATTATTTCATCTGTATAAAGTATCACATTCATTAAAATCATAAGTATGAAAAAAATATTTCATATTGCCTCATGACAAATCTGGGAGGTAGGTTCTATTATTATCCCAGTTTTACAGTTGGGGAAACCAAAGCAGATAGAGGTTAAGTGACTTGTCCAGGGTAAAACAGTGAGGGTAAAAAACATCTGAGTTTGAATATGAATTTAGGTCTTCAAGACTCCAGGATCAGTTCTCTAATAACTGCACCATGTAGATGCCTGGGTAGAAGTTGGGCAGAGTAGAGACAGATTTAGGCCTGTTGTAAGAAGAAAACAAAACCAAAAAAAAGTTATATAACAATTAGATATTGAACAGTAGAAAGAGTCCTGGATCTGGAAGCAAAGGTTTTTCAGTCATGCCTAACTCTTCATGACCCCATTTGGGATTTTCTTGGCAAATACATTGGGGTTGTTTGCCATTTCCTTCTCCAGATCATCTTACAGATGAGGAAACTGAGGTAAATAAGGTTAAGTGACATGGCCAAGGACACATAGCTAGGAAGTATCTGAGGCCAGATTTGAATGCAGGTCTTCCTGACTCCAAGCCCAGAACTCTATCCTCTAGTCACCTAGCACAGGACTTGGGTTCAAATATTTGCTCTACTGTATTGTGCTTTTGTTTTGGTTTTTTTACTGTGTGACCTTAGGCAAGTCATTTAATTTTTCTAGTTCTCAATTTCTCACCTATTAAATGTGAGATTTAGGCTAGATCACCTCTAAGATCTCTTCCAACTCTAAAATCTATATTCACTATCTTCCTATTACAGAGATCCTGTTCTGCCTACCTAAAGGAACAAATTTGATGCTGAGGCATTGGGCAGAATTAATGGAGAGCTAAGATCAACAACCAGGAAGGTAAACCCTTCTGACACTGACCTATTACTGGCCATAAGATTCTGGCCAAGTCACATAATATCTCCATACTTTAAGTAATTATCTAAGACCTTTAGTTACAGAGGAATTGCCCACCTACAATGGTGGAGGATATTTCCTCACCTAAGGGTTGCTTTTAGACCAATAAATTCACAGGACTATTCTTTATCTCTAAAGAGTAGGATAAGGGAGAGTCCTTATCTCTAAAGTCTGCTAACAATAGAGAGCTCTTTCTTTTTCATTAAACTAGGAAAAATGGGAAAGCTGTCAGGCCTTAGCCTAAGTTATTTTCTGAGCTTAAAAAAAGTACTATCAGCCACAAAAGTCCAATCCATGCCTCCCCTTGACTTGGGGTTGAGAATAGGGTGCTTAGATAGGTGGCCATGATGGTAGAGAGAAAATATCCACATAGCAGTAATCTCGGATTCCAGAAGTATCAAGGAAAAACAGTAGTTTCCTTCCAACTCTGAAATTCCTTGATTTTAATGCCTTTGAAAACATTCTGTAACTCAGAATTTATACCATGGTAAATCCTGATTCATAGTGGAAGAACAATGAGAACTTCTGACTAACAATGAAATGGCAAATAATGAGATTGACTAAGCTATTAATAAGTTCCTATGACAATAAGGTACTTGCAAAATATCTCTGTGGAAGCTCCAAGGAAACAGACTAAATTCAATGGTCTAATAAGAAAATCTAATCACCCCAACTACCAACATCCCCCAATACTTTCTCTAGCTTCCTCTTCCCCACTCCAGGGCTCAGCATGAAATGATTAGGGATCCTCTACCACTTAAAACCGGAGAAGGAAAAAGGACTACGGGGAGAAAATGGCCAAAATGGTGGCAAAAGACTAGAAAGCAGCAATAGTGGCCATCTTCTCCAAAAGAATGTGGTACACCAAGAAAAGTTGATTTTTCCTCCCTTTTCCACCCGTGTTTTCATCTCTTTCTGCCACAAAAACATTCAACTACCTAAAGACCTGGGTAACTGAGGAGTCATTTAGAGAGCATAAGAGGAAAGAATGTGTTTTTATTACTGAAAAAAAAAACCTTCCAAATCTCAAAAAAAAGACAGAAAATCGTGGGATTTGGGTAACTATGAATCCTAAAGATCAAATGCAAGTTGGCAAAAGTCAAATGATGAACAAAGGGCTAACACTAACTCACCCCCAATAAATCTAAATGATTGAGATAACATGGCTATTTGACCATTCAAAATGAAACAGAGCCTCTCTACATAAACACCCTAAACTCTAAGACTTGTGTTTTGTACTATAATATAATATACATTTCTTCTGAAAATCCCTGTGTTGCTTTGAGATTGAATGCTAGTAGAAGACATAAAAAATACTCAAATTTAGGATTATGATCTAAAGATAGGATCCTAGGATTTCCTAGAATCATAGATTCTGAACTGGGAGGAACATTAAAGGTACTTTATCTAGGTTGGTGAGAAAGTTGAGGTGCAGAGAAGTGAATTAATCCATGTCACTGACTCCAAAATCCAGTGGTCCTTCCATCATGCAACATTCCTTATCCTATTTGATACAACTCCTTTTGAGAGTGATCAGCTTTTACCATCCAGTCTTCATACATCTTACATACAATGTGAAGGAAAGGGAGAACTACAGAAAGTAGATACGCTTTAAAAAGCTCTAAGTGAAGGGACAGACTTCTCCCAAAATAATACCCTAAAGGTTCCTGGGGGGTGATAGGTGTAAGGGGGGGAAAGGAGCATTAATTCCCCCATTTCTAGGCCCTTTTCTCTGAGATTGCCTTCTATCTGCTCTGTATTTATCTTAGATGGACATTACTGTTTGTATGTGGTGTCTCACATTTATATGGGATCCTTGAGAGTAGGAATTATGTTTTGCCTTTGCTTAGCCTAGTGCCTATAGCACAGTAAACAATACTGTAAATGCTTGTTAACTTACTAAGTATCGCACTATGATTAGTTACATCCATCTCAAAATCATTGTTACAAATGTCATCTGAAATATCCTGGGCAATCAGGACTCCATTCATCCATCCATTCATTCATTCGATAAAACATTGGTCAAACTTCTAAAATGTATCTAAACTAGTGCTAGGAATATAAAGATTGAAAATGGACTAGTTCTGTCCTCAAGGAGTTTATAATCTAGCTTAGCATCGAAACACAAATTCACAAATTTGGTATAAGTTAGAAGGACAAGAGTTCAAAAAGTAGCAAAGAGTGAAATGAGAAAAGTGTATAAGAAAAGCCAAATAGAGGCATTCAAAAGATTCAGGAAGGGTTGACCTGTTTCTAGCTGGAGTAATCAGGGAAGGCTTCGAGGAGAAGGTATCACCTTGAGTGGAAACCTTGAAGGAAGAAAAGGATTTGAACACTCAGGGACATGAAAGGATTAAGTTTCAGATATAGGGCTTTGCTTTTATATGTTATACAGAATTAGAGAAAGGCAGGATGAGATTGGGGTCCATTTGGGTTGGAATATAGCGTGTGAAGAGTATTGTGAAAAAGTCAAGGAAAGTAGCTTAGAGCCAGATTGTAATGGTCTTTAAATGTCAGGCAGGGGAGTCTGCATTTCCTCTTGCAAGCCTTGAGGATCTACTGAATGTCTGGCAGGAAAATAATATTGTCAGATGCATGTATACTAGAGATGCCCCTGACAGGGGTATGGAGGATTGATTGAAGCAGGTCAGAGGGCAGCAGCAAGGAGCCCAGTTAAGGACTTTTCCAATAATCTAAATGAATAATCATGACAGTCCAAACTAGAATAATAGAAATGGGGCTGGAAAAGAGGGAACTGAATTTGGAGGCAAATTTGACAGAATTTGACAACTGATTTAATTTATAGGTTGGAAGGAAAAGGATCAAATAAGACTGAACTGAGTCTGGGGCAAATTTAATATCCCAAAAAGGCTTTGCTTCATTTTCTTAAATAGTCAAACTGCTTAGTTAAGGTCAGCTTAGAATGTTCCTAGAAAGTGCTCCAATTTTATAGATATGTAAATTGTCTCTGTGCATGGATCAAGGTCAGAGTCAGAATTAAAATTCAGATCCTCCAATTCTAAGAATTTCTGGCAAAAGTGACTTTCTCAAGAACATTTGGGGATTTCATTTAAGAATCCCAGCCATGTCAGCAACCACTTTCAAACAACATACTTTCATGTACTAAAGTCTCAGTGCCACCAAATTTTTTTAAACTCTTACTTTCTGTCTTGGAATCAATACTGTGTATTGGTTCCAAGGCAGAAGAGTGGTAAGGGCTAGGCAATGGGGGTTAAGTGACTTGCCTAGGGTCACACAGCTGAGAAGTGTCTGAGGCCAGATTTGAACCTAGGCCCTCCCATCTTTAGGCCTGACTCTCAATCCACTGGGCTACCCAGCTGCCCCTTCAGTGCCACCAATTTTAATGAAAATGGGCACCATTCCTTAAGAAGAGCTCATCTGTACATAATAAGTCTTGCTTCCATAGGAAGACTTAAAACATCAAGGTTTATGCCTATTTCTCTATGTATTTCTTACTAGGTATTGGGATGTGATTTTTTTCAATATATTTTAATTTATTTCATTAAATATTTCCCAATTACATGTAAACTTTTTTAAGATTCATTTTTAAAAATTTTGAGCTCCAAATTCTTGTTCTTCTTCCCCCTCCCTTTTCTTTGAGAAGTCAATGCAATCATACAAAACACATTTCCATATTAGCCATATTGCAAAAGAAAATTAAGGCCAAAAAAAGGGAAAAAATAAAATAGAAAAACTCTGCTTTGATCTACATTCAGAGTACATTAGTTCTTTCTCTAGAGGTGGATAGTATTTTTCAACATAAGTTCCTCAAAACTGTCTTGGATCATTGTCTTGATCATATTAGTTAATTCATTCACAATTGGTCATTATACATTATTGCTGTTACTGTGTATGATGTTCTGGTTCTGTTCACTTCCCTTTGCATCAGTTCATGTAAGTCTTTTTTTAAAGTTATTAATCTATGACCAATTACATGTTATAACAAATTTCCATACAAGTTTTCCTAATAAATATATAATCAAATCTATCTCCCTTCTTCTCTTCCCTTCCCCTTCCCAGTGCTGGCAGGCGATTCCAGCTGAGTTTTACATGTGTTATCATGTAAAAATTATTTCCATATTGTTCATTTTTGTGAGTAATCTTATAAAACTAAAACCTCAAAACATAAAAAAAATGAAAGATCATGTACTTTCACCTGCAACCTGACTCCAACAATTCTTTCTCTGGAGGTGAATGGCTTTCTTTGTCATAAGTATTTCAGAATTGTCCTGGATCATTGTACTGCTGATAATAGCTAGCTGTATTACAGTTGATCATTCCACAATATTGCTATTATTGGTTACAATATTTTTCTGGTTCTGATTATTTTGCTCTGCATCAGTTCATGTAGGTCTAGTCCATATAAGTCTAAAAGCTTCCTGCTCATCATTTCTTGGGGTACAATATATATCAATCAAATACCACAACTTCTATAACCATGGACTTCTGTACTAGCAGCAATGCAATGACCCAGGACAGCTCTGAGGGATTTATGGTAAAGAACGCTACCTACATTCAGAGGAAGGACTGCAGGAGAGGAAACAGAAGAAAAGCAACTGCTTGAACACATGGGTTGAGGCAGACAGGATTGGGGATGTAGACCCGAAACTACCACACCAATGCAACTATCAACAATTTGGAAATAGGTCTTGATCAATGACACATGTTAAAACCAGTGGAAATGCACATCAGCTATGGGGGGGGGGGGGTGAAGGGGAAAGTAGGAGCATGAATCATGTAACCATGTTAACTTTTCTAAAAAATAAAAATTATTAAATAAAAAAAGGTATGCAGCTTTATTGCCTTTTGGGCAGAGTTTCAAATTGCTCTCCAGAATGCCTGAATCAGTTCGCAACTTTACCAATAATGCACTAATGTGAGACATATGTGAGACATATATCATGTAAGACATGATAGTGTAGAGGATAGGGCATCAGACTTTGAGTCAGGAAAGCCTGTGTTGGAATTTCACATCAAGTGCTTACTTTTTATGTAGTACCAAGGCAAGTCACATAACCTTTCTGAACTTCAGTTTCTTCATCTCTTAGATGAGGGAGTTGGACTCAGTGATCTCTCCCAAGGTCTTTTCTAGCTTTATTAGGTCCCTTATGATCCTATGTTTGAGCTATTCCATTCATCTAGGATCTAGTCCACTCAAAGCTTTTAAGACCTGTGGTGGCTACCCCAGGAGAAAAGAAGTCAGAAAGAGCCCACAAGATAAGGAACAGTGGCGCCAATTTTCTTAAGCCACCTGGAATCTCCAGAGGGATGCAAAGCAGACATGGGGGTGGGGGGGGGAGTTTACTCTTCAGAAGCAATCCTTGCATTTGTTCTATATGCTCCAGCCAGGGTTTGAATCCTTTCTGAAATGCAGCTGCTTATCCTCCCACTTTTACTCTTTTCACAAATAGGAAATATGACTCTATCCAAACAGATACAAGCCCAGAGCTCTACAGAGGAGATCAGAATGTTTCTGTTAAGGCCTGCTGAGGACTTTCATTTTATCAGGCATGTGCTGTTGGAAATGAAAACCAGAGGAAAAATCTTTACAAATGTGCTGGGCTTGGGACTGGTTTGCTTTCCAGGGATTACAGAATTGATCTTGGTAAGCAAGCCAGGGTTGGTGCAATAAAACTTAAGAAAAATGTTGAAGAGTTTGACTACCATTTTCCTCATGACCCCCGAGACCCCTATGTCCAATCTCATTACTGGAGATGAACTGGCTTTATCAATTTCTCTTGCAGCATGACCTTTCCAACGATACCTCGGATGCAATTTCTGCCTACATTTCATTTTCCCTTTGCTTTTAAAGGACAGAGAGGCAAAGAGAACGTTTGCCTATGTTATCCCTTCCACACCCCCTATCTTTTGATGTCTGAGTAAATGGTAGTTACCTTTTGTTCTTAACCTCCCTACGTATGATAAACAGCAGGTCTGAGGCAGGGCTGTTCTCTCCATCTCTCCCTGTTCTCTGCGTATTGAAAATGACATATTTCACAGCATGGTCTCAATCTGAGGCTCCTTGAAAACCTACAATTCCAATAGCCCCTGGCAGCATGTAGGTGGGATTTAAATTACACCCTGCAGCAGACTAACTCTCCAGGGGATATCCTTCTCTAAATCATGCCGCAATGTGGGTTTTCAAATGTCTGCACAGGTTGTGTGAAATTGTTGGCACATGGATACGATGAGAATTTTTCCCCCTTGTTGCTTTTTAACTTTCTTGAATCCTCTGGAATCAAGGAAATGAATTTGGAGAGGGAAAGCAGGATCAAATTAACAACACAAAGTTAAGCCAGATTTAGCCAAAATCTAACAGTTACTTTTCATGAAAACCTAGCCATCAGCCAGGTGCTTCTGTTTCTGTCACTGCCAATTAATATTTAGTGAAGAGCCACAAGGTGCTGGGTGAGGCATTAGGTGGTAGGAGGCTCACAATCTAAAGTCCTACTCTTGGAGAACTGAAGACCAAATTGAAACTTCATTTATAAAAGAACAAGGATGTCTAGCTAACAATATTACCTGACATTTATACAGAGCTTTGAAATTTGTGTACATTATCTCATTTGCTCCTCACAGCTGTCCTGGGTGGTAAATACTATCCTGATTTTAGAGATGAAGAAAATGAGATCCAAAGATGCCAGGGAACTGCCCGTCCATAGTTACCTAGACTGTTAGCGTCAGGTGTGTGAATGATTGAATCCAGACCTCTCCTTAATCCAACCTGCTGCTGCCATAACCAAGATCAATATTGAATGGTTTGCTGAAGTCCATCGATGATTTTTTTAAAATCATAGCAGTAATTTGTGTTGGTACTTGCTTTCTCAACTACTCTATTAACTTATTTAATTAGGAACTCTTTAGGCATCAAAGTGGAGGTACTTTAAAGCAAATCACTAGCCCCAGGAATAAAAGAATAGCACATTACTTTACTAGGTGTAACAAATGCCATTTTCAAGGAGCAAAAAACCCACTAACGAATCAGCATCCTGTTGAGGATGGAGAATAGGACAGAGAATGACCTAGATTTGAATGTCAGGGAAGATCATTCTTGCTTTCTCCACAACTTTTTGGAAGCTATGGAGCTGGGGCAGCGAGGTAGTTCAATGGTAAAGAGTCAGGCCCAGAAATGGGAGGTCCTGGGTTCAAATTTGATCTTCAGACACTTCCTAGCTGTGCGACCCTGGACAAGTCACTTAGCGCCATTTGCCTAGCCCTTACCATGCTTCTGCCTTGGTACTGATATTTAGTATCAATTCTAAGACAGAAAGTAAAAATTAAAAAAAAATAATAAAAAGGAAACCATGGAACTATCACTGTCCACTTAGAGAAGAATCTTGAGAAGATGTGTTGACCTTCTATTCTCAATTAAGAGATGTATTTATGCACAGAGCAATATACAGAGTTAGTTTATGATAAGGTTCAAAACCAACCATGTAGAGAGCACCATCCAGGGCCAGAATTCTGATGGGTAAATATAAGAGTCTTGAAAAATCTGGTTTGGCAAAGTGTGGCCAGTGGAAAGTGTCAGAAGGGATAAAAGGGTCTTAGAAATCATCCAATCCAACCCCCTCCTTTTACAGATGAGGAATCTGAGGCCAAGAAAAGCAAAAGGAGAAAATCTTAGACAGAGAACTGTCTATACCAAACATTAATCAAGGTTAGAGAAATAGTCTATTGAATAAGTTGGAAGATAAGGTGAGTCTTCACTTTGTTCCTACTAGTTGAAAAAGGCCTCGGTGTTTAAAAATGCATTCTCTATAATAAAAGTGTACTTCTCATCAAATAATTTGTTTTATTATGACATATTTTTGGTTAAGGAATATAAATGAAAGTACCCTCCAGGAATGTTTCTTTAAATTCCAGCCTTATCATAAATGCATTAGACATTTTCTCTAGTTAACCCATTGATTAGAGTCACAGAATTTTAGGGCTAGAAGGAACGTTATCTTAATTACTTTCTCAGTTTCATTAATTTTAATTTTCTTTAAAATGTAGAATACATTGGTAGTATACTATGTATTCAATTTATCAATACATGGGGCTTTTTGGTCACCTAATTCATAGCTTTCCTTCATCTTGTTTATTTCAGTGCTTATTCCCAGGACTAGCAAAGGATCGTGGGATTTGATTCCTAAGTGTAAGATTAGATCAATAAAATTAGCCATCTGTCCAAGGAAGGCTTTAAGCTCAGGTTGTATATAAGTATTATGTTTCTAACTGTCCAGATGTTGCACAAAAGTGACTGCTGATACAACTCCTTTTGTACAATGTAAACCATTAAATGGCTAATATAAACTTATTGCACCAAGAAAAATAAATAGCATTAGCATTGCATTAAATCAGATCTTGTGTTTTAGCTGCCCTGTCAGCAAACAGAAGTGTTGCATTTAAACTAATCGGTATTGCATAGTCAGATAAATATAGTTAAGGACTTGTTTTTTAGATCTGCTTTGCCTAGTTAAAAAATACAAAAATCAACTGATCTGGTCAATTTTTTTTTAAATGGCATCATTATTATTCAATAAACTAAGGATTGATTTCTGACACTTACATGGTATCTTGTGCATTTTAGAGCAATTTCACATCCATTCTCCAATGAGTCACAGACATCAGTTTCCCTATTACATAGAGCAGGAGATTGATGTACCACCAAGAAAGAGTCTCCTTGATATGATGCTCCCACACCAACTATTGCTCTTTGCTAAACCAACACACCTATCCAATGGACATTGCTCAGATATCAGTATTCTTTCATCCCAACTTCATTAAAAGTTCCATCAATTCAGAGGTCTAGAATGCAGAGACAGGAGTAGGAGAAGACAAGGTATACAAATGCTTAATGTGCAACATACTGGAGGCACAAATACAGGTACATTTTTAATGAATCTGATCTCATCAATGTGGACATTTTTTTCCACTGGCACAAATTTAAACCCATTGGGGGGGGGCAGCTGGGTAGCTCAGTGGATTGAGAGCTAGTCCTAGAGACGGGAGGTCCTAGGTTCAAATCTGGCCTCAGACACTTCCCAGCTGTGTGACCCTGGGCAAGTCACTTGACCCCCATTGCCTACCCTTACCAATCTTCTGCCTTGAAACCAATACACAGTATTGGCTCCAAGATGGAAGGTAAGGGTTTAAAAAAAAAAACCCATTCTGGACTTTTCCTCCTATACAATTCTTGTCTACATTGTTCTACTGATTCTCCATATTGATCCACCCAGTGTGCTGGAGGTCTCCCTCAAGATACATTTACATTTCTTTTTTGTTTGTTTGTTTTTGTTTTATTTATTTTTATAATATCTACAGATATTTTTTTCATTTTTTATTTTTTTTAATTTTTATTTTGAATATTTTCCCATAGTTACATGTTTCGTGTCTTTCCCTCTCCTCCAAACTCCCCAACCCCCCTTAGTTGACACAAAATTTCACTGGGTTTTACATGTATAATTGATCAAGACCTAATTGCATATTCTTGATAGTTGGACTAGAGTTATTGTTTAGTGTCCAAATCCCCAATAATTTCTTTTCAAAAGCACAAGTAGAGGACTTAGTTATTACAATCTGTTAACCTTCCCTAGCACTACATGATTAGCCAATCTCCTTCTTTCTGATCTTATATTTTCTCAATGATGTCCTTTTCACCACTTCTGAGTTCGTGTCACTATTAAAAATAGGCTATAGTCAACTTGCACAAGCCATATTATCTGTAATTTTCCTCCAGATCTGAGTATGACTTGGGAAATATTTGCATTGAAAAGAGAACTCTTTGCACTGTTGAAGAATTTGAGATTATTAAAAGCACTACTCAGTTTCTCAAATGCAATCCACCTGTCTCTCCCTGTTTAATTCTAGACCCATGTTACAGTCCATTTGTAGCTCTTACCCCCCAAAATATGCACTAATATGCTAATTCCATGAACTGGCCATCTAAGTGTGTGGACAATGGGAATTCTGGTTTCTTCCATTTCATTTTTCCTGTGTATATGTTAGGTTAGTCTAAGGTGAGCAATTATGGTATCACTGAGGAAGGGGTTTGATGTATCCAGCATAATATCATGTGCAAATAAAAAATGTTTGTAGGAATTTAGCATGTATAGGAAATCCCACTCCCATCTGGCCCTTGTAGAGTGAAGTAGTCTATTGAGAGGGAAGAATATATTTGGCCAGAATCTCTCTCTCTGTTTTGTGCCTCACTTAATGTTAAACATCAGAAGGTCACTGAACATAAACATCACTTTGGTTTAATTTGTTCAGCAATTGTATATGCCTCCTACATTTGCACGTAACTCCCTTACAGTCTGTCTACCTTTTGCTCTAACAAATCAAAAACACTTAAAAGCAATGGAAAAAACAACAAACAGAAAGATCTCATATGTTCCAAATCTCTATATTATAAAATGATTTTAAAGATATTATTTACTAAAGAGAATTGTTTCTTATATTTTTATCAATGCCACCCTTGATGCACAAGTAAGTCATCTTAATAAAATATTGTAAAGATGAAAAAGTAGGCAGAGGCATCAATAATTATTGATATTCTCTCAGTCTTCTTTTGGGGGGGTATTGGTGTAATCCACAGTTTTTTCCACTCTTTTGGTATCTTCCTCATCCTAAAAGTCTTTCAAGACTGAATCACCTTCTGTACATATTTTTAGTGACAGAATATCCATTTCCTGAGTGGTATTAGCATTTGTTTTGTGGTTTTCAAACCATTTGTGTAACAGTGAAAGCTCAAAACCTCATGCAGACAATGAGTGATACCCAGGGGTGTCCTTTTCAGACATTGTCTTGGGCTCACTAAGTGACTTGTCGTGTTTCTGGTTAAATGACCTCTCTGACTCAGGCTAGACAAATTTCCAGGTGCTCCTGAACTTCATCCAGGAAAAAAGGGCTTCAAAATAACAACAGCTGACATTTCCTTATTGCCTTAATATTTACAGAACATTTTAGATTCCTGGGCTTTGTCCACAAAGCCACCCCCTTGGGCTGCCCCCATTGCCCACTGGACAAAAATGCTCATATAAACACCAACTTGGGTAGTATGACACATAGTAGTCCCTTCTGCTCTCTGTATATAGCCAGAAAAACATCACAATCATGTAAGGAAAAAAAACCCCAAGTCTTCCTCTTTAAAAAAAAAAAACAACACAGAAATGGTTGACCCTGTAACCTCCCTTGGAAACATAACCCACAGTGCTCATGGACAGGAAATTCTTCCTTATGTCTAAATCCCCTCGGTCTTCTCCAAATCAAATCATCCCCATGCCTCTAACTTTTCCTTTAAGGACATGCCTTACAACACTTAAAATATACCTAGGCTTTCCTGACATTCTTTCTGTCCTTCTTAAAAGTGGTGGAACTCAGAAAGAACACATCTTAACACTATTGGGTATCATTTGGTCTTTTATTTTAAGGGAGGAAGAAATATGAAAGTCATATCTATTTTGTAAGAAAAAAAACAGGCTTTAAGAAAATCTCAAAATCCTATATGGCTCTTTTTTCTCATATGAAATATAAGAAATGAAGTCAAAAGGATATGTGATGGGGCAGTATTTTTTGGCACAGGTGTATTAAATACTTCCAGTAAGGCTTGTCTCCAAATTTCCATCAGGTACAAGTATGAGCACCTGTGTGGAAGGTCATTTTGAGATGAAGGAAACAATTAACAGACAACTCACATTGTGGGGCTCCTTTTGATTACATTGGAAAAAAAAGTTTTAGTTTTACATCACATTCATTTTTAAAAATACCCATTCTTCTGCCTCTTTACCTGAAAACTGAACTATTTCCTGTCACAAAGAAAAACAATTAAGAAAAAAACACAATCTAGTGACTTTGTTTAAATATATATATATTTATGGAATTCTAAGCTATTCACCTCTAGAAAAAGAACTGTTGGAGTAGGAAAGCAGGTGAAAACATATGATTTTTCACTTGTTTATTTAGGTTTGTGTTTGGGGGTTTTGGTTTTACAAGATTACTCACTTACAAAAATAAATAATATAGAGATGTGTTTTGTGTGATAATATATACATAACATCCTGATCAAATTGTTTGCCAGATCCAGGAGGGAGGGAAAAAATTTGGATCATATAACTTAAGAAAACTCATGTTGAAATTTGTTATTACATGTAATTGGTAAAAAAAAATAAGTTCCAGTTTTGATTTAAAAATATTTTGTCATGAATTCTTTCCTTCTCAAAAAAAAAGAATTTAATCTATATACATGTGATGTGTGTGTCTATCTATCTATAGATATATGCATATATATATGTATGTTGAGAGAGAGAGAGCAAAAGAGAGAGAAAACACATTTTGTCCTGATTGTTCCCCCAACTTTCTGCTTTGAAAAGAGAGGAATTTTTCATTATCTGTCCTCCCAGACTTTTACTGATTTTTCATTTATTCAGATTTTATCTCCCTTTTAGTGAACTCATTTACATTGTTTTATTCATTATGTATATATGCATATATAGAGATCTAATTCTTTTTATTTTGCTTCACATCAGTGCATTTAAATTGTCCCATGTTTCTCCAGAATCTTCATATTCACCATTTTTTTCATTGTTGTTGAGTTCTGACTCTGTGGCCCCATGGACCATCGCATACCGGGTCCTTCTATTCTCTGCTATCATTTTTTGCCAAACCATTTTATCCTATTGCATTCACAAGACACATTTATGTCCAGTTAGAACTGGGTTTGAATGAGCATAATAAACAACCTTGGAGAATAAAAGAATGAAAAAGACTCAATAAAGGACAATGTGCAATCTCCAGAGTGTATGAATGTATGTGTGCTCAGGGGGAAGGTGAGGTTGATTGTGTGTATTGATTGAATGTACTTTGATTCTAAGGATCTGTAGTATTCTCAGGGTAGGTGCTGCTCCCCTCACCAAAGCTGACTACTGTGACTTTTCTGTCCTAGTGAATGATTGTGGTTAAAGGGGGAAAAAAAAGAGCTAGTTGCCATCCTTCTAATGATGAACCTCTCCCTAAGCTTAGCTAAGCTGATCCTCAGACAACAGACAGTAAAGCATTTGTCCAAATTCCTTCCAGCTTGATAAGAGCTTCAAAAACTCAGGTTCTGCTAGTGTTAGCCTCTGAAGAAAATAAGTTCGTTTCTACAACATATTGACATACCAGAGCAGGAACTTCCTGGGGAGTTTTGAGCATAGTAACATTTTTAAAATATTATTGAATTGAATGTGTTTTTATGAATCTTGTCGATAGGCTGGCCTGAATTATCTGTTTATATCCCTTTTCCCCAATCCTGCCCCCTCCCCCAATCTGTCCATCTTCCTGTATATGGGTGGAAGGGAAGTAGCCAGAAAGAAGGAAGAGAACCAAGATAAGAATTGATACCGTTACACTATTACCAAAAATTCATTCCTCACTGTACATGATTGATCCAAAAGGAGATTTTAAAGGTAGAGAACAGAAAGATCTGAGCACACCAGAACCCTGAGGAGACATGAGAGCTAGGTATTGTTACAGGAGAAAAAACTAGCAATTCACAATTTTTCTTTAGAACTGGTCCTACAAGTGAGAGGGCTTCATGTGACAAGTGAAGAACCGAGACAGAGTGGTGTACTTGAAAGAAGGGCCTCCAAATTGGACACAGAAATTCTGGGTTCAAGTGTTGTGTGACTTTCAGAAAGTTAAGTTCTTTCAAAGCCTCAAGTTTATGGAATCATAGAATTTCATATTTGGAAAAAGCAGAGGTCTTATATTCCAGTCTGAATCAGAAACCCCTTTTTATAATATCCTGAGGCAGTAACTTTAATGTATCGCTGGGAAGTTTTCTCTCAAACTGTGCTCAAATCTATCTGAAACTTCTCTCTACTGTTCCTATTTCTGCCTTTTGGGCCCAACCAGAATAAGTCCAATCTCTTCCACATGGCAATTATATAAGTATTTGGAGACAGCACTCAGACCCTGTCTTCCTCATCCCCCTTCCTACCCCCACCTTGTTTTCTCTAGTTTATAAAGGACATTCCTGGTTACTTCAATAGATCCTGGTATGGCACAATTCCAAATCCCTTCACTATCTTGATTACGCTGCTCATCTGGGGATAATAATGTTTGTAGAGGCATAGGGTGGATGTAGCTAGGCTGCAGCTTATTAATGATGTTGACTTACATGTATTATCCCAGAAATGTGTGTTTAGAAAAGGGGGTGGGGTCTCTCATATATAATAAAAGTCAAAGAATAATCAGTGGAAAGGCTAAGTATTACATCTGTTCTTTGAACATGGAATGTTAAAAGATTTAGCACAAGTTCCTCCATGAACTTGCTTTTTAAAAATGTTTATAACCATATTTTAACATAATTGGCTTCCTTTGTAATTTGCACATTTTAATTAGAGTATTTAAAAACATGATTCTGAAAAGGGCTTCACTAGACTGGTTCAGGGCACCAAAAAAGATTAAGAAACCCTCCTGTGTTAAAGGAAGGACTCCAGATCTCTAGGCAGACTCTCTACGAAGGATTTATTGGAAAATATACACAAATATCAGAGAGGATGAGAAGGCATCCTGCTAGACAGGTAGTAGAGTGCTACACTGAAGTCAGGAAGACCAGAGTTCAAATTTTGCCTCAGACACTCTCTAGCTGTGTGACCCTAGACAAGTTCCTTAACCTCTGTTTGCCTCAATTTCCTCATCTGCAAAAAGGGGAGAAATAATAGTACCCAACTCTTATGATTGTTGTAAGATCAATTAGATAATATTTGAAGAGTGCTTTGCAAACCTTAAAATGCTATAGTAATGGTTGTTAGTAAATGTAGTGATTCAAAAAACCAATTACCTCTACTCATTAGCTAATAATAGTTAGTTATTAAATAATATATTAGCTAATAATAATTATTATTCATATCTGCAGCATATGAAGGGATAGCCAAATGATAGGAACTTTAGATTTGGAATCAGAGGACCTAGGTTCATATCCTGATTCACCTGGACAAATCACTTTATTTCTCCAGATATCAGTTTCCCTATGTAAAAAATAAGCAAGTATGGAGTAAATGCTCTTTAAGGCCCTTTCAGTTGAGTCAATTGAGTCTATGATTCTGCATCTCTTCCTCAGAGAGTTCACAGACTCTTTAAAGGAGCAAAGCAATAATCATACAGGGTTTCATGGAGCAATGATATCACAATGGGAATTGCTTTTATTGTTGTTATTGTTATTCTCTCCTGCCATGATGAAGCTTCTAATCCAGGCCTACACCTTTCTCTGCCAAATTTGGCAGTACTTCATTTAAATTTTTTTTGTATCAATATCAATTGTTTTTATATCCTCTAAACTTCCTTCTGTATTCCTCTTTCCCTCCATCCCAAATGAGTTATCCCATAAAATAAAGATGTTATTTAAAGGAAAAAAGAGAAAGGAAAGGGAAAAAATGATGAAAGCTAATCAATAAACTGAAAAAAAAATACACTCAGTTCCACATCCATGGACTGTAAAGGAGTGAGATGGGGGAGGTGTCCTTTTACCTCTTTGGGGGAGCTAAATTCTTCATAATTTCACAACATTCATTTTTAGAAGTTTTAGAATCGTTGTTTCCTTTTATATTGCTAATGTGATTCTATATCTTGTGTTTTAGTTCTACTTGTCTCAAAGTATCATTTTAAGCCTTTCCAAGCTTCTCTCTTTCCAAGAGGGAAGGGAAGGGAAGGGAAGGGAAGGGAAGGGAAGGGAAGGGAAGGGAAGGGAGAAAAAGAGACAAAGAGACAAAGGAAGGAAGGAAGGAAGGAAGGAAGGAAGAGAAAGGAAAACCTTACCTTCCATCTTCTAGAATTAATACTGTGCATTAGTTCTGAGGCAGAAGAATGGTAAGATATATGCAATGGGAGTTAAGTGGATTGCCCAAGGTCACACAGCTAGGAAGTGTCCATCTAGCTACTGCCACCCCCCCCCCAGACACACACACAGGTTTTCCTTATTCAGAATGTCCTTTTTTCAAAGCACAGTAATATCCTATTACATTTATGTACTATAGTACATGCCAATTTAAGTCATTCCCTGATGTTTCTTGTTCTTCACTGCCACAAAAAGGGGGCACGATCTTCATTTATAATTTTCACCATTTAAAATTTTCATCTCTGTCCCACGTTTGGTGGACCCTAAGCCCCTGCCACATTCTGGTGCTCATCCCAGCCCACCTGAGGGTCACATTGGTCTATGATTTTCCTCCTGCCTTTCCTTCCTAATCATTGGGGCATTCTAGCTCACTTCAGGCTGCCCCTTACCCAGGTGTCCTACTTTGAAATCAGAAAGAAAATACAGCTGGTTGGTTGGCAACCACAAAGGCAAATCCTAGCCCTCTCTCTTCCAATGTTCCCCTTCAGCTCCTCAGAACTATTGATGTCATTGAGGACAAAGTTCTGGCACATTTCATTGTGTTTCCCCTTTCCCCCTGCCACCTGCAAATCCAGGGATGATTCCAAAACCGTTCAGCGTGCCATGAAATGACAAAGACAAATAGCAGGGTCTGGAATTTCACAAAAGTTATCCCACAAGCTCGGAAATCACTTTCCTGATCAACTCAAGAACTGTTGGGAAGAAATGTTTGTTTCATATGTGAAATGTGGGACAACAGCAGATATTCCAGCAAAAGGTTAGGAGAGGTAGCATGATATTATAGAAGCCTGTGCCGGGGCTTCAGTTGGTCCATAACCCTCCTCAGATACCAGCTGTGTGACTATGAACTTTTGAGTTTGTTTCCTCATCTTTGAGATGGAGGTGATGATACCTATAGTATTTACCTCATAGGGTTGTTGTGAGGGTTAAATGATTCTAGGCAGCTAGGTGGCCCAGTTTTATAGGATAGAAACAAGTTGTCATATCCAGAGCTATTCTGAAAACCAAATGAGATAATATTTGTATAGCACTTTGCAATTGTTAAAACATTATATAAATAGTAGCTATTATTAAATGAGATAGTGTACATGAGGTGAATTACAAACATTAAAGTGCCACATGAATGAATGAATGAATGAATGAATGAATGAATGAATGAATGAAAAAAAATTCTGAGGATATCATGTGTCTATCCTATAAAACCTCAGGGGTCACGAGATGTTTCTCCTTCCCCTCTTAGTCCATGGCTAAAGCATCTGAATCTAAGTCATCTCTGGATTCTTTTGAATTAGGACAGTTGGCCAGCAGAGGGATAGCCAAAGACCCAAAGAGAAATGATCAAAGCCCCTTCAGGGTACGAAAAAAAAAGGAATCAAAGGTTGGAGTGAAGGAACAAGGCCAGTTACGTGGTACAGTGGAGAGTGCTGGTTTGGGAGTAGTTCGAATCTGGCCTCAAACACTTACTAGTTGTGTCATCCTGGGCAAGTCACTTAATCATTTGCCTCAGTTTCTTCACCTGTAAAATGAGCTGGAGAATGAAATAGCAAACTACTCCAGTATCTTTACCAAGAAACCAAATATAGAATCACAAAGAATGAGACACAACTGAAAAGTGGGGCCTCAAAGTGATGGACACAACTGAAAAATGATGACAACCCACTTTGGCCAAGTTACTCTGGTCTGGGAAATCAAACTAAAAACCCTACTTGTCTCATTCCCTCCCACTTCAAACCAAATCTATCCATTACCTTTGTCCTTACCTCCCTCCCCTCAACCTCTTAAGAACCAGGCTGCAGACAACATTCATTTACCAAAACACTTATTGGGCCTAGTACTGTGTACACAGCACTATGGAACCCTGAAAGCCATTCAAAGATAAGTAGGACAAGGGCCCTGCCCTCAAGGAACTTTCAGTCTATTAGAGGAGAAGACATAAACACAAATAACCAAAATACACAATGAGTAGAGTACAGAAACAAAGGAATGAGAAAAAAATCCATTTCTTTAAATTTACTTATGGAAATAAAGCAACAAAGGGTGGAAATGGAGAGATGGGGTGTGAGAAGCTATTTTTTTTTTTCAAGAAAACTGAAGATGCTGGAAAGCATCAAGAAATATTTGCCGAGGGCTTCCTGGACATGGGCCACTGGGCTGGCACTGGAGAAACAAAGATGGACTGTGAAAGATACCATCCCTGTTTTCCAAGGGGTTTATAACCCAGATGGGGAGAGAGGGCATTAGACAGGAAAAGATGATCACAACAAGCAAGCAGCAACCCATACAAAGCAGTGGAATTTGCTCATTCTAAATGCACAACCTAAGAATGATTTCCCTTCACTTTAGAATCACCTGCCTAAGGAAAGCATTCAGCCCAAGAGGAAAATGTCTTAAGAGAAATGATTGTGATCCATTTCACATCTCCCTACACAGACTGTCACCCTCTCTTAAAATGAACTCCTCACCAACATCTCTTAGAATCCCTTTGTTCAGTCATTTTTCAGTTGTGCTCGACTCTTTATGACCTCATTTTAGGGGTTTTCTTGGCAAAGATACTGGAATGGTTTTGGCATTTCCTTCTCTGGCTCATTTTATAGATAAGGAAACTGAGGCAAACAGGGCTAAATGACTTGCCCAGGGTCACACAGTAGGAAGTGCCTCAGGCCAGACTTGAACCTAGGACCTCCTGTTTCTAGACCTAGCTCTCAATCCACTGAGGCACCTAGCTGCCCCTATGTAATACTTTTAAAGATTTACACAGTATATAAATATATACCACCACATTGAGCACCAGCAGTATATCTCTGTACTCTGAAACAAGAAGGAACCTTCCCCATCCAGTCTTGTCATGCCCTCACTACCTCTATATGGACACAATTGTTAGTGATTAAATTCCCTGTAAGTGTTTTCTCATTGGAGAGAAAACAGGTACAGTGTACAAGAAGTATGTTAGCATAACAATAGTAGCTAAATTTCTATGGCACATTACATATGTTATCCCTTTTGATCCTTGAAGCAACCCTGGGAGGTAGGTAATATTATTTTCCATTTTACAGATGGGAAAACTGAAGATCAGAAGTTTAAGTGACTCATTGTTACCCAGATGCTAAGAGTCAGAGATGAGACCTGAATCCAGGATTTCCTGGCTCCAAGTTCAACATTCTATCTAGTAAGCTATAGTGTCTCAAACATGGCTAGTTCTTAACTTTTGTACATTTTCTTTTTTATTGTGAACTTAATCATCAACACAAATACCTCAAAATGCAAGATAAACCAAAGGTCTATTTAAGAGATTGGACATTTAACAAGGTAGCAACAAAACTGGTCTATTTATTTGTGTCTTCTTGAGCACTTACCTTCTATATGCCTTTCTTAAAAGTGTTTCATTTATACTCTTTTTTTGCATCTACTAACCTACCCTTATCCACTAACCTACCATTTCCATAACAAAGTTCTCCCTCATTCAGAAAAACAAATAAACATATTGCCTGGGTCTACAAATACACATATATCCCTTTCTACATCTTGGGTCCATTGGCCTTCTCATCCATGTGCTGACAGGAACCTCCTTTGGTGCCCAAAAGAGATGAATTGCTTTTTCACTACATGGTTCTACAAGAAGCCAGGGGAGGCAGCTGGGTGGCTCAGTGGATTGAGAGTGAGACCTAGAGACTAGAGGTCCTGGGTTCAAATCTGATCTCAGGCACTTCCTGGCTGTGTGATCCTGGGCAAGTCACTTAACCCCCATTATCTAGCCCAGTGATGGGCAAACTACTGCCTGTGGGCCAGATTGGGGGGAGGGCCTGAAATGTTCTATCTGGCTGGAGACATTCTTCCTAATCTGCTGAATACAGTGAGTAGGATACAATACAATGAAACTTCGAAAGAGTTGCCTTAGAAACAGACTGACAGATGAGCATTTCCTTTCCTTTGGCCCCCTCTTTAAAAAGTTTGCCCATTACTGGTCTAGCCCTTACCACCCTTCTGCCTTGGAACCAATACACAGTATTGATTCTAAGAGGGAAGGGAAGGGTTTAAAAAAAAAAAAAAGAAGAGGGTGTCTTCTCCTTACAATATACGAATATGTATCCTATCTTTCTTGTGATCTAAAGAGGAAAATGAACTTACTGGGGCTGCATTTTTCTGTTCTTTGAGATATCATAAATATACTAGAATATCATGTCAAGGGATGATTTGAATGTCCAGCAAAAAAAAAGTCTTTGAGAAGAAATGACTTGAAAGATAATAAATTAGGAAGGATTCTCTGGTGGTGTCTGAGAGCCACAGGCACAAAACTGTCAGAGAAGGGACGAAAGGAGAGTCTAATACATACTAGGAGTAGTCAGGTCATTTTCTTTCCTAGACAAAAAAGATCATCTGAGCCAGTCCTTTGGGGATAGTATGGGAGAAAAAGGAAAAACACTCCTGAGAAGGGAACCAGAAGTAGATTACTTTTGTCACACTAGGCTATCAAGAAAGCTTCAAGCAAGGGGAATGTCTAAACTCCTTCTCTTTCTGTCTTCCTTCCAAAAAATCTCAGTGCTTCCTTCTTTCAGGGAATTGGGAAAGGATGTGGAAGGAGTCTTTGTCTCTATCTCCCTCTCTATCCACCTTTACTTCTCTTCTTCTACAAAAATTTGCCATGATTCATGTTGCCCTTTCATGATTTATTTTCTTCAAGGATCCCTTGATATTTTTCTGATTTCACTTGTCTAAAAATATTGGTGAAAGAACAATGAATAATGATTAAGTGCCTAATATGTACTAAGTACTCTGCTAAGAAATGAAGATACAAAAAGAGGCAAAAAGATGTTCTTGCATTCAAGGAGCTTACAGTCTAACAGGGAGACAACATACAAAGACATACAAAGCAAGCTATTTACGAGATGAATAGGAAATAATTAATAGAGGGAAGGCACTAGAAGTAAGAGTGGATAGGAAATACTTTCAATAAAAGAAGAGAATTTAGTTGGAATTTAAAGGAAGCCAGGAAGGTCGGTAAGGGAAGTGGAAGAGGGAAAACATTCTAGCCATGGGGGAACAGTCAGAGAAAATGCTGAAAAACAAGAGATGAAGTATCTTGTTAGAAAGAGTCAGGAGACCTGTGCAATTGCATTAAAAAGTTATGTGTTGGGGAATAAAGTGTAAAAAGACTGGAAAGGTAGAAGGGGGCTAGGTTATGAAGGACTTTGAATTGCAAATGGAACATTTTAAAATTTTGATTCTGGAAGCAATAAGGAGCCACTGAAGTTTATTGAGTAAGAGGGAGTCATGGATGGCCTTGAACTTCAGGAAAATCATATTAGTGGCTGAATGGAGGATGAATTGGAGTTTGCAAAATCTTGAAGCAGTCAGACCCATCAGCAAACTATTAGAAAATATCCAGCCATGAAGTGATGAGGGCAGACCACTAAAGTGATGGCAATGTCAGCATAAAGGAGAAAATTTAGGGGAAAAGATAATGTTTGTTTGGTTTTGGACATGTTGAGTTTGAGATATCTACCGGACATTCAAGCCACCAAAAAGGCAATTAGAGATGCAAGACTAGAGGTCAGCAAAGGTATATAGTTAGATTCAAGAATCATCAGCTAAATATGGTAATTAAATCTATAGAAGCTGATGCAGTCATCTAGTGAATAAGTATAGAGGAAGAAGAGAAGAGGAGCCAGAAGAGAAACCTGAGAGAAACCTATAGTTAGAAGGCATGACATGGAAAAGGATCCAGCAAAGCAGACAGAGAAGGATTGATTAGGTAGGTAGGAAGAGAACTGGGAAAGTTATGACCTGAAAATCTAGAGAGAAAAGATTATCAAGAAGGAATGATAAGTAATGTTAAAAGCTACAGAGAGGTCAAGGAGAATGAGGATAGACAAAACACCTTTGGATTTGGCAAATAAGATATCATTAACAATTTTGGAGCAAGCAGTTTTGGTGGAATGATATGGTTGGAAGCCAGATTGTAAAGGGTGAAGAAAAGAGTGAGAGGAGAGAAAATAGAAGTGTCTATTATAGATGCCGTTTTTGAGGAGTTTATCTACAAATGGCAGGAGATATATGAAAATAGTGGGGACATAAGGAACAAGTAAGAGTTTTTTCAGGAAAGGGGAGACAAGGACATGTTATTAGGTAGATGGGAATAAGCCAGTAGATAGGGAGAGATTGAAAATAAGTGAAAAAGTAAGAATGAAGAAGGGACAATCTGTTGGAGGAGATGGGATGGAATGGGATCACTTGGACAAGTAGAGTGGTTAGCTTTGACAAGACAGGGGTGAAGGTGAAGAGAGTGGCAGAAGACATCTGAATGATAGAAGATAAGGAAGAGAACAGCAAAGGGACATCAGAATTGTTTTCTATTGTGTATTTCTGGCCACTGGCACCAGCAATAGGGATGCTAAGGAAAAAAGAAAAGGAAGAGAAGGAAGATAGGAAGAAATGGAAGAAGAAGGAGAAAGAAAGGGAAAGTTAAAGAATACCCTATTGCCCAAATGTACACACAAACCAAAATAATAAAACACTGATGGAGCATGTTTTGTTTCTGTGGCTTTCTACCCTTCCCCCAAGTCAAAGTATCTAGGATAAGTGACTGGAACCTCAAAATAAAGTTCAGCTTTGAATGTATGTTAAGAGTAGAGGGGAATGGAAGGAGGCTCTAGGTGGGTTGGTAAAAGCTCTATGTGAGAAGTATATTGTTGGTCCTACAAAAAAAAAGGGTATATTGTTTTGGGAGGTGAGGTAGAGGAAGGTGTAAGAGGTGGAGGAGAGAGAAGGGATAGGATGAAGCCATGAAAGTCAATGCAGTCTTGGGCTGAATGAAGATAGGCATAGCATCTAAGAAGATTAGACAGGTAAAATAATCTCAATCAGAGCATATCTGAAATACCAGTTTCAGTTCTTGGAACTCCATTTTAGGAAAAACACCAAAAAAACTGGAAAGCGCCCACAGGAAGGCAAACAAAATGGTGAAGAGCCTTGAATGTAGGCTACATGTATGATGGGTAGAAGGACCTAAAGATTTTTAGCCTGGACAAGAGAAGGCAGGAGAAACATTATAGTTCTTGAAGAACTTGAAGGGCTCTCGTGCAAAAGAGGGGCAATTAGGTGGAGCAGTGGGTAGACTGCTGGGTTTGAAGTAAGGAAGACTCAGTTTTCTGTACTCAGATCTGGCCTCAGACACTAGTTGTGTGATCCTAGGCAAGTCATTTAACCTTCCTTGCCTTAGTTTCCTCACCTGTAAAATGAGCTAGAAAAGAATATGCCAAAGTATCTTTGCCAAGGAAACCCCAAATGGGGTCATAAAGAGTTAGATGTGACTGAAACAACTGAACAACATGAGGAGAGGCATTAGATATCCTCTACATGGCCCTAGAGGTCAGAACTAGTTGTGTAGCAGAAGTTGCAAAAAAATAAAAAAACCCAAAACAAAAACAACTTTTGGTTTTATTTAAGAAAAGCCTTACAAATAATCAGATCTCTCTAAAGTAGAATAGGTTTCCTTGAAGATAATGAATTATCAAGTGAGATAATTGTAAAGTGTTTAGCATAATATTGGCACATAGTAGGCTAATAATGGTGTGTTCCTCTCCCTTTTCCCTTCCCTCCCAAGGTTTCCCTTTACTAGAGAGACCTTTAAGCAAAGAGTTGATATGCCCTTGTCAGGTATATTGTAGAGAGGAATCCTGTTCTGATACAGGTTGGCCTGAAGTCTCTGAGGTTCCTCCCAACTGCAAAAAAAAAAAATACTATATGACCTCTGCCTTAAAGAAGACATAAAATACTTGAGAAATATTGTTATGATATCACATTTTGGTAGCATGAGCCAGGCAGCAGCATTTGTGCCCCTGAAAAGGGAATTGATACAAAATGATGCCTGCTTCTCTCAGAAGACAAATAATTTTAAATCAGAAAGTTATACTCCAACACCTGGGTCCCTCATGTAGCCTTGGTAAAAATGTTTTTCAGACAAGGTTAAAAGTTACTAACTTCCCAGCAAGGTGCATGCTGCAGTGTACAAACTGACTTGTGTGGGTGCAAGTGTCTCAGCAGCCTCAGCATTATTCAGTATAGAACTACTTTCTTCAAAACAATCCTAGGAGTTGAGCAATACAAGTATTATCACTTTTTTTCATTTTATAAGTGAGGAAACTGAGGCAAAGAGAGGCTCTGACTTGTCCATGGTCATGAAGATTAAAAACTCTAAGAGCCTGGGTTTCCTCAGACCAGATCCATTCTATTCTTTCTCTATTCATTTAACATACATTTCCTGAGCCCTTACTATAAGCAAGGTCCTGCTTTGAGTTCACAGTGGGTTCTTTAGTCTTGGATATTAGAACTTGCCTAGAATTTTCTGCATTCTCTCATCACTGGATGTTAGAAGCACAGCAAATTCCTTCCCTAGTTGTGCCTATCCTACCTCCCCTAATCTTGCCTGTCCTAACTCCCCACTCCTTCCAAATATCATCCAAGTATTATCCACAGTAACTCTCATTCCCCAAAAGGGGATGTGGAGTGGGAATATCCAGTTAATACAGACTTTGTACAACTATGGCTAGGGGAAATAGTCCAAGTCCCTCTTCATCTTCTTCTAACAACTAGAGCGGATCACCTGGGTCCTCCAGTTCCTTAGCTTCTAAGAGTTTAGAGACTTTGAGGGCAAGTCTCATACAAGGCCTTCCTGGATTCTTAGGTGGAGTTTAAAAGGCTCTACCTTTGAAGCAAAAGATAGCATTGTCCAGAAATTTGGCCTAGAGCCACAATCACTTAATCCATGGCTTTGTCCTGCCTGAGGTCCTGGGGATGACCAGAGCCCCAAATGTTAATCAGTTAACCCAGATGCTCAGTGACACTTCTTGACTTAAGTTCCTTTTGTTGTTGTTCATCAGTTGTTTCAGTCATGTCCAACTCTTTGTGATTCCACTTGGGGTTTTCTTGGCAAAGACACTGGAGTGGTTTACTATGTCCTTCTCCAGCTCATTTCTCAGGTGAGGAAACTGAGGCAAACAGAGTTAAGTGACTTGTCCTGGGTCACATAACTAGTGAGTGTCTGAGGTCATATTTGGACTCAAGCCTTCTTGACTACAGGCCCAGGGTCTATCCACTCTTTATCTATGCTAGATATGTCTTCACCAAGTGTCATAAGGATATGTCCTTACCTTCTCCTTGTCATTTTAACAACAACCTGGGATCACTCTATATGCTAGAATGGCTGTGATTTTCAAGGCTTTTCCTGCTGTGCTGTCCAAAGCAGGAGACTTATCATTGTAAATCTTTTATTCACCTTTTCTGACCTATGGACCAAGGGTCTTCAGCATGGCTTTGGAAAATGGTTAAAATTAGCAATGACAAGCAAGGGGATAGGTAGGGTTTCTTCCATTTACAAAGAAGCCCTTCAGGATAGTCAGCATGGCCAAACTATTTCAAAGTCCTGCCCATGATTTAATTTCTATTGTGAGAACACAAAGTACAAGGAAGCTTTCACCTGGATACTAACAGGACTTGCTGGCCTCTGGGGAAGCTTACTACTGTTCACATTACAGACAAGCTGGATAGGTTCAGTTTTTAATCTGGACCGATTTTCCGGATCAAAAATTAGTTTCTCCAAGGGATGTAAATGAGCCCAAGAGGAAATTTTCATGCAAGTTTATGAAGTAAAGGTCATTTAAGTCTGAGTAGCCTTGTCACTTGAAAGTCAGTGCTCTGGGTAAGTTACAAGATAACTTAAAAAAAATTGTTCTGAGATGAGAATGAGTTTAAATCTGCCTTTCCCCTTGATAATATACTTAAGTTAACATACCAACACCCTTCACCAGTGCTTGAATGCCTAGTGATGAATCTGGAAGGGAGAGAGTACAGTAGCTTACATATATTAGGGCTAGTTGGGAAAAGGACACACATCGATGAATGCTCGGATCCTCTAAAGAAAGATGAACAAACTTACAAAGTCCTAAGATTTTTCCTCTAGCCATTCTGCTTATGCTCTTTATTTTTTTTTAATTAAAAAAAAAACACCTTACCTTCCACCTTAGAATCAATACCATATATTGATTCCAAGGTAGAAGAGTAGTAAGGCTAAGCAACGGGGGTTAAGCGACTTGCCCAGGGTCACACAACTAGGAAGTATCTGAGGCCCAATTTGAACACAGAACTTCCTGTCTCTAGGCCTGGCTCTCAATTCACTGAGCTACCTAGCTGCTGCTCCTTGCTTATGCTCTTTAAAAGGAAAAAAAAATTTTTTTCTATATAAGCTCACATTCATATAAGCTCACATTTGAGAAACAGCATGATATAGTGGATAAACAGTTTGCCCTGTGGGCAGGAAGACCTGGGTTCAAGTTCTGACACTGATATATTCCAGCTGTGTGACCTATTAAAGTCACTTAACCTCACAGACGAATGTCTATCTTCATCGGTGGAAGGAGATAAAGATACTGAGTGTTCCCTTCATAGATTAATTCACAAATCTGCACACTCTCTGTTTTTTGGGGGGTATGTGTGTATTTGTGTACTTGCATGTACATGGAGGGTCTGTGATTTTATCACTCCAATGATCTCCCAGTATAGGGATTCCCTTTACAAAAGTAGACCATAATTGAGAGTAGATGCATCCTAGGGAATTGCTTTAATCATATGAAGGTTGAATGATTTGACAAGGCTTTATATAGCTAATAAATGGCACAAGTAGGAATAGATTTGACACCCTAGATCCGTTTTGGCAAACCTATGGCCCCTGTGCCTGCACATACTAGAGTGGGCTGCTCCATTCCCTCTCTCCACAGAGCCCAAGGACATTTCTCACATGACCCACTCCTCTTCCAGCAGTCCAATGAGAGCACTTCCTCCCTCCTCTGTCTGGGGAAATGGGGGTGGGGGACACTCACATGGATATGAAGGTTGCAGTTTGGGCACTCGGTCTCTAAAAGGTTCACCATCACTGCCCTGGATCTTCTTGACTCAAAGCCTAATACTCTATCCACTGTAACACATTTGCTTCTCTGCTGTCTTAAATTGGAAAATATACCTTGAAGATTCAAAAAGAGCTCTCCTCACAACAACCCCAGGTGGTAAGTAATGTTTTGTGAATGAGAACTAAGGCTCAAAAAAGTTAAATGACTTGCTCAAGGTCCTACAACTGGTGTTAGAGCTGGCATTAAGTCTGCTGATACCAGGATTTTATGATTTGGAGTTGGACAAGATCAAATGCTTCTCAAAAAATTGCATCTAGTATGTAAGCCACTGCAATGCCACTAAAACTTTTTTTTACATAGATCAAAACATGCTTAACAATACAATTACAAACTTTGAGCTAATAGCAAAGAATCAGAAAGGAGGCACAGTCAAACTGCATGAGGAAAATTTGCTTTTACAGACTTTATTGCAATTTTGAAAATTCTTCTTAAAAAAAGTTCAAAGCTATTAATAAAATGAGTTGTACATCATTCACAGATAAGAATTACACATGGAACTCCACAATGTTTTAAGAAAAAAGGATCACTTAAATGCAACCTGCAAAATGCAAATCATGCCATATGCCAACTTGGGAAGGAGTGTTAGAAGTCTTTCATTGAAAATGCATTTGTGTGTGTGAACATATTAAGAGAATAAACAATTTAATACATTTCCAGGAATTGCTCCTCTTAGTTAGGAAAATGAATAGAATCCTCTGGAAATAAAAGGGACTCATATTTTACTTATGGCACATATTAGGACAATGACCCTACATTTGAAGATGGAGACTGTACAGGTGATAATAGAGTGAATCTGTTTTTCTGGGCTGAGAGGCAATAAGTCAGATTCCCAAATGGAGAGATTAGGAACAACTAAAAGATTTAAACAACCATATGAGACTCTGCCAAGATCATTTTCTTTGCCCTCTGACACTTTTTTTTCTCAGTTTGCCTCTTTCTTACAGAAGAAGACCAATTGTATTTTCTGTGATGTTTTGGAGACTGCCCTGAAATAAAATCATATTGTTTTCCATTGTTCAAAAGAGATAATTAATCCCATAAGACAACCTCTCTTACCAAAGTAAACTAAGAAAAAACAGATTTTTGAGTGTTCTAAATATAGTCTCAGCAAAACGAACGGAAACCCTTAATAAGGAAGCACTGTTTGGAACTTTCCCATTCTCACTGTCTTTCCACTACTCCCCCCAAATAATCGGAGAGCGTAGAAAAAATAAAAGTAAAGAAAAACCAGGTGTATGGTTTTCCTTTTTTACAAGTGCTCAAGCTCATCTGTATGACTCTGAAACTGCATGTCACTAAGACTCCCGTTATAATCTAAACAGTTCATTGAATGCACATTTCTTTAAAGAACTGCTAAGACCAACGCTCAAACCCTGTGAAATAAACCCACTGAGGCTACTTCTCTAAACACAGCAGCGAAAACATCAGTAACATCACACTGGCCAAGCAAAAGGTGGATGCATCCCTAAACAGCTCCTGTCCCAGAAGGAAAGGCAATCGGAAATTCTCCTCCAGGCGACCCACCGACACCTCCCAGGAAATGGCTGGGTTTTGGACAATGTGGATCGAACAAGATGTCTAAAGCAGAGATGAAGCTGCTTCTTACTCACTCCTTCGCACGTTCCCTTACCCGCCTGCGCCCAGTAATTGAGATCACATGGAGACAGCCCGGACTCAGCTCTTTGTAGTCAAAACAGAACTACCCTCGCCCCCCACCCCGCCCACCTCTCAAGTGGAGCTGGAAAATGTGAAATTCTTTTAAACATAACACATAGCTTTAGCACTATTTGGACGAGGGGAAAAGTGGGAGCCCGGGTGGGGGAGTCCATTCCAGGTTCTCGGACACAAGAACCCTATCCCCCCTCATCCCCCGGGACACTTCTGGAATTAGCACATTCACCTCTTTTCACCAAAGCCCGACCTAAGCGGGGGCAATTGCCGGTGGGGGGAACTGAGGGGCGAAGGCTGCATTGGGCAGGCAGCCCGGCGCTCTTTACCTTCTTTTCGAAGTGCAGCCCTAGAGGAAGCCGCGTCGGGTCCAAAGCCAAAAATCAAGAGGAGCAGGGACAGGAGGTGGGAGCCGCCTCGGCGGGATCCGCTGGCTAAATCCATCTGTCCTGAATCGCCCGCAAAGTTTCAGGAAGTCTGGGGCGAGGACGGGAAAAAGTCGCTCCGGGACTTGAGTGAGACAGATTCGGGGGGAGGGGGTCCCCGAGCTGAATTGAAGGGCAGCAACCAGGGGTCAGGAAGAGGCCACTGATCAGAGGGTAGCAGCTTGTCCGTGCTTAAGTCAGCTGGCGGGACTGGAGCCCGCACCCAGCAGCAGCCCAGCTTGCTTTTGCCGTAAGGGGGGTGGGGTGGGGTGGTGTGGGGG
>NC_058130.1:380162462-380267712 GCF_016433145.1 Gracilinanus agilis
AGGGGAGGGGAGGGGAGGGGAGGGGAGGGGAGGGGAGAGGAGAGGAGAGGAGAGGAGAGGAGAGGAGAGGAGAGGAGAGGAGAGGAGAGGAGAGAAGCTCAATTTTAATTTGCTTTCCAATAGAGAAGAAAAAACTTTCTTTTGAGTTTCCAGTCACATCATGTCCATTCCCAAATGGATGACTAAAAAGAGAAAGAACAGGTGGAGGGGGATAGATGAGTGAGGCAGAAGGGAAAGAGAAGATTGTTGCTCTCCTATATTATTTATTGAAGACTGAGAGCATAGTCCTGGTGGTGTGAGACAGATTAAGACTAAGTCTCCACCCCATGGAGTTTAGGATCCAATTAAGACAGATAATTCAGGTACTAAATGCAATACTCCTGTCATCCAGAGAGTATTTGGGGGAAGTGTGAGAGATTGCTGCTAAATTTTCTTTCTTTTTCCCCGTTGACTTTCAAAGGGAGTGGGAAGGGTAGTATGGAGAGGCAGAAGAGTGGCTAGAAGAAATTATTTCTGAAGGTTTAGAAGGTGATAGTTCAACATAGTAGGAGCTCTGGGGCTTTGCCAAGTTAAAAAAATGGTGGAGTGGAAGGTGTGAAGAAAGTATAAGGGAGCTATTAACAAGTGTGAAGAGAAAAGATTGATTGTTGCTAGCTATTGAGTGGGTGGGTGGAAAAGTAAGAGAACAAGAGAAAGCAGAGGTATAGCCAAGAAACTATAGGGCAGTGATGGTGAAACTTTTAGAGACCTGCCTCCCCACCCCAGAGATCAGGCTCTGGGCCCTGCCCCACACACAGGGGAGGAAGAAAGGGCTCCCATTGGGCTGGTAGGCAGAGGGGCAGTGAAGTGAGGAATTCCCTCAGTGAGTGTAGAGAGGGGGAGGGGAGTGGCCCAAGTGCTCTGCTTCTCTCCAGCTCTGCTGCCTGTGAACTGCCCACCTTTCCCCTGTGCATTCCCATTGGGCTACTGGGCAGAAGGGTGGGTGATGTGAAAAAATGTCATCAGGCTAGGTGGAGAGGGGGAGGGGAGCAGCTCTGTCCAAGTGCCTTTCTAGTAATGAACTCTAGGGGTGGGGAGGGCTACATACCCACAAAGAGTGCTTTACATGCTTTCTTTGGCACCCATGCCATAGGCTCCCCATCACTGGTCTATCCCTTACCTTTCTATCTTAGAAGTGATAAAACAGAAGGTAAGGATTTAGAGGGGGAAAAAAGTATTAATTGGCTGACTGGCCTTGCAGTGGCACAGAATCTGCTCCAATCCAAGAATTTTAGTTCAATTCTAGTTTACTTCATTTTCCCTCCCACTGTTCCCCTTTGAATGCACATTTGA
Source organism: Gracilinanus agilis (assembly GCF_016433145.1). Lineage (NCBI taxonomy): Eukaryota > Metazoa > Chordata > Mammalia > Didelphimorphia > Didelphidae > Gracilinanus > Gracilinanus agilis. The sequence goes on from NC_058130.1 coordinate 380,163,795, forward strand.
TGGTATATCTACTTCCAGTAGGAATGTTCTTTAGATGAAGAGGTAGGAATTCTAGAAGTAGGAGTCAGCTTTTTTTTTTTTTTCTTGCATCATGGTCCCCTTTAGTGGTCTGATAAAGCCTAGGGACCTCTTCTCAAAATAATGCTTTTAAATCACCAAAGGAAATCTTATATTTTCAATTAGTGAAAATAAAGATATAATTTTTCCCCAGCCAATTTTGTGGATCCCCAAAAATTTAAACATAGACCTCTGATTAGAACCTGTACTTTATAGGAATTTATAGCATGGTAAATGAACTTAGAGTACAAGAAAATTCAGGAAAAGACAGGAACTCCCACAGCTAACATTGGTTTTGGTTTCAGCTATTGTGAATACAAAAATCTTTGACCTTTTATGGTCACAACTAAACCAATTCGAAGGTGTGTGGAATCAGCATCTGGGCTAGTAAGGAGCAGGCCGCCACCACTATTGCTGCCCTGAGTATCCTCTCCCTTATCTCAACTATAGTTCTGCTTCTGAGATTGTCTGTTGCTACTACCCACTCAAATTCCCCAAGCTCCAACAAGTGGGGCAAAAGAAGAGGAGCTGATAGAGTAAGACTGCAGAATACAGGTTCACTAAAAGTCTGAAGCCCTATGTCTTGGAGGACCTTTTCCTATTTTTAAAAATATTACTGAGAGTTGTTCATTTTACATTTTATTAATAATACATGAATGTGACTCTAGGTAGTAATTTGATTTTCCTTTTACAATAGTTTTCTTCCCCTGCCCCAAGTTTTTGACCAATTATACATAACTTTGTTCAGGATTAAAAGTGACATGATTAATGTCTTGCCAAGTTCTTCCCATTCATCTAAGGCAGTAGCTCTCCTTGCAAGATAATACTGGAAAATTTCAGAGGCTAATAAGAGGGAAACAAAATCATTTTCCCGCCTTTACTGTTGTTTGCCAAAGTGGCAGAGTTCAGCCCTTTTAGTTATGTTTTCATAATTACCACTCACATTGCAGGCTTCAGGGTTTTTACATTTCTTTGGAGAAATTCTAAAGCTGAGAAAGTGGTTTTGCTACTTAGGGATGCCAAACTTACCCACCTTTGGGAAGTCAGGTTTTGGAGTCAGCCTTGAGAGAAAGGGCTAATAAAATGAAGAGCAGGCTGCAGGGAAAGCTGGCCCTGACCAAAATTGTGAAGTGGGCAAAGTTTGTTTTGGGTCCCTTGGCCTCCCTTTTCTGTACCTTTTTCTTGACTCAGTTTTCCTCTCTAACTTTGTCAGAATCAGTTTGGTCCCATCTACCAACTCCCAAGCAACATTTGGTCTTGAGAAATGCTCCCCAAAGTCTTCCCTTCATGGTATAGTGGAAAAGGATGGAAATCCTGGATTTGAGTACCTATTCCAGAGTTTATTTACTGTGTGACCTTGTAGTCAATTAACCTTTCTGAGCCTGTTTCTTCAACTGTAAAATGGGGAATCATAAAGCTATACAGTTATGTGTGAGTGGATATGAGTGGTACTTCTCAGATCAATTCAAGTACTATCACATTAATACAATAATTTCAAGGAAATCATATCAATCCCAATCTCTCTCTACTATTAGATCATACATATCTTTATTAATTATCTCTATCCAAGTTTAAAAGCAGTCTATTGGGTATGACCTAGAATAATCTCAATAAATGAGTAGAAAATTATTTTTCTGATGGGCTCAATTCTTCCTTGGGATTCAGAAATCTCTTCTCTTAGGAGCTATCCTTCCTTCTTTAAACATGAACTTATAGACTTAAACAAAATCACTATCAATAGCCATATAATTTACTAGCAATATCAACCTTCAGTTGTACCCAAAGACATGAAAAAAAATCATCATCATTATACAAGAAATGTGGGGCTAGAAAAGGAAGTAGGTAAGTCAAGTAGTGAAAGTGAAGGATTATTGATAAAGAATCTATGTGCTCCATTGGTATCCATATATCAAAACATGAAGGGCAAGTCTCCCAGCATAATGAGTAAATATCTTATGGAGTATTTATAGAGGGACATGTACATGAGTTCTGTAGGGCAAAAAGGATCTTCACTATGCCAGTATTGGTGAGAGGTGACAAATATTAATAAAGCAAATTTTATCCTATTTTGCAGTCAACAAAATATTTTGTGAGGTTCTGAAATGACAATGATATAATGATGATTCTACCAAATTAAGAGTATAGATTATCAGCAAATTTTCTTTCTTTATTGACCCTTTTCCAGATCAGAGAAAAAGGGTCTGACTGGTATAGACCAGATCCTAGTTTTTCAACTTTTTGGAGAAACAGCATAATTAGGGTGAAATGTCCTAGTTTTCTGTTCCTCATTCCTCACTCCTTATTAAGCAATTTAGAAAATGTCTTCACTTTACTTGTGCTATGTAAAATAATAAATAAGCAACCTCCTATCGGTGTCATACTGTCTCCTTGTCTCAAATGATAACTGTCCGAGTCCTGAAGGCTTGGAACCTTCATCTGGAATGTGGATAATCTTTTCTGTGTGCTACCAACTGAGAACATGGAGGATGAAGACTGAAACTGTACCTCCTCTTCCTTGTAAGTAGTAAGGAAGTTTGTACAAGTCATCCCTGTGTAGTCTGACACTTTTCATCTGAGCTCCTCTTCACTGCAATGATAATCATATTTCGATTGCTTTGAAGTTACTGTTTTCACACATTTTGTTTCACTTGATCTATACAAAATTTTTAGTGAAGCAACCATCATCTTCGTCTTGCATATGAAGAAAGCTTTAAGAATCTGGTGGAAAATTAAAAATTTTCAGGCTTAAGGCCAGCTCCTTGGGTGTCACATAAAGTCTTTGCTACTTCCTTGAGTATATATAGCTATAATGCCAAATGATCTTATGGACAAGGCCTCTGTACCTACATTAGTCTTCCCTGGCCAGGAACACATACTAAATATGTACAAACATCCCTTCCATATCACAGGGGTTAAGGACACAGCACCCCTATGATCTGGAAAATCCACATAAAATTTTTTGGTCTTCCCTTCATACTGGAGAAGAAATCTGAAATTCTTTTTTTTCTTTTATAGGGTTTTTCCAGTATGATATTGTAAAATTTGGGTTAAGTATTTGGTCATAGGCTATATGTAGGCCAATGTTAACATTTCCAGCCTTTGTGTGTCTTCTGCTGGTTCTCACATTCTTTTCACAAACTTTAACTTTTTACTTATTTTAATTTCAGAAAAGAAATTGTGTGCATGTGTGGTATTAAAAGATAAAATATATTGATGTTAAATGATACTATATATTTTATGCATTTCTGAGTTTCTAAACTTTTTGTGTCATCTGCCTAAGGCCTTTGTGTGTTGCCTGAGGCTTCCACAAAACTTCCCAAATTCCAACTATCTTATGCTGATCAAGGATATGGGGAAACTAAATGGGGAAAGTCTCCAGGTGGAAGGGATACCTTGTATTTATCTCTGGCAAACAGACTCTTACTTAATTCTCATCAGAATGTCAGTGAATTGTTGTTAGCCCACATTTGCAACTTTCTTATACAATCTTTGAAATTCTCAGTTCTGACTCACTTTCAAAGCCAGGAATTCTAATTTTTATGTGGGATAATGAGTTTTGCTGTCACTTAGCCTTTTACTGGCAAATGCAACTGGTTTCTGATTTATCTCTTGGTACTAACCTACTCTTAAACCCTCTAATTTGGCTTCAGTATTCAGGACAAAAGACTTGTTTGGTTCTGCATAATCCTGTGTGCAAAGCAATCTACCCAGTCTTTGAAATCTTGTTCACATCTGCCTCTACACAGTCCTCCAATGGGCTTCCTGAGTTTTTAAGACAAATAGATCTTTTTTGTTCTCTTCATTAAATTATGAGTGAGGTCATTCAGTGGTTTAGCAATAGACACCTCATTCTTAACAAACTTGGAATAATAGCAGGCAGATTCCAGGAAAGGGTTTAGATCCTGAAGATTCTGAGGACATGACCATGTCAGAAGCACTTTCATCTTCTCTGGACTGTAGTACTCATACCTCAGTGAGATATTTAACAAACAAAATTTATACTTGACAAAGATTCTGCAAAATTATAATTTATCCATTGAAAGTTTTGGGCCATTTTTTACTTGCCAAATCAACAACTTCATTTGTCTTACCTCACGTTTTTTCAAGTTCACCTCAAAGATGATAATGTCACCAAAACTTGCATGTATTTTATATTTCCAACTATGTTACTCATAAGTCTTTGGCAGCTGACCTTGAGGTGGCTTGGGGTAAATGCTCAAATGGATAAGATCCATTTGGGAAGATGAAAAACATCTTCTCCTTGTATTTCTCCACCATAGGAATCTGATGATAGCCACTGCATAGATGCAATTCTAAAAACCACTGATTGACTACCCTTGGCAAGTCATGCTGGTCCATTTTAGTTCTTTTATTTTAGTTGGTTTTTATATCTTTACATTCTTCTCTAATGCTAGTACTATACTATAGCTGAGGTATATGATCTCCTGGATTCTGTAATGATGTTATTAGTAAAAAGAGTTTTGAGGTAGTTTCTGAAGTTATTACTCCATCACAGATGAAATAATTTTCCTTGATTGTCCAGGAGTCAGTGAGCTTCTTGGTCATATAGCATATCATACCCCACCTACCTCCTCCATATATTAAAAACTCACTTGTCCTCTTGCTAAATTTTTGCCTCAACCAAATCCTTTTACTCTTCAAGTACTCTATAGAGACTCACCGAAATCAAATATCTTGGCATCCTCTTATGAGGTTTAAACATCCATGTATGAATTAATTGATTTTCACTGTCTTCACTTGCCTCTCTTCTCCTGTAGGCCTCTGCATAAGCTGGATAGATGTCTTAAGGTAAAAACTGGGGTTAACTTATATTTTTATCTAGATTCAGAAGGGTGAGTAGGAGACAGGAATGGACAATAGGTTGGGACCTAACAAGCTGGGGAAATACAGTTAGAATGGGTTTGGTAGTTGGAGGCCCAACTGCCAACACAGATCCACCTAGCCAGGGAGTCTGTGAAACTAGCAAGTGAGTAGATTGACAATAGGTTTAATAAACAGGGTTTAATTCAATGAACTATAGTCTGAAAGAAAGGAAAGGGAGTTCTAATCTACCAGTCAAGCCTCAGGGTTAGGGAATGAATTTATCTACACTAAGCTAGAAACTATAGCAGGGCAGGGCACAATGGAGATCAGGAATGAAAGTGGGATCCTCACTGCTGAGTCCTGTCAAAATCCAGCGATGATACAGCTTTCCCAGGTCTTTAGCTAGTACTCCTTCAGTTGGGTAAGTCAGGGAGCTAAACCAACCTGAGCTGACCAGCAACCCAGGTTAGATTTTATAGTCTCAACCAAAAGCTCCCACAGGCAGATGACTTTCCTCCTTCTGGATATAAGGATATCAGGATACAAACTCCACTTCCTCTGAGGTCTCCCAGGGGGTCAGTTACAACTTGTCCTCAGCCACCATGCAGTCCATCTCAGAGAGAGCAACACAACTTCCTGCTTCCCCATTCCATTTAGAATTCTCCAATCCTCCTTGCTAAGCCTCTCAGCTAACATCTTTAAACATCTTATTAATTTATCTTATAAAAGTTCCCCTCTGTGCACAAAGCCAAAATTAACAATATTTTGGTATTTGTGCACTACAAACTAAACTAAAATTCTAACCTAAAATAACAAACAACCTACACTAACTATTCTATCTAACACTATCCTACTCTACCCTACACTAGGGATTTTAACAAGGAAAAGGTAAAGGGATAAATACATTGAACAGCTACATAGTTCAAAATACAAAATAACAAGTAACAATGCAAAATTTTCAACAAAATTAACAAAATCAACAGCAAATATGAAACATCAACACAAAAATCAAAACAAACATCAAACACATTCTAATTCAGAATTCTAATATTCTAATTATCCTAATTAGAATATTCTAATACAGAAATATTCTGTATTAGAGAATTCTAATTCTAATATTCTAATATAGAAATATTCTCCTAACTAATAAATGCCAACGATTTTGGAAAATACATTTTAACACAACATTGCATAAGTTTTACATCAAAAGTTTAACAAAATATCAAACTTGCTTATGCAAATTACATTTAAATGTTTGCAACTCAATTATATCAAATTATTCACAGAATTTACATTTATACAAATATGATATACACATACAATATATACCCAATGTATACACGCATGATATACATATATACATATATGTATACATAACAAATATACATGTGTACACCCTTAACATATATACAATACTTATACTATAATACATTTAACAATATATACACATTATTTACACTTATTTACATATCTATTTACATTATTTTATGATATGTGATCTGTAGTGTGTTATATGTTCTTCATGTAATGCAGTTTTATGTTTGTTGTATTTGCACTGTAATATACATTAGTACCTTATCTTATCTTCTTCCCTATTTTAATCTAATCTATTACTATTTCCCTGGACTATTCTAAACTATCCCCATGGCATTAGTATATTAGTCTAGTTATGTCTACCTAAATAACTAGCTAATCTTTGTTAGTAACTAACTATCGTTTGTTAGTACTTACTTATCCTATAGCTAATTCTAATCTTTTTAGTAATTATACATTGTTTCATTCCATAAAGAACACAATGTATTCTAACATGTTTGTGTTGTATGTATCTGATTTGACATGTTGTTCCTTTGGTATATTGTGCTGCAACATGTTATAACATACTGGATGTATGTATGCTACCTACCAAAACTCCAGGTCTCCTTCAGATCTCCTTTCCTTCTTATGATGTCCCATTCCTCAAGGAAATCTTCTCTTCTCTCCATTTTCCTCTTCTCCTTTTCTTCATCGAAGTTCTTGATAGTTTTATGTGCAATAATGGATATTATCCTAATTAGATATGGATATTATCCAATGATAGATGCATATAACTATGTAGTGATACTATTTATATTACCCAAAATACTTTCAAACCATTTAATCCAAATTGTCCATTATTAACACACAGTATCTTACAACAGATGGTCAAGTTGTATACTGGGTCTCAACTTGTTTTCTGCATTCTCTAGCTAGGTCCTTGAACAAACTGGAACTGATTCCAATCAGTGCTGATATGTCAACAATATTCTCTGGATCCATACATATCATAGTTAAGGTATTCATTTTTCTCTTGGCACCATGAAGATTCAGTCACCTTGAAGCTCTATTAATGTTATCATTTATCATTTCTTTTTTAAATTCAAAGATATATTATTTTCCCAATTACATGTAATAATTTTCAAAATACATTTTTCAAAATTTCATTTATCATTTCAAAGAAGATGAAAAGTGTCAGCCTACACAGAGATAACATTAACAAACTTTGATGCTACTCATGAGTTACTCTTTATTTAACTCCAGGCACACTCTGATATAACCCAGTAAGGAATAGTATTTGTCACATAGTCTTCCAAGGTCAAACTCTTCTGAAGGCAATGACAAAAATTTTCTCCAATATGTCTTAGAAAATGACTGGAAAATAATGGTCACTTTTGTTGCACTCTGTGAGACACTAGTCAATTCCAAATCCTTAATCATACCCATCACTTCTTTATGGGGTCTTTTGAGTCCAAATGGCAAATAAAATGACCAAAGTCAATCTACTCCATGGAAACAAGATCATTGTCTCTACTGACTGCTTACCAGCTTTGCTGGCCTTTTCATATACAAACAAGCTACTCATCTTCTCATTTATTTTATTTACAAGACACAAATGAGTATATTGAAACATGAAGTAGACTGACCCTTTACTAGATGTAGATACAGTCTAAATAAGATGCACCCTTTCTCTCACACAGAGATAGTCCCATCCAATGCATACACATATAATAGTATCATAATCTGGACAACAGGCATTCTTTATCCACTAAGTTTTTCCTTTGTGGATAGTTAGACTAAATTCTTTTGAGTGAACATGAATCTCATTTGGGAGGTTTTACATTGTCCTGTGGTTTGATGTAATGAGAACAATCTGAATTGGGGCAAAGTCATGTCTGAGAGCAAATGAATGTTAAACAGGCAACAACAACAACAAAAAACAGGAAGGAAATTGTGTGTGTCAGATACCTTTGAAGTAGTAGTTATTGAGGGCATTTCTGGGGGGCAGTGGATTAGGTGAATTTTTGTCTATTTTCAGAAAAATGAATAAACTTATACCCCTTTTAATATTTATTCATATTTATCCAGTAGTCTGTAACATATTAACTCCTCAACATACCAAAAACTACACCAGAATTTCAACATTATTCAAGACTGTCACAAACTAAAAGTTTGTTTTTATTTCCATCCTAGACAACCTTAAGTGTACCAATTCATTCATAACGCAGCCTATATCTGGAATTTCTAATAAAATTTACTCAGTCTGAATTTCCCAGAACTATACTTTTTCATAATTCCTGCTTGATTTAGCCCTCAGCTCCAGTGTCCTTTGTTGATAAGGTCCTGGATTTTGAGTTGTAAGGGAACTTAAGAGGGGCAGTTGGATGACTCAGTGGATAGAGAGCCAAGCCTAAAGATGGGAAGTCCAATTAAAATCTCAGACCTTCAGACCTCAGACACTTCCTAACTGTGGGACTCTGGACAGGTTACCCAACCACAACTTCTGAGCCCTTACCACTTCTGGATTGACACCAATACTTGGGATTTATTCGCAAATGAATGGTAAAGGCTGTTTTTTGCTTTGTTTTGTTTTTGTTTTTTTAAGGAAGAAGGCACTTAGAAGGCACTGAATCCAATTCCCTCTGTCATTTTACAAAGATATTTCCCTCCACATAGTGCACACAAACTGCCTCATTCCTAAAGTTGCCCTTATATAGACCTACCGGCTTCCTATTCTCTGACCTACCTAAATCTTTATTTTTTTATTTTTAAAAAATTTATTTATTGTAACTTTTTTCTTTTTAAATTTGTAGTTCCTGATTCTCTGCTTCCCTCCCAACCCTCCCCACCCATTGAGAAGGCAATATAATGTTAATTGTATATGTGAAATTATACATGTGAAATCATGAAAAACATTTCCATATTAGCCGTATCACAAAAAAGCAAAGAAAAAATTAGAAAATTATACTTTGATATGTACTCTGAGCTCATTAGTTCTCTCTTTAGAGGGTGGATAACATTTTTCATCATGAATCCTTTGGAATTGTCTTAGATCATTGTATTGACTAGAGAATACCTAAACCAATGAAAATTTTGAAGTATTAAAGGTGTTATTTTGATCATTTATTATTTATTCCTTTTGATACATTTTATGGGAGGAAACAAATTACAAGTGGAAAATTAGCTTACTTTTTATATGTTACTTTGTTAATAAGGTGTTTATGCTCATATATTACTTTGTCCGAACCTCCCAAAGATCCTGCAAAACAAGTATTATAGTATAAGTAAATAGTATATGTAGTATAATATAATTTCAATTGCCATTTAACAGATAATGAAACTGAAGTCAAGGGAATATAAATGACTTGCTCAAGGTCATACAGCTAAATACATTACTGGTATGGGACTGGAATCTCTGTTATCTGATTCCAGATTCATTGCTTTTCCTATTCCACATCTGACAATGCTTGCATGACCTTCAGCAAATCATTTAATCTCTGTTAGCCTCAGTACCCTCATCAGTAAAATGGAGGTATGTGGAGGGGACTGGACTAGATGGCATCTCAAGACTGCTGATCATATTATCTCATTCCCTTCCTTCTCTAGAGAAATGCAGAAACTGTAAAGACATTTTTATTCTGTGTTCTCAAAGTCTGTCTTCTTGTTTCAGACTACCAGAGATTTAGAGAAAAAAGAACACTATACTATTGTCATTATTTCATCCTTATTTTTAAAAATTATGTATTCTATCATTGGGTTGTTACTTGAAGCCCTTCCACCTTAGTTATTCATAAAATGACTTCTATGTTCAAGGCAATGGAAAATATCATAGTATCTGCTTATAAGGAGCTGGCATTCTATAGACCAAGGGTCGGCAATGTATGGCTCTTTCTGCAGAAGCCATAAAGTCAATTTTTTTTTTTCAGGCGCTGTTACAGGAGCATACATTGTGAGCACTGTACGGCTCTCACGAAATTACATTTTAAAAAATGTGGCGTTTATGGCTCTCATGGCCAAAAAGGTTGCCAACCCCTGCTATAGAGGGACATAGAACACATACACAGACAAGGATCTTGAAAGATAGGGAGAGGCAGAGGTGGACAAAATTTACGCAAAGTGCTTCAAGAAGAGAGAGCATATCTCTCATACTTCTTTCTATATTTGCTTTATTTCTCCTTCTCCCTCCAATTAGATTGTAAGTTCCTTGAGGTCAGAGCCTTTTATTATTTTTTAATCTTTATAACTGATATCTAGCATGCTTCCTTATCCATAGTAAACAGTAAATATTTGTTAATTTTTTGGATTGTATATATTTGACTATTTCCTTTTTTGTCTGCTTTTTGTTGACTCAGTACTATAGTCATATATTTTTATCCAGTCTCCCCATATCATCTCACAACTAACAGATTGGCTAAAATGATAAAAAGGCAAATGACAAATGTTGGAGTGAATGTGAGAAAATGGGGATACTAATACACTGTTGATGGAACAGTAAACTGATCCAACCATTTTGGAGAATAAACAGGAATTATACTCAAAGAATCATAAAACTGCATACCTTTTGATCTATCAATACCACTATTAGATTTATTTCCTAAGATGATCAAGAAAAAAGGAAAAGAACCTATATGTTCTAAAATATTTATAACAGTTCTCTTTGTGGTGGCAATGAACTGGAAATTGAAGGGATGCCCATAAATTGGGGAATGGCTAAACAAGTAGTGATATATGATTGTGATTGAATACTACCACACCAGAAGAAGTTATAAGCAGGTTAATTTTGGAAAATCATGGAAAGGTCTATATGAAATTATGAAGAGTGAAATGAACAGAACAAAAAGAATATTATAGACAGCAACAGAAATATTGTTTGAAGAATGGCTTGTGTATGTCCACCTCCAGAGAAAGAATTGATAAATAGAAAATGGCAAGACATAGTTTTGTATGTACATATATCTTTTTGTCAAATGATGCCTCCTTTAATGGGGGGGGGAGTGGAGGAAGGGAGGGGAGTTAACTGTGTATTTTAATGTAACAAATAAATAAAATTTAAATTAAAAAAATAATCACTGTAAATTATCACAAGAGTTTCAAGTTCAAAGCGAGAGGGCTGTCCCTTAGAAATCACCTCAAATGCATTTTTACATGGATATAATTATCACATTAATTTATCTCTAAGGCTCCCAATTCCCCCCCCCAATTCCCGCCTGTGGTTGCTAGATAACTTAGCTTGCTTCAGATAAATTCACTGTCTTGGAAATAGAGAAAGACTATCATAGAGTTAATTCCAGCCACCAAGAAGCTCAATAAGAAGCTTTTGAAAAATCAAGAAAATGTAAAAAAGGTCTTTAAAAGTAGTTTTTCATGGTTGCCCCAACAGAGTAATAATACTTCTTTAAAGATAGCAGGTAGTAAGAGCCAATCAATACCCCATTAAGATAGTGACAGCACCAAGATGGGGATTCATGGTGAAGAAATTGTGAAACCTTTTTCTTTTCAGTTTTCAGCAAGAAGGCAGAGGGAAGTTGCATTCTTTTTTATTTAAGCTTAGTAGCCCAAGCTAACATCGTCTGTTTTTAGCTGAAAAGTCCACCTTCGATCTTCTTCATGATGGGAGGTGACTGAGTTAGCATATAACTTTTTATTTTATTTTTTAACAATGTGACTCCAAGCCAAGCCAGGGTTCAACCTAACCAGACTGGAGGCTTGGAGGTAGGCTGCAAACCACTTCTATGTTGTTCCTGTTCTTTTTGTGATAATACAGAATCTTAAATATATAGCCATCTGAAAATAGGTTGGTTATAGTTGTTTAGAGACCTGAATTCTGAAATATCGTCTAAATTAAGTTCAGTGAAGGTTTTTGGTGTTGTTTTTTTAATTATTACTGCTGATATTACATGATATAATAATAATAGTATCTAAAATTTACATGGTGCTTCAAGGTTCTCAGTGTGCTTTACTAATATTATCTTGTTTCATCCTCACAACCACCCTGGGAGGTAAGTGCTATTATTATCCCTGTTTTACAGAGGAGAACACTGAAGTAGATAAGTTAAATGACTTGACCAGGATCACACAACTAGGAAGTGTTTGAAGCCAGATTTGAATCCAGGTCTTCTTATCTTCGGGCCTGCTATCTGCTAAGTCACCTAGCTGACCGTGGGCATGAGACCTTAGCCAAGTATTTGTATCCTAGACCAATTAGCTTTTTGCTCTAATATCACTGCTACTGTAGTAGTATTTACCAGAGGGGTTCACAGCTAGATTAACTGATATTTTTAATTAATTAATTAGTTTGTTATGTTAAAATACCTAGGTAACTCTTTCCTTTCCTCCCTTCCCCCATTAGAGAAGGCATCATTTGAGAAAAGGACATATGTGTGTATATATATATATATATATATATATATATATATATATATATATATATATACACATAAAACTATGTCTTGCTTGTTTCTGTTTTATCAGTTCTTTCTCTGGAGGTAGACATATACAAGCCATTGTTTGAAAAATATTTCTGTAGCTCAATATAATGTTCTCTTGGTTCTGTTCATTTCATTCTTCATAATTTCATGTAGGTCTTTTCACATTTTTCCAAAATGAATCTACTTGTCATTTTTTAAGGCACAGTTGTATTCCATCATAATCATATGCCACAACTTGTTCAATCATTCCCCTATTGCTGGGCATCCCTTCTATTACCAGTTCATTGTCACTACAAAGAGGATTGCTATAAATATTTTTCTTTTCCTTTTCCCCTGATCACCTTAGGAGATAAACCTAATAGTGACAAAACCTCATTCACAGAACACCTTATGCTTTACAAGTACTTCCCTCACAAAAACTCTGTGAAATAAGTAGCATTTCATTATTATTTTAATTATTAATATTATATATACTTATTTTTATTTTTATGTTATATTCCTATTTTATAAATGAGGAAATAAAGGCTAGAGAAGGTTAAGGGGTTNTGTGTATATATATATATATATATATATATATATATATATATACACATAAAACTATGTCTTGCTTGTTTCTGTTTTATCAGTTCTTTCTCTGGAGGTAGACATATACAAGCCATTGTTTGAAAAATATTTCTGTAGCTCAATATAATGTTCTCTTGGTTCTGTTCATTTCATTCTTCATAATTTCATGTAGGTCTTTTCACATTTTTCCAAAATGAATCTACTTGTCATTTTTTAAGGCACAGTTGTATTCCATCATAATCATATGCCACAACTTGTTCAATCATTCCCCTATTGCTGGGCATCCCTTCTATTACCAGTTCATTGTCACTACAAAGAGGATTGCTATAAATATTTTTCTTTTCCTTTTCCCCTGATCACCTTAGGAGATAAACCTAATAGTGACAAAACCTCATTCACAGAACACCTTATGCTTTACAAGTACTTCCCTCACAAAAACTCTGTGAAATAAGTAGCATTTCATTATTATTTTAATTATTAATATTATATATACTTATTTTTATTTTTATGTTATGTTCCTATTTTATAAATGAGGAAATAAAGGCTAGAGAAGGTTAAGGGGTTCCTCATGTAACTAAGAGATACATATTGGTAATGGGTAAAGTACAAACTTCAAATATGACACATCTGCTAGTTTGAGACCACTTTCAATGATGGTGTCCCATTGTTAGACCAGCTAACCTTTTGTGATATTCATAATATGGTGTATGAAACAGTATGAGAAAGAATAGCCAGGTAAGAATCCAAATAGCTTATATCTCCTTAACTACTATGGCAAAGGTTTTCCCTCTGTTCTCTCTTGGTGGTGGTGTGTGTGGTCCTGGCTGCTCTGGTTCTGGGTAGAGTGTCAGAAGTTCATTTGATTTATGTATTTTCTTCTAGGTATCTGTGGGTGGTCCACAGCTGGGTCCCGTGCTGTTTCAAAATCAGAGAGAGATAGGACATCTATGAAAAGATCTGAGTGATGGTGGTGCTGTATCCTATAAATATGGCCTAAGAGGCCTAAGATCACCTACAACTGAGCTAGAATGGATGTCCCAATAGTAGCTAACTTCACAAAAGCTGCCAGTTGAACTGAAGTAATTGTGTTTTGGTAAATATTTAACAGCTTGTTCTTGAAAAAAAAAAGTCAAAACTCAATTTTAAATTTAATCATAATTATTAATGTTTTCTCCATCACCTTATAAAGACTAGATAATGAACAAAAAAATAAATCAAACCCTGATTTATAATGTTTGCCAATTTCTGAGGTATAAATCCTGTCAATTCAACAACTGGTTCTCCCTAGACAGTATGAACTAGCTCTATCCCACCCCTGAATTCAGATATTCTTTCTATAAGTCCGATGTTCTTCCCACTACACAATAAGATGAAGAAAGTCTATTTTGAAACTGATCCCATTTCTGGAAGAGAAAATACCAAAAACACAGAAAAAACTCAAATTCTATTAATACAAAAGAAATATGATGGAGAAAATATTTTTAAAATTACCAATTTATATGCCTTCTCTCTCATGTTTATATATAAAATCGTTATGAGGGTCATTTAACTATAAAATTCTTTGATTCATCTCCTTTGTTTCTTAGGCTGTCATTATTTCTTTATATTTATTATCAAGCATCATTAGCTCTTTTTGTTTGGAAAACATGAGTTCCATAATCAACTCTAGCTTCTTTTTGTTCCTTAATGGGAGGTTTAAAAATCCATTCACTTGCACAACATGTATAGAATAGGATAGAACTGTAAAACAAATTGTCTGGAATGAAGAATCTAAGAATAATATTTGAATATGTGAAGGAGGAATGTGTTCTCTTTGATTTAAGAAGTCATCAAAGTTTGCCTAGGAGCTAAGTTTACTCAGATTTATTGTTATGATTGGAGGAATTTGGAATTTTGGATTTAACCTTTCACTTCCCTCCCAGTGGTGGTGGGTCTAAAGTATGTTGAAGTATGAAGAGACCCGTGATAGTTTTCCCAGAGTAGATGGTTCCCAAATAATCTGCTCTCATTCTTTATCAAAATACTGACAAACTGATGAAATATTTAAGGGTAGGGTTGTTTCTTGGTAAAAAATGGAGATAATAAAAGGGGAAGGGCAAATTAAGATCTTAAAAGTCACTATAGAAACAATTGATTTGGGACATACAATAAAAATGAATATAAAAATACAAAATAGTCCTGTAAGAATGGTGTCAATAACACTGAAGTCTAGAATGACTTTCTTGGGGTAAATGCTAAGGGCATTAAATGGACTTTTCAAAGGCATCTTCAAAGTAAGAAGAATAAGAACTTCTAAGGACAAATAGTGTGTGTGATACATTACTGAAGTCTTCTTTTGGTTCTATCTTCTCTTCAAAAGAGAATGATGTTCAGAATGGGAAAAGGTAGAACAAATGAGAATATAATGATACCAATCAAAATAAGTTCACATTTATAGAGAGCTTTAAGATGGGCAAAACACTCTCCTTCCAACAGGATAGTTCCACCATAATGACCACAGAGCCTGGGTTCAAGGACCAACATTGACCAACATACTGACTCTGTGGCCCTGGTTATATCATCTAACCTCTCAGTGCTCTAAGCAACTCTTTACGATTTGCAGTGAAGTGGGCAACTAGGTGGCTCAGTGGATTGAGCACCAAGCCTGGAGTTGGGAGGACCTGGGTTGGAATCTTTCTTCAGATACTTTCTATCTGTGTAACCCTGGGCAAGTCACTTAACCCTGATTGTCCAATCTTACTGCTCTTCTGTCTTAGAATCCATACAACAGAAGGTAAGGGTTAAAAAGGGGGGGGGGTCTTTTGGACTTGCTGGTTAAGACAGCAGCAGAGTAAAAAGCAGCTGCTTAACCTCTCCTGACCAAAACATATAGGATTCCTCAAGAAGACATAAAAACAAATCTAGAGGAGCGAAGGGACCTGACAACAGGGCACAGCATTGGAGGTACGTGGAATCGGGGCATTTCCATGCTATAAAGGGGTGAAACAGCTCTCTCTAAAATGCAAGCTGAGCAACCCCCTCCCCCACCCCACACCACCTACAGTGTCAAAGCCAGTGCACAAGAGCTAGAGCAAGTTTGGGGCACATATTAAGTCCTTGGCAGCTACCTGGGGTCACCAGGGCCTGCTTCTGAGAGCAGCAAGACTTAAGACCCCTAAGAGGCTAAAGAACTTGCAGACTTTGAACACAGACCCAGAGCTCAGGCATGAGTGCGGGTGCCGATGCAAGCCCAGACACGGATCCTGAGCTCAGGCGAGGACTCGGATCTTGAGCATAGGCACGGACCTTGAGTGGGGACCCAGTGCAGAGGGGTGCACAACTGTGGAAGCAGCACCCTGAGACTGTTAAAGGAGCCTCGGACAGAGGAAGAAGCAAGGGGACCACCAGGAGGCTTGACCCTGAGAACAACTAGACCTGAGACCTCAGGAGCCCAAAGAGCACAGACAGACCCTGAGTGTGAGGATAAACCTGAGAGGGCACAGGGCTAACAATGGTAAGCCAGAGACAAGAACCCCAAAAGAGAAAGATCATCAAGAAGAAATCTGTAACACTCGACAACTTTTACACAGATAAAATCCAGACAAAAGAACAAACAGCAGAGGAGAACAAACAAGTGATCATATCCAAACCTTCCCAAAATAATGAAAACTGACCACAAACTATTGAAGAGTTCAAATCTGAGATGATGAGAAAGATGGAAGAGAACTGGCAAGAAAATAACAGTTTAAAAGGCAGAATTTTGCAATTGGAAAGTGAGGCTCGGAAATCAAATGAACTGATAAGCAAATTGAACACCAGAAATGACCAGATTGAAGAGGAAAACCAGTCCCTAAAGGCTAGAATTGAGCAATTAGAAGCTAATGATCTCTTAAGACAGCAAGAACAAATAAAACAAAGTCAAAAGACTGATAAAACAGAAGGAAATATGAAATATCTCAATGAGAAAGTGACAGACCAAGAAAACAGGTCTAGAAGAGACAATCTGAGAATCATTGGTCTACCTGAAAAAGCAGAAATTAATAGAAATTTGGACTCCATACTAAAAGAAATTATTCAGCAAAATTGCCCTGAAGTTCTACAACAAGAGGGCAATATAGACATTGAAAGGATCCATAGATCACCCTCTACAATAGACCCAGAAAAGACAACCCCCAGGAATATAATAACCAAATTCAAGAGCTTCCAAGTAAAAAAAAATTACAAGAAGCCAGAAAGAGACAATTCAGATATCAAGGAGCACCAATCAGGATCACACAAGATCTGGAAGCCTCCACACTAAAAGACCGCAAGGCTTGGAATATTATATTCAAAAAGACAAGACAACTGGGTCTACAATCAAGGATCACCTACCCATCAAAACTAACTATATAATTTTTAAATTTGCCTCTTTAAGGGCTTCAATATGATGTAATTATTGGTATTCTTATGTGGAGAAATGTTATGTATAATTCTCTGTAAGGAACTCTATTCACTATTACAGTATTCACTATTATAGTAATTAGAAGAATTATTCATAGGGAGAGATTGGAATACTAAATGGTCTAAGATAATATGGGGGGGGGGAAGAGGGAGGTGAATACTAGAGTATACCAAGAGAAACTTGAATGGATAAGAAAAAATAGAATGTTCTATTACACACAAAGAGGGGATGGGAAGGGGAATGGATAAATACTATTCTAAGAAGGAGAGGAAGAGAGCATTAAGAGGTAATATTTAAACCTTACTCTCAGTGTAATTAACCCTGAGAGGGAAGAGTAGTTTTATTCATTGGGATATAAAACTCTATCTAATCCTACTGAGAAAGTCAGAAGGGATAAGCCAAGGGGAGCAGGGGAGTGGGGAGGTCATAAAAGGGAGGGGAGAAGAAGGGGAGGAAATTCATTAGGGCTTAAAAATAAAAAGAGAAGAATAATAAGGGAGTGGGTAGAAAGGGAAGTAAATCAAGGGAGGGGACAAGGGTTATTGGCATAAAGCAAACCACTGGTTTAAAAGTAAATAGTGTAAGAAGAAGGATGAGAACTAGGAGAGGATACCAAAATGTCAGCAAATACACAACTGATAATTATAACTGAATGTGAATGGGATGAACTCACCCATCAAAAGGAAGCAAATAGCAGAGTGGATTAGAAACCAAAATCCTACCATATGTGGTCTACAAGAAACACATATGAGGCGGGTGGACATACACAGGTTTAAGGTAAAGGGCTTGAGCAAAATCCTTTGGGCCTCAAATGAGAAAAAGAAGGCAGGAGTGGCAATTATGATTTCTGACAAAGCCAAAGTAAAAATAGATATGATTAAAAAAGACAGGGAAGGTCATTACATTCTGATTAGAGGTAGTATAGACAATGAGGAAATAATATTGCTCAATGTGTATGCACCAAATGGCATAGCAACCAGATTCATAAAGGAGAAACTGGCAGATCTCAAGAAGGAAATAGATAGTAAAACTATACTAGTGGGAGATCTAAATATCCCTCTTTCAGATATAGATAAATCAAACCAAAAAATAAATAAGAAAGAGGTAAGAGAGGTGAATGAAGTCCTAGAAAAATTAGATTTAATAGATATGTGGAGGAAAATAAATAGGAACAAAAAGGAATACACCTTCTTTTCAGCTGCACATGGTACATTCACAAAGATTGGCCATGTAATAGGGCATAGAAACATTGCAAACAAATACAAAAGAGCAGAAATAACAAATGTAACCTTCTCAGATCATAATGCAATAAAAATAATAATTAGTAAGGGCACCTGGACAGGAAAATCAAAAACTAATTGGAAATTAAATAATATGATTCTCCAAAACCAATTAGTCAAAGAAGAAATCATAAAAACAATCAACAATTTCATTGAAGAGAATGACAACAATGAGACATCCTACCAAACTCTGTTGGATGCAGCCAAGGCAGTACTCAGGGGGAAATTTATATCCTTGAGTGCATATATTAACAAATTAGGGAGGGCAGAGACTAATGAATTGGGCATGCAACTTAAAAAATTAGAAAGTGAGGAAATTAAAAATCCCCAGATAAAAACTAAATTAGAAATACTAAAAATCAAGGGAGAGATTAATAAAATTGAAAGTAAAAGAACTATTGACTTAATAAATAAGACTAGAAGCTGGTATTTTGAAAAAAAACAGATAAAATAGACAAAGTTCTGGTCAATCTAATAAAAAAAAAAGGAAAAAAGAAAACCAAATTGACAGTATCAAAGATGAAAAGGGAGACCTCACCTCTAATGAAGGGGAAATTAAGGCAATCATTAAAAACCATTTTCCCCAATAATATGGCAATAAATATAGCAATCTAGGTGATATGGATGAATATTTACAAAAATATAAATTGCCTAGATTAACAGCAGAAGAAATAGAATACCTAAATAATCCCATATCAGAAAAAGAAATTGAACAAGCCATCAAAGAACTCCCTAAGAAAAAATCGCCAGGGCCTGATGGATTCACAAGTGAATTCTATCAGACATTCAAAGAGCAACTAATCCCAATACTATACAAATTATTTGATATGATAAGCAAAGAAGGAGTCCTACCAAATTCCTTTTATGACACAAATATGGTACTGATTCCAAAGCCAGGGAGATCAAAAACAGAGAAAGAAAACTACAGACCAATCTCCCTAATAAACATAGATGCAAAAATTTCAATAGAATATTAGCAAAGAGACTCCATCAAGTGATCAAGAGGATCATCCACCATGATCAAGTGAGATTTATACCAGGAATGCAAGGATGGTTCAACATTAGGAAAACCATCCACATAATTGACCATATCAATAATCTAACAAACAAAAATCACATGATTATCTCAATAGATGCTGAAAAAGCCTTTGACAAAATACAGCACCCATTCCTATTGAAAACCCTGGAAAGTATAGGAATAGAAGGACCTTTCCTAAAAATAATAAACAGTATATACCTAAAACCATCAATAAGCATCATATGCAATGGGGATAAATTAGAAGCCTTTCAAATAAGATCAGGAGTGAAACAAGGATGCCCATTATCACCTCTATTATTTAACATTGTACTAGAAACACTAGCAGTAGCAATTAGAGAAGAAAAAGAAATTGAAGGTGTCAAAATAGGCAATGAGAAGACTAAGCTATCACTCTTTGCAGATGATATGATGGTATACTTAAAAAATCCTAGAGAATCAACTAAGAAGCTTGTAGAAATAACCAACAACACTTTAGCAAAGTTGCAGGATACAAAATAAATGCACATAAATCATCAGCATTTCTATATATTTCCAACCCATCACAGCAGCAAGAGGTAGAAAGAGAAACACCATTTAAAATCACCCTAGACAATATAAAATACTTAGGAATCTATCTACCAAAACAAACACAGTAATTATACGAAAACAACTACAAAACACTTTCCAAACAATTAAAACTAGATCTAAACAATTGAAAAAATATTGAGTGCTCATGGGTAGGACGAGCTAACACAATAAAAATGACCATTCTACCCTAATTAATTTACCTATTTAGCGCCATACCTATCAAACTACCAAAAAACTTTTTTACTAAATTTGGAAAAACTATAACAAAGTTCATCTGGAATAACAAAAGATCAAGAATATCAAGGGAAATAATGAAAAAAAATGTGAAGGAAGGGGGCCTAGTAGTACCAGATATTAAACTGTACTATAAAGCAGCAGTCATCAAAACAATATGGTACTGGCTAAGAGACAGAAGGGAGGATCAGTGGAAAAGACTTGGGGTAAGTGACATCAGCAAGACAGTATATGATAAATCCAAAGAGCCCTACTTTTGGGACAAAAATCCACTATTTGACAAAAACTGCTGGGAAATTTGGAAAACAATATGGGAGAGATTAGGTTTAGATCAACATCTCACACCCTACACCAAGAAAAATTCAGAATGGGTGAATGACTTGAATATAAAGAGGGAAACTATAAATAAGTTAAGTGAACATAGAAAAATTTACTTGTCAGATCTCTGGGAAAGGAAAGATTTTAAAACCAAGCAAGAGTTAGAGAAAATTACAAAATGTGAAATAAATGATTTTGATTATATCAAACTAAAAAGCTTTTGTACAAACAAAAATAATGCATCCAAAATCAGAAGGGAAACAACAAATTGGGAAAAAATCTTTAAAACAAAAAACTCTGACAGGGGTCTAATTATTCAAATATACAAGAGTTAAAACAATTGTATAAAAAATCAAGCCATTCCCCAATTGATAAATGGGCAAGAGACATGAATAGGCAATTTTCAGGTAAAGAAAACAAAAGTATCAATAAGCACATGAGAAAGTGTTCTAAATCTCTAATAATTAGAGAAATGCAAACCAAAACAACTCTGAGGTATCACCTCACACCTAGCAGATTGGCTAAAATGAAAGAAGGGGAGAGTAATGGATGCTGGAGGGGATGTGGCAAAACTGTGACATAAATGCATTGCTGGTGGAGTTGTGAACTGATCCAACCATTCTGGCTGGCAATTTGGAACTATGCTCAAAGGGCTATAAAAGAATGCCTGCCCTTTGATCTAGCCATACCATTGTTGGGTTTGTACCCCAAAGAGATCATAGATAAACATTGGGTAAAGGGGAAAGTAAGAGCATGAATTATGTAACCATGTTAACTTTTCTAAAAAATAAATATCAATAAATGTTTAAAAAAACTTAAAAAAAGACTTGCAGAAAAGGCCACATGAGGACTCGTGCCTGAAAGTACTTGATGTTTTTCTTTGCTGACTTACCTTGGTAGATGGACTTTTCAATTTCATTGAAATCATAGATCTAATCTTTCAAATCCCTGAGAGGTATGTAGTGTGAGGATATGAGGGGACATGTAATGAGAATAATGGAGAATGAAGAGAAGCCAGAAGAATGGAGAGGGCGGGGAATATTACAAGTTCCATGAGAAAAAATATAGATTCTAGAAATTATAAATTGAGGCTATTGATGTTATTTCCTGGCAAAAGTCTAGAACAAATATTAAGTGGATGGTTTATAAGGAAAAATCATTATAATATTCAAATATACGAGAGTTAAACCAATTGTATAAAAAAATCAAGGCATTCCCCAATTGATAAATGGGCAAGAGACATGAATAGGAAATTTTCAAGTAAAGAAAATAATGAGGAGCCGATACAAGTTACCCAAGAGCAAATTATGCCAAATTAATCTCATTTCCTATTTTTTAAAAAGTCCTTACTTTCTGTCTTAGAATCAATACTGAGTGAGAATAGTAAGGGATAGACAATGGGGAGGAGGGGGGTTAAGTGACTTGTCCAGAGTCATAGACATAGGAAGTATCCTATTAAACCAAAATTTTAAATCAGTACCTCCTGGCTCCAGGCCTGGTGGTCTATCCCTTAAACTACCTAGCTGCCCCCTCCCTTCCTATTTTAATAGGGTTACTAGATTATTCAAAGAAAAAAATGCTGCAAATATATTGAACCTGGATTTTTAAACAGACATTTGTCAAAGTCTTGAAATTTCTTGTTGAAAAGCTGTTTGGTAGTACCATTTTGCACATTTGTAGATGATTAATTAATTAACCAATATCAACCTGGAAAGAGGTTTTTTTGTCTGTTTATGTGCCTTGAGATTATCTCATTTAATTGTTGCTCAGTCATTTCACTTGCATCCATCTCTTCATAACCCCATTTGGGATTTTCTTGACAAAGATACTGGAATGATTTGCCATTTTCATCTCCATCTTATTCCACATTTGAGGAAAGCAGGGCTAATTGACTTTCCCAGGGTCACACAGCTATTAAGTGGCTGGAGGTCACATTTGAATTCAGGCAGATGAGTCTTCCTGACTTTCAGGCTTGGCACTCTATGCACTGTACTACCCAGCTTCCTTCCTCAGTCACATAATATTCAACAATGTGAATGAAGGCAGAGCAGAAATATTGATCACATTTATATAGTTGAGACTTGGCATGAAAATGCCATAAGGCCTTTAATTGACTAGAAATTTCACAGTACAATGTGACTGCCAACAAAAGCCAATATAATCTTTGGTAGTATCAATATAATCCTTAGAACAAGGGAACTAATATTCTTGATATACTCAAGCGAGATAGACCCTTAATAAATGCCTATTAGATCTAATTTAATCAACTCCTGAGGAGGCAACTTGTTCACTGCTGTCAGTACCCTTGGCTTGGCTATATTTCTGTCTTTGAAATCATGTGAGAGTCTTCCCCTTTGCACTCCAGACCCAATCCACTGCTAAGTCCCACTGAGTCTTTCTTTCCCTTTCTTTATTTCTTGACTGCTGCTCAGTGCCATTACACAATCAGCCATACCCACGAAGGGAGGCAATTAGACCTCTCATCTTGGGACACTGGATCTTTCCCGGGGTCCTGGTAGATGGATCCAGCCCCAGGAGCAGCCAGTGCATCAATACAGATTTAGAACTTGGGTAAGGCAACTTGGCAACAGAGTCATTTGTGAAGATATTTAATGATTGTGTTTGTTTCAATGTTCACTCTTAAGGAGGCCTGTTTCTTATTTGCTCTGACTCTTCTATGAAAGTTTAAAAGCAAAACAATACTTTTGGACCAACTAAGGAGGTCAAGAATGTTCAGTATTTAATACTTGTGATTTTATATCATCATCATGATAATTATGTTTATAAATCTCTGGCTGCCCAATAATATTCAAGCATGCTCCTAAAACATCATTAGGAACCCACTGAAATCACACTATGGAAAAAACATCCTTTTAAACAAATCAGGAGAAAAAAATCCAGCAACAACAAAGAATGGGACCAGCAATTCCCAGCCAGGCTTATAATCAGAAACATATATGCTTTGCCACTGGTAATCAGACTCCCTTACCTCATTTGATTAACAATTGTAGCCACTTTGGAATTTTTTTCTCTTGCTCTAAAACCAATAAATAAGAAAGTAAGAAAGGTGTCTTTTTATATTCCATATCTTCTGCATTAAGGAGAACATTGATTTTGAAAGAAAAATGAGGAAGCCTGCAAGGAGCTGTTTCATCTTATATGCCTCTGTGCTCAAACCCCCCAGCCTTCCCTGGGAGAGCCGGCTCCTTCCCTGTCTGCTTGCACGACTATGGTTTATGTAAGGCAGAGCTTGCACTGCATCATTTTGTGATCAATTAAACATCCGGGGGTTTAAACATGTCAGATACATCTTCATACCCCATGCAGAATTTTGAGAAAATAGGAGAAACCTGAGGTCTAGGAGGGAGGTTGGAAAGTAAAACTGCTTTCATTGTGCTATGTAGCCAGGGATGGAAGGGAGGGCCCATGTCATTAGAACACCACACAAGTGAGTAATCATAATTAGTGCTGGTGGGGGGGGAGGGAGTTGTTAATGAGCCAATTTGTGGCAAAAAAAGGACACTTGATAGGGGCTCCCCAGGACTAAACCTCAGCTCACCTAGTCTAAGCTTATGGCTTTCAGTGGGTAATGAGCCACACGCCTTCCCTCATTCTCTCCTAGCTCTATTAAAAACTGAGAGAAATTTTTTTAAAGCCTGTGTAACGAATAGTAATAATTGGGCAAACTACAGTTTAAATGAATTTGAATAAATCCACATGGCGACCATGTCCAAAAATGTATGTCTCTTTTGGGGTTTTAGGTCCATCACCATTCTATTTGGGGATGGGTAATATGCTTCATCATAGGTCTACTGAGACATGGCTGATCATTGATTTGATGATAGTTCTCAAATCCTTCAAAAGTTATAAACTTCACTTTAAAAAATGAAAAATCACAGTTAATCCAGTCCCTGCAATCTCTAAAAAATCCCTTTGTCGTATGAAAGTCCTCCCATACATCCCTGCTTTTCCTTTACGTATTTCTTATAGTTTCCAGACTCCGCTTGGCCATCTTTGCCTTAATGGAGGAATCTCTTTGATTCCCCTTTCGCTTTTCATGCATATAAACAAGCCAGAACTGCTTGTTTAAAAGAAGTCCAGCTGATGGTTTGCAGGAGTTATGAGCCAGGGGATCTCCTCAAGATCCAGTCTCGTGTGGAGGTCACTCTAAAGTATTCTGCTCTTCCTCACACACACTACAAAAAAAGGGGATTGCGTCTAGCTCCAGACATCAAGCCCCGGTCAGGTCGGGCTGCACATGAATCTCTTTATATGGTCAGGATGAGCCGAGGGTAGCTCCCCTCCCCTTACCCATATGTCATTGTGTATGCTTCAGTCGGCTATCATAACATTCTGATTGCACAGCTCTTTGATGTATCCCTCCCTAACTCGCATTTACCATTCGCAGAGACACACGTTGTTGCTCTGTCCCCACTACTGCAACGTTATTATCTTAGTTCTAAAGCGAACTTTCCGCACTTCATGTCCTCTGCTGCCTGCTAGTCCGTCTTCCACTTTCTTACCACCCTCCTTCCCCAACCCCAAGTCTTATGCACGCCCAGAGATGGTGGGCAGCAAAATCAATGCAAGTATTTTGTTTTCTCAGTTTCCAAAGGTGGTACCTTCCTCATACCCTGACAGGCCCCAAATGAAAAGAATTAACAGGAAACAATGAGGCTGTCATAGCTGCGACAGATGAGGATGAAGTACAGAGTGGAACCTTGTAGCCTCCTGTCTCACACCAATCCAAGGTGGCTCCCACCAGCCCAGACCTGCTTTCTCACCTCTCGCTCTCTGAAAAAGGTGATAGAGTTAGTGCCCTTTAGGAAGACGACTTGATGCAACTTTTTAGTTAAGGAAAAACGCAAAAGCTGGGTTTAAGAGTCGGGCTGGTGGCTGCTGACCCCGTTTATTCTCAGAAAGTATGAAATTCTCTATTTTGTGTTCTTCCAAAATAATGTCAGCATATTCTTGTAACCTTCCTGGCAAGATCTTTCTGCTCAGGGGGTTAATGGGTCTCAATTAGGGGAGTCTTTGACCATTTCAACCAGTCCCCCCCCCCCTTCATCGACTTGATGAGATTACGGGTATAGTCACTTGCCAGTAATGGTGCCTGTTATCCACATTTGGGGAGATCTAGATTTGAACCATCCCTAAACTTTGTTTTAGAGAGTCCTCTGGGGTTTTAGTTTTGGAGATTTTTTCTCTGTGGGGGTAGAGTCAAGGAGAGTAATGAATTCCCTCTGGAGTTAGGACCCCAGAATAGAAGTCCATTGATCTAAGTTCATGGCTTTCAATGGGTAACAAATCACAAGGCTCAAATCTTATTCATCTCAGATTGCGTTAGACTTTGCATGAGTTGATTCTTGGGTTCCAGTCCTACTCTCAGCACCAACTGAGGAGCCAGGATCTTTGAAATTCTTGAACTCAGGAAGTGGCTTCAAAACTAGACATGTCCATTCCAAGACTGATGCTCTTTCACTTAAGAACAAGTTCAGAAGAAGCAGCCCCAAGCCTAGGATCAGAATTACCTAGGCAGGATGAAAACTTTAGCTTCCATGTGCTCATGAGTGAATGGTTCCACTCTGGTATTAGGGAAAGCTGCCCTGACCCTCCACTATCAGAAAGAATAGAGCAGAGGAGAGCCAGGGACCAAGTCACTCCCTTTTTTAAAGGTCTACAGAGTCATCAGTTCCTCCAGTGGTCAATAGGAGATTGCTTCACTAATA
This sequence comes from Gracilinanus agilis, assembly GCF_016433145.1. Taxonomy (NCBI): domain Eukaryota; kingdom Metazoa; phylum Chordata; class Mammalia; order Didelphimorphia; family Didelphidae; genus Gracilinanus; species Gracilinanus agilis. The sequence continues at coordinate 380,190,548 of NC_058130.1, forward strand.
CACTGCTGGTGGAACTGTGGCCGATCCAACCATTTTGAAGAGCAATTTGGAATTAGGTCCAGAGAGTTATAAAACTTACAGAGTTTTTGACCCAATAGCACCACTAATTACGCTTATTTCTCAAGAAGATCAGGGAAAAAGGAAAAGAACCTATATGTTCTAAAATATTTATAGCAGGTCTCATTGTGGTGACAAAGAACTGGAAATTGAAGGGATGTCCACCAATTGGGGAATGACTAAATAAATTGTGGTATATGATTGTGATGGAATTCAGCTGCATGGTAAGAAAAAATGAGCAGGTTCATTTGAAAAACAAGTTGGAAAGAATTACATGGAATAATGAACAAAAAATGAGTAGAACCAAGACAACAGCTACAATTTAATACTTGAAGAATAACTTGTGAATGCTACCTCCAGAGAATGAACTGAAAAATAGAAACATGAAAGACATAATCTATATATACATATCTGTCAGATGATGCCTTCTCTGATATTGGGAGGGGAAAAAGGGACTGAGACACTTGAAAATGAATTATATTAATTAACAGATTTAATTCCTACTGCATGCAGAATTCTATGTTTGACACAGAGGAAGAAGCAACATTTAGATAAGGCATCATCCTAGACATCATGGAGTTTGCAGTCTATTAGGTAGATATGATACAGGCATTGACAACTATAATAGAAACCAATATTATTACCATCATGATGGCCTCAAAAGTAGTACAAAAATTTTGGAGTCACCCATATTTATTTTTTCAAAAATTTTGTTTCCAGTTTTTTCAAATTCAGAAATCTTTAAATCTTTAAAAATCTTTAAAATTTTCAAATTCAGAAATCTTTAAAATCTTAAAAAAATTTTTTAAATCACAAATAGATTTGGTTTGGCAAATGTTTCTAAAACTCCATATCATATAAATGTTGGACCCAGAATCAGAAAGACCTGAATTTAAATATTGCTTTAGACCAGTGATGGGCAAACTACAGCCCATGGGCCAGATGCAGCCCCCTGAAATGTTCTATCCAGCCAGGCAACATTATTCCTAATCTGACAAATATAATGAGTAGGATATAATACAATGAAACTTCAAAAGAGTTGCCTTAGAAACAGACTGATAGATGAGCATTTCCTTTCCTTTGGTCCCCTCTTTTAAGTTTGCCCATCATTGCTTTAGACATTTACTAGCTAGGTGACTCTAGGCAAGTCAGTTGACCTATGTCTGCTAGTTTCTTTATCTGTAAAATGGGGATAATAATAGCCTCTACATCTTAGAGTTGTTGGGTGGATAAAATGAGATAACATATAAAACACTTTGGAAACCTAAAAGAGCCATATAAATGCTAGCTACTATTTTTAGTAGTCTTTATAGACAGGTGACTTCCTTTGTCCCACCCATTTTTCCTACAATCATAAAAGAACACCAAGTTAATTTTATACCTTCATGAAGTACATACATATAGAACAAGATAGAGAAGACAGAAAAGACACAGGCTTTGAACCACAGAAACATACATTTTAATAGGACCCAGGAAGCCAATGTATACTTTTAAAAATTGATGTACATGAATTTCAAGGTAGGGGATGATTTGTTGTGTTTGGGATGGACAGGTAGAACTAGAAAGTCGAACCCACTAATTGGTGTGAAGTGAGGTTACAAATACAAGCAACTCTCAATTATTCAAGGGCTGATTATTCAGCTTGTAAATAATCCAGGTCCTTTGCTCTCTTCCTTCTCTGGTTGCCTTGTGAACATTTCTCCACTTATTAGGAACACCATAAAGGGATCTCTCTCCTTAAATTTCTCTTATCACTTGGTCTATTTTTCTCCTTTTAGCATGCTCACATTCTGATCCACTTTAGAGTTTTTTGTACCTATGTCTAATCCCCATTATTATCACCATATGAGTTGCACATACCAGCTTAATAAATGCTTGTTGAATTGAATCAAAAGGATGAGATTTTGATAGGTTTATTTTGCTGCTTAACAGAAATTTTGACAATAAAAAGTCATGATGAAGGAGATAATTGGAATTATTGGTAAAATCAGAAACTTATATATTTAAACTTCAATTATCTGGGGCACCACATATCCTTCTTCTCAGGAATGTCTCCCATCACTGATGATAATCAAGAGTTAGCAGTGATCAGCCCATGAAGCATGTTTATCAGCCCATTCTCTTCTATGATTCAATGAGGCAGTCAAACTCAGTTAAGTCAACATTACTTCTTCCTTTCTTTCCTTAATAGGGTTAATGATTTTATTAATGTGTGTGCTCCCTCCCACAATGAGGATGACAATCCATTGATACTTTCTCATATTATGCAACCTCTCCAGTTACTCCCAGAAATGCTCAGGAAGGGGTCTAATTAACATTCCCAAAGCCTTCCTTTAGAATTCTTTGTCATTATGTGGATATCAAGGCATCCTGCAGATTCTCTAGCTGTAGTCTCTTGCTCTTGTCACATGACTGATATTTTCTGATCACATAACTCTATTTTGCTTCTTTATGCACAAACTACCTCGCAGCTATTTTTAAAACCCACCAATGTGCTTCTTGTTGCTTTTGGGTGGCCTGTCACTTTGATTCTTTAGACATTATGACATTCCATCATCCCCAGGAAGAATTTGTGTTTGTGTAGGTTTTAAAACACTAAAAGTATTGTATGTTTTACAAATGAAATTTAATCCTCCTATGTCATTTTCCTTGTCTAATCTGGACCGTTACTCATCCATGTAATAATTATGAGAGCCAACTGATCAATGTTATGATAGAGGGGAGAGAGAGAGAGTGTGTCTGTATGAAGGTGAGTCTCTCTTCCAGTACTGACCTGGGGTCAAATATACACTGGGAGACTTCAAGGGGGTGTCACCCCTAAACTGAGTGACCTGGATGGTCGTGCCGCCCCACAGGAGTTTGGGGCAAGGCTTCCCTATAAGATGAGGTATGGGGGACCCCAATCTGATTCTGAATGAGAGCAAGGTTCATGCAAGCCTCCCCCAGGTTCAGTCAACTTCACAGCAGGTGATCTGGCTTCAAGATGGAGGCAGCCAGACCAAGCTGTGATTCCCCTCCCCTTCAATGTCTCTCAGGCACTCCAGAATGCTATCTGACTATTGAATGGCTTTTATTATTTGCAAATCAGGGGTTGGGGAAAGAAGTGAAGGGCAGAGGGATTTGGGAGTGCCCACTTCTTTATTCCTATGGGGTCCATTGCTTAGGTAGGAACCTTAATGGCTCCCCCCCTAAGTTTCTTCCCCCACCCTTTCTCCTTTTGTTTCGATTTCTAGTTTTCTGTTTCTATCCTTTCCTATAATTGTAAGTTTTGACTGAAAAAGTCTCTCAGCAAGGTTGGGTAATGGGAGAAGGAGACTAAGAGATCACTCCCAAAATGGAGTCCAAACACTTAGCTGACTCTATAATTGAAGTCTTGCTGGGTGAGATGCGATGGAATCTTTGACCAGGGAATCAGGGTTTCAATGTACAAAGAAAGATCCTCAGGAAGCCCTCAGGACTGGATCGAGCTGGGATGTCCTCCTGTCCTCTTCTTCTCTCCTCAGTACTCCACCTGAAGACCTCTCTCCTTCCTCCTCTCTCCTGAGAATTTCCCAGAATTCTCTCTGGTCTCAACTGTCAGTCACTGTCACCAACTGTCAGCCACTCCTTCTCTGTCTCCTTTTGTCCTTTCCTCCTTGTATAGATCCCATCCTTACAGTATCCCGGTTTTGCGTGCATTGCTATTTCCTATTCCTATCTTATGTTCCCCCATCCTCCAAAATAATAAATCCTTATCTTGTCTTATCACTATACTAATTATCTATCTATTCCTATTCTAAGGCGGGTTTTGGAGAGGTTGGTAGAGTGATGAGAGTTGCAATTTATATAACAATATTTACAGGGTGTAAAACAATTTCGTAACAAGTAAAGTTTTCCATTAAACACAATGTCCTAAGTTTACAGTGCAATAATTTTCTTATCCTTAAACTCTTCTAAGTTATTATTTAACCCATCTATGTTTTTAACAGAATTTTAGCTTGTTTCTACTTTTAATATATGTCTATCAAGTAATGCAACACAACTATCTTATTATTACTAACTGTTATCAAATTATGTTTAAACTACCTATGTTTTAAATGCAATGTTAGTTTTTATATTGAGAATCTATTTTAGTATATTAGTATTCTTAGTTATCTATCCAACAACATATATATATTTTATTCTTATGCTTTCCCTGCACTAGCTCGCTAAAAAAATTTTGAACTTCCCTAGCCCTTTCTGCACTTTCCCTATGTCTAATGTTCTAATTATCTGCTAAATTGTTAGTATGTTACAGTATCTACATGGTTAGGTACTATTATTTACATTTCTACTCTACTTTTCCAACCTATGTAACATATATATATATATATATAATTTACATTATTTATACTATTATATAATTGTGCAAGCATTAGTCCTGCATATTGATGTTAACCAGACAAGAAAATCACTTGATCTTCTTATGTGGTTAAAATCTCATGGAACTTGCAACTATTTACATTATAGACACACACACACACACATATATATGTACATATACATATATATATACATTTTATATTTACACATTCTTCAGACACTCGCTTATTTATATGAGGTCTCAACTAGATATCAGTTTTGTGTTGTGTTTTGTGTTCTCTTTATGTACTGTGCATGCAAGATACTCACTCTTGTTTTCAAAGTTGTCAATTTTCTTCTAGTTGTCTGTAGATTTCTCTTGTATCTTGATGCTATGTACCACAGTACAGTACAGTGCATTATCCCTAAAGTATGAGGTTAATTTCTGTTTTTCTGCTATTGCCACACCAGTCTTACATAAGTCATTTCCTTCTGTCCTCTTCTTTGTGCAATTGTCCATTTTTGCAAAGTTCACAGTTCAAAAGTTTTTTCACAATGTCTTTTCAAGTACTCTTTTCTTGCATCTTTCTTCTTGGTGATTTTCTCGATTTCCTTTTCTTCTCTTGATGCTTTTCCCCTTCTTTGTTTCTCTGTCACTATGTTTTCTGTTGTCATACATGTTGTCGGATGGGCTCTCAGGTCCGAATACAGGAACAGTGTGGATTGCAATGCTTTTTCAGTAATGTCAATCAATTGTTTGTATGTGTGTAATATGAACTTTCAGATGTTTTGCAATGATTTTGTGTTTTGCAATGATTTTGTGTTTTGCAATGATTTTGAATTTCAATTCTCAGTCCTCAGCACTGTCTGTAATTTGTCTATCTTGAACTGTTTCTGGGTGTTCTGCATTTGTATGTTTCTTTTCAGGTTTCACATGGGTCACATGGAACCATGAATCTTTTCCTTCTATTTTCTTATCGTTAAACAGTGTCTGTCCAAGATATATAACTGATTATCAGACTCTATATGCTATCCATCCAATTATGTATCAGTATAACTAATAGACATTCTTCATCCACCTGGGTTTCCCTCTGTGGCTAGTTAGGCTGTACTTGTCCTGGCTTCTTTTAATCCTGACCTCTGTTATAAGGAAGAGAGGGTTATAGCAAGAGAGGATGGTCTGCAGGGTACAGAATTCAGATCAAAGCATATGATTTTTCACTTGTTTATTTGGGTTTCTGTTTTGGTTGTATAAGATTACTCACTTATAAAAATGAACACTATGAAAAAAATAAATGTAATTTAATTTAAAAAAATATTATAAACTCCTTGAGGGTAGGAACTCTTTTTATCTTTCTTTGTAACCCTGGTGCTTATCACAATGCCTGGTACATGGCAAATACATATCAATCCTTTTTGATTAACTGATTGATCCTAATTCTCATTTGGGGACGGGTAGGTGGTATAGTAGATAGAGAGTACCAGGACTGCAGTAAGGAAGACTCATCTTCCTAAGATCAAATCTGGCCTCAGACACTTACTTGCTGTGTGACAAGTCATCTAACCCTATTTGCCTCAACTCCTTCATCTATAAAATGAACTGGAGAAGGAAATGGAAAAGCACTCTAGTATCTTTGCAAAGAAGACTCCAAATGGGGTCACAAAGAGTCAGAAGAGACTGAAAATGACTGGGCAAAGTTCTCATTTAGAAGACTGTATTGTTCTGAGATACAATCTCCCTCCAGGAGACTGGAAAATACATTTACTGAGTTTAGTCTCTCCATTTTAAGCAATTCTTCATAATCATATCAATAATCAGAGGATTATCCAACATAATCTATCTCTTGTATTACATCTTTCATGGAATTATTTGTGATTTAAACAAGTGCATAGGAGACCTCTCATGCAGGAATAGCTTTTTAAAACTCCATTTTGCTCAGCAGAATGAAAATCCTTTAAATTATTAATGAACAAGAATCATAGTGGCATGCTGCATTTTATACACATTTCAATCAGTCGTTTATTCCAAGATGGCATTGCAGTGAAGGCTCAGAGTTTTAGAGTTGCAAAAGACTTTAGAAACCTTGGAATCCAACCTCTTAATTTTATAGATGAAGAAACTGAGGCTCCGAAAGCAATTTCAGTGAATTGCTTAGGGTCACACAGCTAAATACTATCATGAGGCTGGATTTGAACTGAGATCTTGACTCTCAGTCCAATGCCTTATCCATAAAACTGTGCTGCCATATCCTTTGCAAAAGCCTATTTGTACTAATTCTAAGAAAGAATACCAACAATTTATTTGTGTTACCATTTATTTTTATTTTTATATATAACGCAATAATGATACATGTGATTTGTTATACATATGTAATAAATTACAATAGCTTTGCTTATTCAAGAGAAACAAATCCTTACATTAACTATGTTCAAAAATCTGTCTCATTCTTTTTTTTCACCTTCCTCCCAGCCCTCCTCCCTCCCCAAGAAGGCATATAATATAATATGATATAGGTAGTTTGTATATTATCATATAACACATATTTCCCTGTTCATCATGTTGTAAAGCAAGACATATACTGCTTACACTAGAGAAACATTCATGGAGATTATGTAGAAATGAAAAAATGAGCATGAAAATTAGTAATTTAAAAATATTTTATTGTATTTTTTGGTTGTAATATGATGATTTTTTAAAAAATTCCAGTCCTTTAGTATCTTTCCTTCTTTTAGATATCTAGAGAATTGATCTATCAACATTGTAACATCTCCACCAATGGAGCTCCTCTGAGTAAACTTAGAGAAACAGTGTTCAGGGAGCTCTTCCTGTCTTTCTTTAGTGTCATTTCTTCTTCCTTGTGCAAACTATTAGGAATCATGCCTATCCAAATAGTGGATAGCTCTACTGACATTGATGGAGAAAAGTGTTCGCTACAGAAATCTTGACAGATCTTTTCCATTTTTCGGACATTCATAGTTCTCTTTCAATTTTTGTCTTTAAATGCTCTTGAGTTGATCTGACTTAATTGGGTTTCATGTCAAATTTTCTACAAAATCATTTTTCCTTCTACTGTTTCTTGCTGTTTTATAAAGTGATATTGCTCATAATCTTCCCCTATCCTCCTCTGTAAGATTTTGCAAATGAGTTTTATGTTCTAAACCAGTGCTGCCCTTAGCAGCCATAGCTCTCTGCTTGGCAAAGGGACTTAAATAGGGATTTCAAGAAATGTACATAAATAATTATAATATAATTTAGAATATGTGAGAAGAAAAGCACAATGTGTACAGATGAAGATTTTACACTAGAATATAAATAGATCTATTTCTTGATTCCCACTCTCAAGGAGTTTATAATCCATGAAGGAGAAAAATTATGTATAGAGGGTCAAAGGAGAGGCTGAGGGATCTGAAGGTAGATTGATAGAATTTTTGCCAGAACTTACCAGGAAAGTTTAGGACAGCAATAGAGTATTAGATTTTCTCATGTAAACTATTAAAATACCCTTCTAACTAACTTTCGACCTTATCCCTAGTTTCTCTCTCATTCTTCATACAACTGTCAAAGTAATATTTTTTAATTAAAAATTTTAATCATCAAAAAAGTTCCCTCTTTCTTCCTTGTCCCATTGAGAAAGAAAAACAAAACACCTTTTACAAATACATATATATGTATATATAATCAAGCAAAAAAAATTCATTGACCATGTCTGATTTATGTATTCATATAATGAATACAAACATATGTATAAATATATATTCCTACATATATACATTATGTGTTTTCCGTATGTATCATTCTGCCCTCTTGAATTTTTCACTTCCCTTTCAGGAGTTGGATAGCATATTTCACCATGAGTTCTCTAGAATCTGATCAGTTATTACACTGATCAGGGTTCCTAAGTCTTTCAATCTCTTTGACTTTACAGTATTGTTTTCTTTGTATAAATTGTTCTCCTGGTTCTGCTCACTTTATTATGCCCTAATTCATATAACTCTTTACATTTTTTTAATTAGCCCTTTCATTGTTTCTTACAGCCCAGCAGTATTTCACCACATTTATATAACATAGCTTGTTCAGCTCCCCAACTGATTGGACACTCCCTCTACATTCAATTTTTTGCCTCCACAAAAGAGCTATAAATATATTTGTATAGTTGGAGAGTTTGTTTCATTTAGGACTTCCTTAATCTATCCTCTATTTTATTCTCCCCCTCCCTTCTCCTCTTTCCTTTCTGTTTCCCTACTTGAATGACATGCATTTTTGTACCCAAATATGTGTGTGTGTGTGTGTGTGTGTGTTCTTCCTTTCTCTGACTAATTTAGAGAAGAGTTAGGCTGAAGTGTCAGTCACTCCTCCCACCTTTTCTTCCTTGTTTATATAGACTTTTGCTTTCCATCTTATGTGTGATAATTTTCCCTCTCATCCTTCTTCCAAGGTATTATTGTTCCTCTCCTTTTCCATTTTTCTTTTAAGATCACAATCATATGAGCTTCTCATGGAGTCATTAGCTTTATTTGTTGTTGTTCAATCATTTTTCAGTCATGTCCAATTCTTTGGGAGCCCATTTTCTAGGCAAAGAGCCTGGAGTGGCTTGCCATTTCCTTCTCCAGATCATTTTACAGATGAGGAAACTGAGGCAAATAGTTAAATGACTTGCCTGAGTTCACACAACTGGTTAAGTTTCTGAGGCTGGATTTGAACTCAGGAAGTCAGGAGTTATCCTGACTCCATTTCCAACACCCTGTGCACTATGGCATCAGCTAGGTTCTATTCAACATATTCTAATTTTCAGGGAGTTTGTTGCTTGGGCAAGGTTTTATACCTCTTGCACCAACCTGTTAATTTCCCTTTCCAATTCTTACTTTCATATCTCTCATTTCTTTTCCATTTTTCTCTTTAGAACTCTCATTTCTCTTATGAAAGTGTATTTAATTCTTGCTTCGTATGTTCTAGAAATTCTAGTTGAATTTGTGCCTACGTTGTATTTTTCTTTAAGCCTTTCCTTATAAATGTTTTGGAGGTATTCTCTTCTGAATCTGCTGTCTTGAGTATCACTGATGCCATTAGCAGCTCTTTATACTGGGGTTGTTTTTTGGTGATTTTCTCATTCTTCCAGCTCATTTCCTGACTTTGGGCTTTATGTTAGGGCATATGCCTTGGGGAGTGTCTTAGTTGAGCTTTTGTCCTCTTTGGTACTCCTGTTAATTTCTGGAAATACTGAGTGTTATATTGTTCAAAGATTTCAGGAATAGTTTGGGCTAGGGAATTTCTAGCTTTCAGTGTTTCCAAAGTATTCTGTTTCAGGGTAGTTTTATCATTGCCATCTTTGTTCAACCTCTACAAATTCCCGACTTGGCTTTGGATCTGCACAGCATTCCTTTTGACTCTGATTGGGAGTTTGGGTAGACTGTTTCCAGACTCAGTCCCTGTCAGCCAGATGGAAAGTTCTGCTGGTTCAGAGTGACAAAACTGTGACAAACTTCCCTATGGTCTAGGCTTCTTGCCCTGGTTATTCCTCTACACCTTTCATATTGGGCCAGAAGTTAAAATGGAGACTCCACATTGCTCCTGGGGTCTGAAACACTCAGTTGCTGCTTGCTTCTGAACTTACTCCTTGTTAGGTACAGAGTCTAAGGTCTAGGACCATTTCTCATTCTATAATACCACCCCTCAATGCAGTTCCTCTGGTTAGTCTACTTTGGATCCATGACCAAAAATTGGATAGTGAATGATAGAGGAGATGGCATTTCTCCTTCAGGCTAAACTTTCTTTGCTGCATCTAGGACCTTTTTTGCTCTGGAAACAGTCTCTCCTTGATGGTGCTCTGCAGGATATATTGCTGGCCAGACCCTGTTCCCCATTGCCTACAAACCTCTTTATACCCTTATGCCAAACTACTGTGCTTCATTTCTTTGGATTTCCCACCCATTGCTTGGTCTGATGTGTGTTCTAGGTCTTTGTGGAGGAATTGTGGCAAGGGAGGTGGAGGAGGATGGAGCTGTCTCTACTCCTTCCTGTGCTACCCTCTCAAAGGCATTTTCTAAACATATCACTACTACCATCACTTCCCTATTCAAAGACCTGCCATAGCTTGGATTAGAGCAAATAGGAGACACAGTGGACCGAATACTGGGACACTAGATGTGTGACCCTGGGTAAGTCACTTACCCCTGTTTGCTTCAGCTTCCTCATCTGTAAAATGAGCTGGAGAAGAAATTGGCAAACCACTTCAGTATCTTTGCCAAGAAAACCCCAAATGTGGTCATGAAGAGTCAGACACAACTGGTCAACCACAACAAAATTTCTGATTATCTATGTGATAAATCAGTAAAGCATTATGTATGCTAGGCACCAGGGACAGAAATATAGAGAAAGATACAGTCTCTACTCTCAGAGAATATCCAAATGGGAGAGATAATGAATCCATGTGTAGACATTTTAAACACTTCCCTCCAGGCATCCGGAACTACTAATTATTTTTTTGTCCTATCTACTACCCCTACTCATTTGTTTAGGTGGCCTGTGTGTCCAAAACAGACCCTTTCCACATCTCTGCCTGTTGCAGTAACTCTTTTCATTCCAGAACTAGCTCAGATACCATATTTTCTAGAAGAGAGGGCTTTTCTACTCGTCCTCAATTAAAATTTATTGCTTCCTCCCTCCCATAAGTCTGTCCTCAGGTTGTATTCTATCACATTTTACCTTATACTATAATTATTTATATATTTTACTATTTTATCCTTCACCCCCATTAGATTGCAAGCACTGTGAAGGCATTTTTCATTTTTGTATCTTTCCCAGGTTCTACTTACATGATGTGATTCATAAATCATGGTTGGAATGAACTCTATGTGGGGAGGAAGTAGAAGCTGAAACAGGAGATGTGAACTCAAACTGAAGAACTATAATTCACAGTTTTCCCAAGGGTCAGTCTGGCTAGTAATGTATATTTCCCATTTTATTAAGTTTTGGGAGGTTTTCTGGAGAAGGTGCTTTCTGAATAAAATCTTTAAGTAGGAGAATAATATTGTGGGAATGAATTGGAGACTGTTGTAGGATCATGGTGTGAAGTTAGGGAATGAAGATAGACTATCTCATAGAAGGTCTGAAAAAAAGCTGTTCTGATTGAAATATAGAAAACTGAGGAGAATGTAACAAGATATTAAGGCAACTAGAAAAGGTAGGATGACAGCTAATTGGACTGAATTATACCTACCTGGATCTGATTTAGAGCTAGGGACTGTCTCTAATTATTGATAGGAAGACTTGTATGTATTTTGCTACAAGAAATGACAAGAGGGATGCTTTCAGAAAAAATTAGGAAGATATATGTGAACTAATGCAAAGTGAAGTATACAGAACCAGGAGAACACTGTACACAGTGATAACAACATTTTAATGATGATCAGCTGTGACAGTTTCTCAGAGCAATTCAATGATTCATGACAAGTCAGAAAGACTAATGATAAAAAATACTATCTACTTTCAGAGAGAGAAATTGATGAATTCTGAGTTCATAATAAAGCACATTTAAAAAATTTTATTTTTCTTGCTCTTTTATCCAACACAGCTAATATGGAAATGTGTTTTTCATGACTTCACATGTATAATGAGCATTTATTGCTTGCCTTCTCAATAGGTGGTGTTGAGTATGAAAGGAGAGAGAAATTGAATCTAAAAAATTTATAACAAAAAAGCAGAAAGGAAGACCTGTATGTACAATTGTCTCAAACATATTAATTTTAAAAAGTAAGGAAGGATATCCAAATAGTAAGCAGTAAATAAGCACTTACATTTGTCTTAAATTAATATTATATGCAATATTATATAGAGTGTAACCCAAAGTTTAACATGGGCATTTGTATAATACTCAACTCATTAGTGGAGAGAAAGGCTTCATTAGTGAGAATATAAAAATCCCCATGAAGTGGCAGCATTATTCAAATTTGTACTAGTCTAAGTCTAATTATATGGGCAGTGAGATGGTCTAATGCAGTGATGGCAAACCTTTTAAAGATGGAGCGAGAGGTCCTACCCCCACCCCGCCCCCCAGAGACTGAGTGCCGTGCCCCACCCTCCCACATTATCCCCCCATCCTCCCCTTAACCCCAGACAGGGGAAGGAGGAAGCAAACAAAAACCTACCTTAAACTGTGGTCAAGTCACTTAATCCCCATTACCTAGTCCTTACTACTTTTCTGCCTTGAAACCCGCATGCAGGATTGATTTCAAGATGGACAGTAAGGGGTTTGGGTTTATTGGTTTGGGTTTTTTTTTTAAGTTTATACCAGAGAAGTATGAGCTCCATCAGTTTTACCAAACTTGGAAAAAGGTTCAAGTAGGAGCCAAGCCTATTTGGGAGATCATCTCAAGACTGAACCAAGTTTGGAGAAGCCCATGGCCAAAAATCTGGCTCCCAAGTGATTAATTTCAGGGACACAAAAACTTTTGAAATGATACAGTCTGGTCTGAAGAGTCTGCCTTTGCTCTGCATCAGTGGAGGGAGTGCCAACCTCAGAGAAATCTCAGATCTTTTGATTTATTGAAATCTGGGGGAAATCTGCCTATTAGTTACCCATACTTCTTCACTTTCATCTGAGAGAGTTTCTATAATTCAAAGTTATCATTTCTTCAGGGTAGAATTTTTTAAAATAAGAAAATCATTACTAAATCAAAACATTCTACCAGTTATGTTGCATGCCCAACTTAACATGGCAGGAAATATTTCTCTTTCCATTCTCTTAAGCTTAATTTGTACATTAAGAGACCCAGAAGCATATATTTTTATGGAATACTAGAGAAAGAGAACCCAGAATACTATTTGTCTCCCTCTTTCTAGCCTGTCTGCTGTCAGCACATTCCCTATATAGTTTCCATTCATGCCTCTTTCATCCCATCTTGGAAACTCTTCATCAATAGTTTATTGTTGAGAGCCCTGTCTAAATTAAATGTGAACTTCTCCTTCCTTAGCTTTAGGCCATTTTTATCAAACGTCTCCCAGATGGGCCCACTCCCCTGCCCCCAATCATGAGGACTTTCTTTCTCCTAGACTGCTGGAGAATTAACCTTCAAAGAATTTTCACCCCATTTTCATGGTCATTGTTAAAGCTCCAATCTTAGCCTATGAACCTTTTCCTGGGGTTGATGTCTGGTTGATTTCCAGGCCACCCAAACTCTAAGAGGCATCCAAAAACAAGAAACAAAAAGAGTCCCTACAGAAGCTCAGCTACAGGGAGGTTGGAATACCCATCCCCACAGTGATATGTTACACTTATGGTTCCACACAATAGAGCTTTCTTTTCCTACTATGCCCAAATATCAGAGCCTATCTTGTTAGATGGATCTTCTTTGCACCCTTGGCCCAAATTTCTTTTTTTAGACATACTTGAACTCTATGTCTGAGACTCAAGTTTTGTTCTTTATTCCTCTATCAGTGCTCTCCCACCCCCAACTGCTGCTTCCTTTGGTCAGTGAATTGCCCATCAGTGTTCTCTTGAACAACTTCAACACAACCATACTTTGTTTGGTCCCTATCTATGGGTTTGGCCTTCTGAGAAGGGTTATTGTCCTGGGCATGACCGCTGGGTCAGTGACTTATTCAGGCCATAGTTGGTGGAATCACCACTTTGGGATGTTCTATGAAGTTAAAACTTCAAGGAAATTGGTGTGAGGGCATCCTAACAACCAGGAGTTGAACAAGCCTCCTCAGCCTTGCCAAGGCAAGAATTCACTCTGTCATCCTCCATGCTAAATCTAAACTGACCTTTCTACGACCAGAGACATGATGCAACTCCCCAAAAGTCTAGTTTGTGAAGTAGAGCTGGTGATTGGAAACTTGGCTCTGAAATACTTAGGAGCTTCCCTTCACAAGCAAAATGAGCAGATATTAATTGAAACCCATTCTCCCAATAAGTAACATTCATTCTCAGAGCCATAACTTGGAGTTCTGAGATCAGAGGGCAAGTAATTCAGTTAGATGAGGGGTAGTAAAGGGGAGAAGACAGAGATTCAAAAATACCCCAAATCTAGTATAATATGGGGGAAAGTCAGGGCCAGGAGATGGGTATATTGGTGATGGGATCATCACAAAGGGATAGCCTAAGACAGGGGACAATGGGGGACATATTTGACTGGGGGGTAGTTGCTGGGTGGCACAGGACTTGCAGAAGATTGTGAGACATGCATAAATGATCACAGGGAAGAAGCAGATCTCCCAGAATGACAACACCCTGAGAGAGAAAAGCAGTATGCCATAGATGTCATTGACCTAGGGCAAAGTTCTCATCACCTTATCCTAGTTACAGAACTGGATTCTGATTATTATTCCTTATTTTCTCACTTTTAGCAAGCAAGAGGAAAATTCACTTTCGATATACTTTGAATTACCTACTATTATGGGAGTCATACATCTTTTATGTTTTCATCTCAAGATGCCAAAAAGCCTCATTTGTGTTAAAACAAAGCCTGCTGAGAGTTTGGGATGTTTATATTAACCCAGACCTTTTAAGTCTACTTTATAATTTGCATATAATAAAAGACTATCTTAGCAGAAAAATACACAAGATAGGAGTTCTGGCTTCTCTTTGCCACTGAGCAAATATATGATCATGGGCAAATTCCTTTTCTAAATGTCTGCAAAATCAGCAGTTTGGACTAGGTGACCAAGAGCCTATCCTAAATTGCAGTTCCAACATAAATGATTCTTCTTTTCACTTTCTGGAGTTACCACGTAGTTGGATTAAATTTGTCTTTACCACCTGGTGGCTGAAAAAGGAAATCACTGAATATTATCTTCAAAAATGCTCTTTGTATTTCTTTTTCATCTACACTGAATGATTGTCTTGCCACTGCCCTTCTCCCTCTCCTTAATATTTCATTTTGAAATTATATTGGGGGAAGGCAGCTAGGTAGCACAATAGATAAAGTGCTAGGCTTGGAATCTGGAGGACTTGGGTTCAAATCTATCCATGGACATGTCCTAGCTGTGTGACCTTTGGCAAGTCACTTAACTCCACTCGTATAACCATTGCCACTCTTCTGTCTTAGAAATGGATATTAAGACAGAAGGTAAGAGTTTAAAAACAAGAAAAAAGAAACCATAAAGGGCATGTAAGGTTTACGACAGTATGCATGTTTATAGGACAACACAGTTTGCTAGCAACTCTATCCTCAAACATTTTGCGTATCTTCAGTAAGCAAAGCAATGACAGCCTTACTCAAAACAGAAGAAAGAAATAGTGACTGCACAGGCAAGGAGGAAAAAATGTAGAATTTTTACTATCTTTTCCTTTATGCATTGAATTTTTTAAAAAATCCTGCCACCAGGAGAAAATATTCTAGGCTAAGAATCTCAGGCTGTCTAGGGCACAGGATGTGATGTGCCATAATTGCACGACTTGTTTGCTGTTGATTCTATCGACTCAAGCAAAATATTTTCTGGTAGGAAGCCTGGTGTTTCCAATTGTATGCACAGGCTGCTCCAAAGATTATCAGGATAGAAACCTGGATAAGACTTAGCTTCCTGAATCTCAATCCAAAGCACATCAAAGCATTGCTGGCAGGTAGAAGAAATGAATTTGAATAATGAAAACCTTGCCTCAAACTAGAGATTTTACTGTACATACCAACCATCCATTTCGATTTGATTAATATTTATTGAGTGGCTACATGTACCCAGCATGGATATCAAGATGGTATGCAAAGCTTGAGGGTACTAACAGTTTCCTATATGCTGAACTCCAATTGCCAGAGATATCGTCTTCGACAGTCTAGGAACATCATTGAAGAGTTTTGTCATAAATTGTGTACTGTGGGCCTCTGAACAATCTGAAAATTCATAGGTTGTTGACATCTCTGTTCTGAAAATAAAATTCACATTTTACCACAATTTACCAGATAGCTACTATCTTTAATTAAGACTGACAAACTTCTGAGATTACATGTATGT
Source organism: Gracilinanus agilis (assembly GCF_016433145.1). NCBI lineage: Eukaryota > Metazoa > Chordata > Mammalia > Didelphimorphia > Didelphidae > Gracilinanus > Gracilinanus agilis. The sequence goes on from NC_058130.1 coordinate 380,206,872, forward strand.
ATATGAGTGGGGTATAGACCCTTATATGTTGAGGTCCAAAAATCACTTTAAAAAGGTAGAAGTTAAATAAACAAACCATTTGTCTAAAAAGAGGACTGCCCAACCCAGATTTTTGAGTCTTTTCCATTCATAGAATGGCTTTCTATACCTCAATCACCAAGTAAGAAAATATAAACAGAAAATGTGATGTTCTAGTTCACCAGTGATTCATGGACAATGTATGTTCTTGATAACTGACCAATTCTATTGACTCTTCTCTTAGCCCCATAAAATCTGATTCTCCCAGTTTTCAAACTCCAAGACTTCACATATTTGATTTCTGTTTCCAACAAGGTCTCATACTACTTCTCTGAAACTTACTGCTGTCAAAGAGAACCTCAGAGTTTCATTCAAAAACAATATCCTCTTCAATCAAAATTAGTGGAAGGAAGATGGAGCGTCACTTCTCCTCTACCTAAGAAAAGAACATCTTCTCAAAGGGAAAATGATTTGTGTATATCCAATTTACTTCCACTTAGCCAATACATACATACATATATGTATATATGTATATGTATATATATATACATATATATATATATATATATATATTAGCAGTTACTATGGTAGAGTTAATCCTTGTAAAGGATGCAGGAGGAATGGAATGCATGTTCTCTGCTCTTGAGGAAGGGTTTACAATAAGATAGATTTTAATTCAAATTAAATCTCTTCCTAGCTCCTTGACTCTGGGCAAGACACTTAACCCAAACTGCCTAGCCCTTACTACTCTTCTGCCTTGGACTCCTCAGTGCTGCACACAGCATAAGATTTTAATTCAACCACTTAGATTATATTAACTTTTTATTTGGGGCTTCCCTTATATACTGTTGATTTATATTGAGCTTGCAAACCACTGAGATCCCTAGGTCCTTTCTAGGACTTGATAATCCCATTAGAAAAAAAGAAACGAGACTTATCTGGCATGAATTGTTCATGCTGGATTTTAGTGTGTCACTTCCCTTTGAAAATGTTCCTCAATCCTCCCCTTGTTAATGGATTAGGTCATTTTGTCAGGACTAGAAGTTAAACAGTTTTAAAGGACTCATGATGAAAAATGCTATACCTCCAGAGAGATTGTTGCTGAAATCTGAGTGCAATTTGAAGTATAAATTTTTTTCATTTTCTTTATTTTTCTTGCTTTTTTCTTGTAACATGGCTAATATAGAAATATGTTTTGCATGATTTCATGCATAATTGATATAACTTTGCTTGCCTTGCCAATGGATGAGGGAGGGGCAGGAGAAAAGAAAAGAATTTTGAACTCAGGATATTTTTTTAAAAACAAATGTTGAAAGTAAACAATAAATGTATTTTTTAAAAATGGGAGGTAAACTCACTGGCCTTCAGTCTTTAGTCTCTTTTTTTTAAACTGAGAGAATTTTTAAAATCTCCATTCCTATTGCACTTCTCTTCTGCAAAAATTTTCAAAATTAGCTGACAGAAACTCAGTCATTACCTATCCATGATCCAGCTCTTCCAGAACAGAAGTGTTGACACAACTCTGCCAGCAAAACTCCCAAGAGTAAGGAATCAGATAAAAATATAATTTGAGAAATATTTATCAAAATAAATAAAAATATCATAAAAGTAAAGTTGTTATAAAGTTTAAAGTTTAAAGGAGAAGAAAACTCAGGTGGAAAGTCATATAAAACCAACATACACAGACTGAAAAATTTATAAAATAAAAAATCTCACAACAAAATTAAAATATTATAAAGAAAGCAATAGAAAAGTTGTCTAAAATACAAGAAGATATAGATAGTAACTTTAGGTGACTAATGTTTAGAAGTTGTTAAAGTCAGCAAAAATATAAAGTTGAAGGAAATTATAGATCTGAACAGAATATTGGAAAAATAAGTTGCTAGACCCATACAACTATTTAATGGGTTTATTAATATTATACTTATTTTGGGAAATTACACAGTGCCTTTACAAAAGCCAGTCACATGCTAGAATAAGCAAAAAAAGTAGACATGTTAAAAATTCCTTTATAGATCAAAATTCAGTTAAAGTAATTATCAATAAAGAAAATGTGAATAAAAGTTACCAATTAAAATGACACTAAATAATGGAATTCTAAATAATAAGTACATCAAAAAACTACATAATATTAACAATGAATAATATGGTAATACTGGGACAAATAAAAAACTATGCAATATAATTAAAGCAGATCATGCTTTTGAACATTCTGCACCTATTCCTCAGTACCCTGCACAGCGTAAGGCCTTAATTCAACTGCTTAGATTCCATTAACTTTTTATTTTGGGCTTCCCTTACATACCATTGATATATATTGAGCTTGCAGACCACTTAGATCCCTAGGTCCTTTCTAGAACCTGACAATCCCATTAGAAAAAAAAAAGAAACAAGATTTGTCTGGCATAATTTGTTCATGTTGGATTTTAGTGTGTCACTTCCCTTTGAAAAATGTTCATCAATCCTCCTCTTGTTAACAGATTAGTTGAATGTTAACTATTGATTTGTTTCTATTAACAATTGATTGTTAACGGATTAATTGAAATTAAACAGTTTCAAAGGACACTCATAAAAATATATATTGTCAAGAGAAGAAGAGAGAATTCTAACAAAAAGGATATGCTATTTTTAAAAAGAAACCTAGAAATTCATTAAACAAATGAATCCCTGAGTAAACACAAAAGAAGAATATTTGAAAATCAAAAGAAAAATAGGCAAAATTGAAAAGACTATGTACACTTCTTTTTTCTGCTTATCGAAAGTAAGCTCCTTAAGGAAAGAGATGGTTTCATTTTTTTGTTTTTTGTATCCCTAGTACAATATTAGCACAATGCCTATCACATAGTAGGTACTCAATAAATGTTTGTTAATTAATTTAGTATTAAACTAATAACTAAAATAAGGAACTATTCTTCTTAAAGACTACTATTAAAAAAAGAGGAAAATCAAATCGTCAAAATAAAAAGCCTCAATTGTGAATTCACAATGAATAATGAGAAAGAAAAGGATCAGAAAACAAGCAAAGGACAATAAAATATAGAATTTATAAGAAAAATAACCAGAAAAATCAAAATTACATAAATACTTGTCAAATTAACAAAACGACAGAGATCTTAATCTAATCTAAATAAAAATCAAGAAGTCCTGGATTAAATTTATTTTATTTTATATTATTTGTTTATACTTTTAAAACTACCTTATACATTTGCAAATGAATTATATCAATAATTTATTGTCAATGATACATGTAAAACCCAGTGGAATTGCTCATTGGCTCCAGAAGGGGAAAGGGAGAAAGGGAGGGAAAGAACATGAATCATATAACCATGGGAAAATATTCTAAATTAATTAATTAACTAAATAAAATTTTAAAAAACTTTGTCAAACTAATCTCTATGCCACATAAATTTTTTTCAGAGAGACACTCTACCACCCTCCTTTCATGAAATAATTATGGCCCTAATTCTTAAACCAAGTAAGCAAAGAGAATCATAGTCCAAATTATTGAAGAAACATTGATACAATAATTTTAAACAAAATATTTGCAATTATAGTACTTTGTCCAAAAATATCTATTATGGTAAAGTTCAAATTATACTAGAGATGCCAGGACAGCTCAACATTAGGAAAATACAAAATTAATAAAATTAATAACAAAAATAGTTACATTATTGATAAAGAAAAGTGCTTTGATAAAATATAGCACTGATTCATATTTAAAATGCTAAAAAATAAGCCTGTGGGTGAACTGAGGGGACTTTTCTTAATATTAGGTAAAATATTTATCTAAAACTAAGTGCTGGCATGATTTATAACAAAAGAACATTGAAAAGTTTTTCTAATAAGTTCAGGGTGAAGTAAGGATATTTCTTTTTCTACTATTATTAGACTCTGTACTAGAAATGTGAACTATAGGAGCGAGATAACAAAAAGTAATTAAGGGAATAAGCACTGGCAAAAAGAAAGGAAAACTGTCCCTAGATTCAGATAGAATGATTTACTTAGAAACCTCTTAAGAGCTGATGAAAAACCAATAAAAAATAAACTAGTGAATTAGTAAACTAAATTGGTGTAGTGGGATTCAAAATATATCCAAAAATCATTTAAAAATACTATTTAAAAAAAAAAAACAGTGGATAAGAGAGAACTGGTCTCAGGATCTGAGAACGGGGTTTGATGGAGTTGACTACACTGTAACTTAGAAGAGACAGGAGAAGAGTGAGGTCTTAAGACCAAATGGAAAGAGGAAAGTATAGTGAATAGTAAATTCAGGAAACTGAACCTGACCTTAAAATTTTGCCTTAGACCAGTTCTGTCTTTACCAGGATATTGGTTTTATGTCAGAGAATGGCAAAATTTGGGATCTTTTCAGATGCAATTCAAATTTATTTACCAAGTTATGATAATATCATCATCATAATTACTCTTACAATCTTTTTTTACAAAGTACTTAGAAAATCCCTTCTTCTATGTTGGAAGAAAAGGAGTGAGATATTTGCTTACTTATTCATTCACTAATTTAGTGCATTATATTATTATACTGTATTTTGACACATTAGTCTCTTCTGGGCCAGACTTGAATTAGGCCAGTCTGAGCTTTGAGGCTCAAGATTAGGATTAAATGGCATACTTATAGACAATTTAACAAAGTCACAAACTTCATTTCTAGTTCTCTGCCAGTACAAAAAAAAAGCATAGCTATAAATGCTTTTTTAAAAAAATACATATGAATTCTTTTGCCTCTTTGATATCATTGGAGAATACTTCAATAATATTACTAGTTCAAAGGTTTAGTGGATTTCTGTTGGGATAGGAGCAACATTATTTCACCTTGCTTTCCAGAATGGAACTGTAATCAACATATAGTTCTAACAACAATATCATTAGTTTGTACTATTTCTCAAGACCCTCCAAGAATTGTCATTTATGTTTTTTGCCATCTTTGCTAAACTGGTGAGTGTGAGGTAGAATCTAAGAATTGTTTTGATTTGTACTTCTCTTGTCATTAGTGATAAGTAGCACTTCTTTTTATATCACTTCCCTTTTTTTTACAATGAAAGTTCCTTGAGAGTAGAAATTGTATCATTTTTTGTACTTGTGTACTTCCATAATGACTGACAGATCCTTTGTGGTTAAAAATTTTTTTTGACTGATTGATAAAGTTTGCTGTTTTTTAAAGTACCACCCATTAATATAATTTAATCATTTTTAAATTGGAGAATGGCTATTATATATTTTATCATTTCCCTATATATTGGATATCAAATTTTTATCAGAGAAAATTGTTTCAAAATCTTTTCCCAATTAACTTCTTTCCTTGTAATTCTCACTATATTGACCATGTTTTTGCAAAAAGCCTTTCAATCTTAAGTAGTCAAAGTCATTCTTTTTATCTTCTATGATCCTTTTTTATCTTGTTTGGGCTAGGACTCTTCCCCTACTTATAGTTAAGAAAGTTTTCACCTTCTTCCTTGATCCTCTCTTTTGTTGTTATAAAAACTTTTATACCCATGTCCTATATCCATTTGGACCTTATTGTGGTATATGCCTAAATCTAATACTAGATTGCTTTCCTGGTCTCCTAAAAGAGTTTGTCAGATAGAGAGTCCTTCCTCCAGTATTGTATTAGAAGTATAATCATTATGTACAGTAAGTTCCTGATTAAGAATTTACAGTAGCTAAAGTCTTTTGCCATACTGACCCACTCTCATACTGACCATACTCCACCCACCAACCTATAAGATATTTCCTTCCTCTGAATCTGTGCTTCTCCTTTTGGCAATTAGCATAAACTTCCTTGTTTCAATCTTCCCTCCTTAATAGGACTAATTTTCTCAAAGTAAGAATAGTATCTTATGTTTTACTATATATCCAAAGTGTCTTAAAGACAATAGATGGCCTAAATTTGTTTGTTTTTTAAATCTAATTGGTTTTTTTTCCTCCCTCCAAAGTAGAATGTCGTCAAGATCCCAGGATTTCTGATTTTAAAAATCTCTTGACCTCTGGCAATAGGAAAGTCTTTGAATGTGTTTTAAAAAAAAAGTCTCCATCCTTGACAGAATTCATGACATAAAGTCATTATTCTCTATTCTTTTGTATATACTGTGTCCTGAAACTTGTTGACTTGACATGATTTATCCAAGGGACACAATGGCAACAGGGAGAAAAATAAACACAAAGTTTCTATAATAACGGGATCAACTGCTTCTTTTGTTCTAATCTCCTGACAACACAGGCAACTGTATTTCTAGGGCCAATTTAGAAACACCTGTCCAGAAGACTGCTAATTCAATTTTTTTAGGCTAGGTACAGGCAGGTTTAATGGAGAAGAGAGGTTAGTGATGCTGTCAATTATTGACAATAGTTGCATCCTTCTTGATTCATAGTCTTTTCTTCCTGATTGTAGTAACAAGTGTTACCAATCTCTTTCTAAAGTCTTTGTATTCAAATTTCATTTTTTAAATCGATGGGGGGAAATCCCAACATCAAACAGGAGTAAATTAAGACATTCCATTCTTGCAGATCCTTAATAATTTCACTTGCCTCCCTACAGTCAGTCATTTCGACAATGCCCTCAATAACACACTAGCATACCTGATCCCCTTATATTCTGTCTTGTTTTCCTTGCCAATCTCCAACTTTGGCAATTTACACTGTCCACTTTTGCTTCTCCTGCTCCCCAGCTGCTGAGTGTTGCTGGAGAGTTATGAAATCATGCCAATTGGGTCCATTACAAATTCATGCTATCTAGCCTCACTGCTGTCTTGGCAATCTTTCTATATTCATCTCTTGCTGACTCCTTATTGAATTCCCTACAACAGCTGTTCCTAACTTTGCTCTAGAATCTAAACAGGTTCCTCGACTGCTCACACTTAGCAGATAACCTTATGTTTTATTTCTCTGACATCAAAACTATCTTATATGAGCTGCCTCAATTTCTTTCTTCATCCCTTCAAAACTCTATATCTTTACTCATTTCTCTCTTGCCTTAGAGGAAGAAGGGTTTGTTTTGGTAAAGCCAGTCACTCTACCTGTGCTTTCAATACCATTCCCTTTGATGTTATTACTTAGAAAGGAAGCATGGTGGATATGGATAGAGCTGGTCCGTGAATCACAAAGACCTAGGATTGAAAGCTCATTCATCAGTTTTGTATAACCTTAGGCAACTCAAAGAGTTTCTCTGGGTCTTGGTTTCCTTGACTATAAAATAAGAAGGTTGGATTTCATGATCCCTAAGATTCTTCTAGCTATAAATCACAGGTAATTTCACTTCTCATTCCCTCACCTTGTTCTACCAATCTCTATCTGCTCTTACACATTTAGTTTCTCTTCTTCCTCTGTCTCCTCTTCTCTCTACAAACATTCTATATACACAATATATAGGTATAAATATGAATATATACATATACATATGTCTATATGTAAGACAACTGGGTGGTGGAGTAGATAGAGCATTGGGCTGGAGTCAGGAAGACTCACCTTCCTGAGTTCAAAGCTGGCCTCAGATACTAGCTGTGTGACCTTGGGAAAGTCATGTATCCCTGTTTGTCTCAGTTTCCTCATCTGTAAATGAGCTGGAGAGGACAAGACAAACCACACCAGTATCCTTGTCAAGAAAATGGAGACATGAAGAGTCAGACATGACTGAAAATGACTTAACAAAAAGATGTATGTGTGTGTATATACTCTGGTGTTTTTTGTGTGTGTGTGTATGTGTGAACACTCACAAGTTGTGTCTTTTCTTCCTTTCACTAATTGAAAAATAAGTAGTGTCCATGCATTACTTCTCTTTCCTCATTACCCATTCAGTCCTTAATCTCTAGTGAATAAGGGATTAATCCTTTACCTATTCCCTATCAATGTAATGCTCTTTTGAAGGTCATCAAAGACCAACCACCCCTAATCTTCATGTCCTCTGGTCTTTTCTGCTCTTATCCACCATGACTGCTCTGCTGATTACCATATCCTTCTTGAAACTGTTCTCCCTTGACTTCTTTAGCACTGTATCCAGTTTTTTTGTCTCAATTCCTTTTTTGACTTTTGCCTTATGAATATGAGTGTTTCTTAGGATTCCATTTCAGGGACTCTTTTTTTCTCTTGACTCTCTCTGCCTAAACAATTTGTTTTGCTCCTACGCTTCATGTGGATTACTCCAAAATTTCAAAGTACCAGCTAAAGTATTTATTAAATGCTATGTGCAAAGTGCTCTCCTCTTATGGTATCCATATTCTAAGGAGGAAGATAATATACAAGATTTCGGCTGCTACTTAGATCAAAAAGGTCCTCTAGTCCTCAGAGTGCAGAGGTAAAGCAAATTTTAATGCCTCTTCTTTCGTGTTATTTCCACTGAAAAAGAAATGCTACCACTTTCTGATACTGAAAAATTCAACAATACCAAGGATTTTGGTGACATGGACTTTCTTTTCAGGAAGTCTTCATCAGTAACTGTGGCTGCCACACCAGCAGGAGCAGAGGCCAGGCTGTATATCTGCAGGGCTTCCCAGGAAGATAACTGCAGGTACCGGGCTAGAAGCATTGCTATTACCAATGGCTGGTCTTAAACTATCAAGAGGCTGCCCAGACTTCTCAAATTTTGGCAGGGAAAGAGAAAAGGAGAGAAAGATACTCTTAGTTACTCTTTTGCCCCTCAGAGAGAAGCTTTTTTATCCACTGTTACCCAAAGAGAAGGTGAGGAATTGAGATGATCCACATTTCTCCATTCTTTATAAGGGAAGAGAGGCAGGGGAAAGAGATTTCTGTTTCTCAGCTCCTTCTCTTTGAATATTATAAACTACAGCTTTTCTTCTACATTACAGACCATCACAGATTTGGAAGTCAATGCAGGGATCTCTGCTCCTTTACAAAGAATCAACTTTTGAAATAAAAAGATCTTGCCTTATTCATGATAGAAAGCTACTTCATAAATTTCATCAATGTAATTCATTGGGGGCCACCATTTTGAATTAATGGGATCCCTTCTTATTCATAAAAACAAAAGAACCTTCATTCTAGTCAACCAGGAACATTGGAGAATCACTATTTCCCAAGACCTGTTGTCTAAAGCTTGGGATAGAAAAACATAGAATTATTCCCCAATTTTAAATAGCTAGAAAGCATAATTGAGCATCATCTATTAATTATGACATTGCCAAGACATGACTGAGGAGACACATTTCATACAAACTCCTCTCATTGCATATGTCACACTTTTTACAATATTACTTTGTTTTATTGGATTTTGTTATGAAATGGTCTGAGAGCATCAGGAGGATGAAACATATTGGGCAATGTAGATGGAGGAAAACCAAAAGCTATCAGTACAAATTAAAATGCAGCAGCATTGCTAAATTGCAAAGAGGTATCACAAGAAGATTTTTAGTGGAAGCCAACAATGATATAGATGCCAAAGTCTAGGCATTTCTTAAACACTGGAGATGTGAAAATCTTACTCCTCAAAATCATAATCCTCTTAAAAAACACACTGGTTACTTAACTGCAGTAAATATGGCTCCATGTTAGTTCTGAGGGAGTTGAGAGGGGGATTGAAAACTTTTCCAAAGTAGAGAGTCTAGATTCGACCCAATCTTTCTGGCTTACTGGAGAATGGGTTGTAATACAGAAGAGTGGTGGGAGGCTAATTCTTACAGGTTATGGGGATACGTGTTTGAGGATGTCAGACTATAGTTACTGAAACCTTTGAGGAGGTATTGTCTCTTTGTTGACTCTTGCAGCAGTCTGTGGCATAAGAAAGAGAATCACAGAATCACAAAACGTCAGAGGCCTTTGGGTCCTGTTCATTTTTTTTTTTTGGCTTGGATCTTCGATTATGTTAGGGAACTCCTAGTAAGGAAACTCCTTCAATCAAACAACATGGCAAGTACTCAGCAACATAAAGTCTTAGAGAGTTGTCTGGGACTCTGAGAGGTTAACTGACTTGTCAGAAAGCCAATATGGGTCAAAGACAGGACTGAAACCTTTCTGATTCTGAAAATAACTCTCTATTTCAAATTTGGTCTCAGACACTTACTAGCCTCAATTTCCTCATCTGTGAAAATGAGATAGAGAAGAAACTGGCAAACCAGTCCAGTATCCTTGCCAAGAAAACCCCAAATGGGGGCACAAAGAGTCCAACATGACTGAAACTACTGAACAACAGTAAATTTCTTTCTTTATGTAAAATCAAAATCTACCTCTCTGCAGTTTCTATGAATTGCTCCAAGTTCTGTCTTTTATGGTCAAGAAGAACAAGTCTAAACATGTAGCTAGACATGTAGGAAAGAATTCATGTGGAAAATATCTGAGGGTGTTAGTGGAAAATAAAGTCAATGTGAGTCAATAATGTGTGACAGCCAGATAAGGCAGTGAGATCTCAGAATGCCTTTAGAGAGATACAGCATCCAGAATAATGGAAGTATTAGTTGGTAGCTTTTGCTTAGTTCAGCCCTACTCAGATCACATCTGGAATATTTTTTTCAGTTCCAAGAGCTCCATTTTAGGGAGGACATTTAAGAAAAAGCATATTAAAATCAAGTTAGCCAGGATGGTTTGGGAAATAGAAACTATGTTATGTGAAGATCAGTTTAAAAAAACAAACTAGGAATGTTCATTTTTGAGAAGAGAAGGCTTGGGGGAATGGGACATGATAGATGCTTTGAAGAGATGCTGTATTGAATGAAGGAAGATTAGACTTATTATGCTTGGTTGGAGTTGGCAGAGCTAGGACCAAACTGGAGAGAAGGGATTTTTGGATTGACAAGAAGGAAGATTTCCTAATAATTAGAGTTATTCAAAAGTAGATTAAGGAGGGGGCAGCTGGGTAGCTCAGTGGATTGAGAGCCAGGCCTAGAGACAGGAGGTCCTAGGTTCAAATCCGGCCTCAGACACTTCCCAGCTGTGTGACCCTGGGCAAGTCACTTGACCCCCATTGCCTACCCTTGCCAATCTTCCACCTATAAAGTCAATACACAGAAGTTAAGGGTTTAAAAAATAAAATTAAAAAAAAGTAGATTAAGGGATCCCTCAGGAAGAAGGGGGTACCCCTTCCCTAGAAATACTTAAATGATGACTGGATTTCCACTTCCAGGTAATAGTTTAGAGGCAATTCCTGCTCAGATATAAATTGGATGATTATCTTCCAAGTCAGAAATTTTATGATAACTGTGTCACAAGTGATCTAATGACAGCTGAATCTTGCCTATTATCTCAGAATGAATCATGATAGCAACTTCAAATGCTTGTGCCTGTATTAATGACCACTGGGCGATGGTATTTAAAAGTCAGAGGACCTTGACATGAGTGAGTACATACATGGAGTATATACACATACCTTTCCATGTGTCCATATACCTTTCTAGTCAATGCCTATTCTGGGTGGAAATTTCCTAAAGTGAGAAAGATTTCTTTTTTCAGTTTCTAAAATTCAGACTTAAGTCAGCAGGGATATCTGGAGAAAATTTTAGAGAAATAACTCTGTTTTTAAGACTGTTTTATTCTCCTATCTGCATCTTTTGGTTTTCATCTTTTTCTCCTCCTCCTCCAACCCAGATTTTGGAACTCTCATGTTCCCAGTGCCTGTTGGACTGACAATCCATTATGTCATGTTTTGAATCCTTTCTTGATCACTTTCTACCATCAAAACTTACTTGTCCCAATTCCCCTTCTCCCAGATATTTGGCTGTCTAATATAAGAAATTAATTCTTCCAAATGGTTAATGCTCAAGTGTTTTGCTTCTGATACACACATATGCGTGTTTTAGTGTATATATATATATGCATATATATCAGTATAGAGCTGTATCATAAATTTTATCTATCTATCTATCTATCTATCTATCTATCTATCTATCTATCTAACTTTCTATCTTAAAAGAGAACTTCAATGCCTTAACCGAAATAAGTAACCAGTGGTGCTGAGTTCCCATAGAAGCAGCAGGACAGATATAAATATTTTGAGGCAGAAAAAATCCTTGCAGCATTCCTCAAATAACAAATCTTTTGCCTAAGGCTAATTTTCCGATATTCCTTTTAGATGATCTACCTTGTGCTTGTTTGCCATGGTTGACCTGGGGTTTGGGAGAATGTGATCTCTATATCCTTCAACTGAATGCACTCTATGTAGTTCATTTTTTCAAAAACAAAAAGGATAAATGCATTTGATCACCCACTACATAACCCCATTGTCCTTTGGCAAAAAAAAAAAAAAGAATAGATGGGATCATAAAGGAAAAGAAGGAGGAGGAAAAGGAAAGCCACTTGAAACTGGAGTTCCAAATGCATCCAAATGGCATCAAATAATTAAATAATTCCCTCTGAAATGAACTGAATTTCCTCAAGAATGATGGACTGGCTGGTGATTGTTATTCTACAACATCTATGATTTCATTGTCATAGGTTATAAAAGAGTGCTTGATGAAGGAACTTCCTTTCTTGATATAGATTAGAACCTTCTCTGAAATTTAGTTTTTTCTTTAGATTTTTACTTTTCTTTATTTTTAAAATTGATTTGTCTGTTATATTATAATAATTGGGTTAACTCCCTCTGTCTCCTCCCACCATTAGAGAAGGCATCATTTGACAAAAAGATATATGTATATATAAAATGATGTCTTACTTATTTCTATCATCAGTTCTTTTCCTCAAAATGGACATACATAAACTATTCTTCTAACAATATTTCTATTGCTGCATATAACATTCTTTTCGTTCAGCTTGTTTCACTCTTTACAATTTCAGACAGGTCTTTCCATGTTTTTTCCAAAATTAACCTAATCAGCATTTCTTATACCGCAATAATATTCTATCACAATCATATGCCACAACTTGTTAAGGCGTTTCCTAATTGATGATTGGCCCTTTGAGTTACAGTTCTTTGTCACCCCACAGAGAGCTGCAATATATAACATATAGGCTCTTCTCCTTTTTTCCTGGATCACCTTAGGAAATAAAACTAATAGTGGTATTAAAAAGGTATGCACAGTTTTATAACTCTTAGAACATAATTCCATATTGCTCTCCAAAATAGTTGATCAGTTTACAGTTCCACCAATAATGTATCAATGTCCCCATTTTTGACATTCCTTCCAATTTGACATTTTTCCCTTTCATTTTATTTTTATTTTATTACATATCATATATATCATGTATTTATAATATTAACATACTAATATTTAATAATTAATTTAATCTAATAATTGATAATAATATTATTATATATTATTCCCTTTTATTTTTATTTTTGCCAATTGATGATATCTCAGAGTTGTTTTGATTTGCAGTTTTCTAATCAATATGATTTAGAGCATTTTCAGATAGTTTTATATAGCTTTTATTTTTCATCCAAAAATTATCTTTTCATATCTTTTAACCATTTATCAGTTGGGGAATTTATCATATTGGGGAATGTCTTTATCTATTTGACAGTCCTTTACATATTTTAGATACAAGACCTCTCTCCAAGAAACTATCTATAATCTGCCCCCCAACCTACTATTTTCCTTTTAATCTTGGCTACATTCGTTTTATTTTTACAAAAACTTTTTGATTTAGTGTATTCAAAATTATCCATTTTACATCTCACAATGTTTCCTATCTCTTGTTTATTCATAAATTCTTCTCTCTCTAAATCTGATAAGTACTATGTTCCCTACTCTTCTAATTTGTTTATGATATTTCACTTTATGCCTAGGTCATATGTGCATTCTGATCTTATCTTGGTAAATGGTGTAAGGTATAGGTCTATATCTAGTTTCTGCCAGATTGATATCCAATTTTCCCAACAATTATTACCAAATAGTGAATTCTTATTCCAAAAAACTGGATCTTCACTTTTGTCTAAAACAAGCTTACCATAATCTTTTACAACTGTTTATTATATATTCCACTGATTTACTTTTCTATTTGTTAGCCAGTACCAGATAGTTTTGATCATTACTTCTTTATAATATAGTTCAAAATCTGATATTCCCAATATTCCTTTCTTTATAGTTTCATTAAATCTTTGATATTCTTGATCTTTTGTTTTTGCAAATGAATTTTATTATTTTTCTAGCTCAATAAAATAATTTTTTGGTAATTTAGTTAGGATGACATTGAATAGATAGATTAGCTTAGGTAGGATTATCATTTTAATTCCAGGTGGCCCTTCCACATTGCAACTTTCCCATTCGTGGTTTTAGCATATCTTATTGAAATAAGAAATTAAATAGGAATTTGAGGAGAGTTTTGAGGAAGCCACAAATGTCACACAAAGGCCAGCAGAAGACATGGAAAAGGTTTACCAATTCATAAGCACAATATATATGTATATATATATATATATGCATGCATATAGTATTATATGGCATCAACATTTTATCTTTTAATGTTATAAATATATACAATTTTAAAATAAGTTAAAATTAGTAAAAAGTTAAAGTTTGTGAAAAGAATGCAAAAGTCAGTGGATGACACACAAAGGCTAGAAATGCTAACATTGGCCTAAATATAGCCTGTGACCAAATAAATATTTAACTGGAATTTTACAATAAGGTACTGTAACTCCCCACAAAAGAAAAAGAAAAAAATTAGATTTCTCTAATAAAAACAGAGGGCCAAAATTTTTTACCTGACTTTTCCAGATTGTGGGGAGGGGAGGTGGCACTATGCTCAACACCCACAATGTGGAAGAGATACTTATATAATGGCTCTGTTCACCCATTGAAAGAAGTAACTGAATGGCAGCTTACAACTGACAAATAACAGGGAAGGAGCTTAATATACAGGGAGATACACTGTGAGGCACACAAAGCCCACAGGGGGAAAGAGTAACAAATAAAACTAATGGGGATTGGGAAACAGGTTGGGAGAAATAACAATAACTGAAACTTTCACAACAGCCAGGGATACTGTTAACTCTCTGTGGATTCTTGATGGTTGGGAGAGAGAATGACAAGGAAGTTAAACAAAGTTAGTTTTAATGGTGTGGAAAGGATAGGGTTGGAGAGAGAAGGCTTTCTAACTTCTAAGGGGACCAACTGCCAGAGAATGGTGGCAGTTGGGATGGTTACTCCTAAGCTATCTAACAGGCAGCCAGCAAATGGCTTAGCTGAGTGTGACAGGGGCTTTGAGAATCTCACACAACATCCTTGATGACTTTCAAATGATGTTGAGACACAGGATCGCTTCTGGTCACAGCAAGTTAATACATAAGGGCGAGGGAGTTCAGGACTTCCTGAAGCTGTTCACCAACTACAGGAAAGATCCCAACTCTACCTAGATCTTCCTCTTCTATCTTGACTTGCAGATCCAACTCCTCTATAGAGATCTCAATAGTGCAAAGGCTAGTTGGACTGCAACTCCCAGCTTCACACCTCTCCTCCAAAGCAGGAAACTATCAACTCAGTCTCTCTGGACAAACCCTTTCTAACATTCTGGGCTTTGAATGTTCTCAGCCAGCCAAGTTGGTCTACCTACTCACTACATAAGTCTAATAAGTCTATCTATAAATTATAAGTTACCTATAACACCATGAATAATTAATATTTGTCTAATTATTGTAATCTGACTTTATTTGCACAAAAAGTGTTTTATTTTTATATTTATATAGTTTCTGGTTTTGCTCTGGCAGATATACTCCTAGGTATTTTATTTTATATGTGAGTAGTTTAAATGGATTATTGCTTAACTATCTCTTCTTGTAGGACATTGTAAGTGGCATGGAAGGTATGCAGGGATGGTTTAACATAAGGAAAACTATTGACATAATTGATTACATCAACAAAAAAGGTAACAAAAATCAGAGGATTACAGCCATCCTTTGCTATCATGGGTCACTAATCATGGTTTCACTGTGTTGTGGGTTTAAAAAAATATATATACCTACATGTATGTATGTATGTATATATATATATATATATATATATATATATATATATATATATATATATATATATATAATTCTGTATCTCCGAGTTTTTGCTATACTGTGGGATTTTGCAAATCAATACTGTACTGTATCAGTGGAAATGCAGTATGCCACTACTGTTTGCACAAGCTTGCCAATATGAGATTGTACACAACACTCTATTGGCTGATGGAGTGAAAGGTGACCAAGTACAGTACTGTGTCCTGTATCCCAGGTGCTGATTGGCTCAGTGACTGTAGCATTGGTCTTTTTGCTCTCCCACACTGTGTCCATACATTCAGCATCTCTTCTTGTCCACTTCATATGCATGTAGTGTTGCTCTGAGGTGTTTTTTTTTTAAGTTTTCATGAAAGTTTGAATTTATTTCAACCCTATGCCACCCAAATGTTCTGTACCTTCTAAGGCTTCTGGCAGTGAACCCAGGCACCAGAGGAAGATGCTTACCATCAAAGAATAATAAAATAAATATAACACCTCTACTTTGTGGATTTTCACTTATCATGGGGGATCTCTGGAACATAACTCCCGCGATAGGTGAGAGATCACTGCATACCAATAGGTGCAGAACAAACTTTGGACAAAATACAACACTCCTATTAAAAAACACTGAAAAGCATAGATATAAATGGATTTTTCCTTAGAATAACAAGAAATATATACTTAAAATCCAGAGAAAACATAATTTGTAATGGGAATAAGTTAGAAGTCTTGCCTCTAAGATAGTTAAAGTTAGATGTCCATTTTCACCCATATTATTTAATTCTGCATTAGAAATGCTAGCAATAACAATAAGAGAAGAAATTGAAACAATTAGAATGAACAAAATGGCAATAAAATCATCACTTCACAGATAATATGAGAGAAAATCCTAAAGACTCTACTAAAAATTAGTTGAAATGATCAATAATTTTAGCAAAATAGTAGGATACAAAATGAACTCACATAAATTATCATCATTTCCACATTATCACCAAAAATATCTTTCAATTTAGTTTTATGGAATAGCCTAGGACTCTGAGGGGGTCAAGTGATCTACAAGAGTCACACAGTCAGTATTTATCAGGAGTGGGACTTGAATCCACATCTTACTAACTCCATGGTTAGCTCCCTAGCCACAATATTAAGCTGTTGCCAACAATTTGACATAGTTAAAAACAATAATAATAATAATAACTAATATTTATATAATGCTTTATGGTTGGTAAAGCACTTTACATATATCATGTCACTTGATCATCACCAGTTTGGAGGATTAATATTAACCTTATTATTAATCCCTTTTTACTGATGAGGAAACTGATACACCTTTGTAAATGTCTGAGAAGGAATTTAAATTCAGGTCTTCTTGATTTCAAGTTCAGTACTCTATATAGCAATAATACTACAATGCCTTAGGATTTTTTGTATTTTTTTAAAAAATTGTAAATGTGGGTTTAGACAGTTAATAGCTTTATAAACTGTCTTTGAGAATTGTAACTGAAAATGAAAATCCTCTCTATAATTACTTAGGCTGGTCCTTAGGTGCTGCCAAACATCGCAGGGCCCATATTTGAAACCCCACTGTCTGAATAATGTCTTCCAGGACTTGCTCTGCATTGGCAGAGCCTCCAAGATTCCAGTATATCCCCACATCATGATGATGCCCTGGAGGAGGATGGAGACACTGACATTCCTTGAGGTGGTATGTTCTCTATCACAAATCTCCACAAGCATTTCTGCTTTATCCTTTTCCCCCATCATTTTTTCCTGTCTCTCTTCTATTCTTTTCATTGCTTATTTCTTTCCCTCTCCATCTCTCCTTTTTATTTCTTTTCTAGTACCAACAGATATCTTGCTTATCCTGCTCCATGACAAAAGAAGATACCATCCCTAAGTGTAACTGAAATCAAAAATGGGTTAAACTCCCAGATGAGCATTTAATCCCAAATTTCAATTGTTAAGCAATTGTCTAGAGGCCTAAATTGGAACTGATACTGGGTCTAGGGAACAGAGGACTCAAGGGGAACCTGAGAGCTGTCTTCCAGTATTTGAAATGCTGACATGTGGAGGAGAGATTAGACTTGCTGTTTGTCCCCAGAGGGAAAAAGCCAGTAAAAGGGGGAAGGAGTGGCAAAGAAGTCAGTTTAACCTTTATATCAGAAAGCTGGAAATAGAGCTGTCCAAAAATGGAATGAGCTCCTTCAAGTGACAGTAGTTCCCTCCACCTTTCTTGGAGGTCTTCAAGGAGAGATAGGCTTGATGGTCACTTGTTAGGGATATTATAGGGAGTATTCTGTTTTGAGTATAGGTTAGCTGTACAGCACCTTCCCATTTATATATTCCATGATCTTGTGAGATGAGGTGAATTAAACAAATAGAAGAGAGTTTAGCTTAAAAACACACACATGAACTCAAAAGCAGAGGTGTTTATATTTGCACACATATAATTTACATATTTTAAAGAAATTGTAAACAATATGGAGTTTGTGGATTCATACATAATTTTTATGCACTTGTTTAAACAGTTAAATGTTTTTTGGTTGCAGTGATGGTTATTAAAAACATAATTAAGAAACCAATACGATCAGGTTTAAAAAAACAAAAGCAAACACATATACATATTTGCAAGAACATTTAAAAATAATCTGGTTCTATCAGGATGGTTGTTTTTTATTTTTATTTTTAAATTTTTCAAATCCTTCTCTTCTGCCTTAGAATAAATACTGCATGACGGTTCCAAGGAGGAAGAGCAGTAAAGGCTAGCCAATGGTGGTTAAGTGACTTGCCCAGGGTCGCACAGCTAGGAAGTGTATAAGGCCAGATTTGAACCCAGAACTTCCTGTCTTTAGGCTTGGCTCTCAATTCACTGAACTACTTAGCTGCTAGCAGGAAGATTGTTTATTGTAGTGATGGAATATATAGCAGATACCATTTGATGATGATACTGAAGTATGAATCTAGAAGTCTATGTACATATTCAAATGCATTCAACTCTTAAGGATCCATGCTTACAGATTTATAGTTCAGTTATTCAGTTGTGTTCAACTCTTCATGACCCCATGGAACATAGCTATCAGTGGGGGTTTTCTTGGCAAGCATACTGGAGTGGTTTGCCATTTCCTTCTCCAATGAGAACCTTTTGCTTATAGACACAACATACATAATCCAACAGAGCAGAAAATCTCAACATCATTTATATTTACATTTGGAATATATAATGTATAGTCCTTTTTTCTTTTCCTCAACAAGTTTACTACCTTAAATCTATTTAAATTCTTATACATTATATATAAGTATATATTTGCAATCTAGAAACTAAAATATATAAAGATAATACCACAAATAAATCAGTACATGAAAATATGTATTTTTTGCATATATGCATTATACTTATATATATCCAAATAAATGCATGAACGCTCATATTGCTGTTTTGTGCTCCATGAGCTTAAAGATACATGAGGAGATGGGTCAAGTATTGGCTTGTGTCAGGAAAGCCTAGGGACATTGTACTTACTGGCTGTGTGACCTTGGGCAAATCTCAACTTCTAAGGATGCTCAGGCAATTCTCCAAGATCATAAGTTACAGAGCACGGGGTAATCTGCATTCAGAGAGAAAGTTCCTTACTAAGAGCATTTTATACTAATGGAATTATGGGTATGGATCCCTCACCATCATTACAAAAATTTTTATAACACAGGTACTGGGGCCCACTCTCCAAACTTCACTGGCATTGGCTGGCAGAATCCCAGAGGAAAGCTTTGTTATTGTTCAGTTGTTTCAGTCATGTCAGATTATTTGTGACCCTATTTAGGATTTTCTTGGCAAATATGCTAGAATAATTTGTTATTTCCTTCTCAAGTTCATTCGACAAATGAGGAAACTGAGGCAAACAGGGTTAAGTGACTTGCCCAGGGTCACATAACTCATAAATGTCTGAGGCCAAGCCATACCACTGCTGGATTTATAACCCAAAGAGATAATAAGGAAAAAGACTTGTACAAAAATATTCATAGCCACACTCTTTGTGGTGGCAAAAAAATTGGAAAATGAGGAGGTGTCCATCAATTGAGGAATGGCTGAACAAATTTTGATATCTGTTGGTGATAGAATACTATTGCACTAAAAGAAATAATGAACTGGAGGGATTCCATGTGAATTGGAAAGACCTCCAGGAATTGATGCAGAGCGAAAGGAGCAGATCCGGGAGAACACCATGCACAGAGACTGATACACTGTGGTACAGTTGAATGTAATGGACTTCTCTGCTAGCAGCAATGCAATGACCCAGGACAATTCTAAGGGCTTTATGGAAACGAACGCTACCCACATTCAGAGGAAGAACTACAAGGGTGGAAACACAACTGCTTGAACACATGGGCCGATGGGGATATGCCTGGGGATATAGACTCTAAAGGATCACCATAGTGATCCATATTATCAATAATATGGAAATAGGTCTTGATCAATGACACATGTAAAACCCAGTGGAATTGCACATTAGTGACCGGAGGGTGGTGGGAGGAGGGGAGAGAAAGAACTAAATCATGTGGCCATGGAAAAAGATTCTAAATTAATTAAATAAAAAGATTTTAAGACTAAAAATAGTAGAAATAAAATATTAAATCAGGAAAAAATCAATGTCTGAGACCAGATTTGAGCTCATCTTTTCCTGGATCTAGGCCTAAAACTCTGTCCCCTGCACCATTTAGCTGCATAGAGGAAGGCTACTCTATTTCCTGTCAAGATTCTAGCTATAGCCCTGAGGGTTTGGGTTACCTTTCTATGAAGTATTTGGGCATATTCAAATATAATCTATTTTTAATTATCCATGCTAATAGATATAAGATAGATAATCCAAAAGAATTGATACTCAACATAATTTACATTTAAAATTGGAATGTGCAATGTATAGTCCTTTTTTTTCTTTTTTCCGACAAGTCCACATCTATATGCTTCTCCCCCAGGGCCACTGATAGCCATTAGTTAGCCAGATGTAATTAGTTTTTAGAAAAGGCATTTACTAAGATGATGTTGTAAGAACAGTTGGAAAAAAGAAAACATTCTCCTGAAACTCTTCCACTGGTGCATACAGAGTCTAGAGGAAAGTGGGCTCAAAGTTAGAGAACATGTGGCAAAGAGGTAACTTATCTCCTGGTTGTTGGAAATACTTTTTCTCCCTTTTGGGAGAGTTCTCATGAAGTTCCCCTTAGACATGTGGTAGCTTTCTGCTAGACTCCTTTAAAGCTAGTGACTTCAGTGTGTCTAATTTGTCCTCAGTTCTCAATGCAAACCCAACCTCTAGTCACGTCTCTCCCGAGGATGCTGCTGGGATGCTAAGTTCAAATACTCTCACTTCCCCAAAGTCATCCTTTAATCAAAGTTGGGGGAGACGGAAGGAGGTGGGGAGGAGGATATTAAGTCAATCTTGTTTCCTCCTCAAGCAAGCCTTCTCAGGGATTTGATTGGAAGTTTCTCCCACTAACCTGCAAACATTTGGATGTCTGATTCCAAATGATGTTCTCCATTTTATACAACCAAGTTGATTTGAGTATACTTTGTACGTAGTTTTATCCCATCTCATACAATTGCTTTCAAAGACTTTTTGCACCTAGTCTAAAATCTGTAAGTGATAGATTCAATATAAATTTTCACACTTGGACAAAGTATCAGGGCTAGCATCTTGTTAGTCAATAGTCATATATTATTATATTGCATATTTTAAAGTATACATTATTAAATTAAATATATATTATTTATAAAAAAGTACATATTAAATATGTATTATATGCTCAGTGCTGGGGGTACAAAGAAAGGGGGGAAATGGCAACCCACCTGCCTTCAAGTAGTAAATAACCAAATATATATAAAGACACATTCAGAGGGATAAAATTAAATGAAAAGAATTTGAAAGGCAATCACTTGAAATGAGGTTGAATGATTGATTGATTAAATTGGTCCTCTTTCTCTCTCTTATACACATACACACAAACACACACACACACACACACACACACACACACACACACACACACACACGCTTTCCAGAAGCATAAAATAAATAATGATGAAGAATTGGTTGGTGGATGCCAAATAATTTGCAAAAGGAATGATAATAACATACCCATGTGAATCATCAAGAGCTGACAAAAGTGAATAAACATTTATTAAACATCAACTATGTGCCAGGCACTATGCAAGCACTAAAAAAAATGTCCTGCCCTCTAGAAGCTTAAAATCTAATGAGGGGAAAATAACATACAAGTGGAAGCTAAAGGGGGGGGGCAGGAGAAAAAGAAAGTGTTCCACTATTTCCCAAAGCAGTGAAGCTGGGGAGAATTGGGGAGAAAAACTGTGCTGAGTCTTATCTTTAAATACAGGCTCTGTAGTCCATGGCCGTGTCCTCTAGTCATAGGGTCCAAATGCAGGGGCAGAGAGTGCTGATGAGATGTGAGTAATAGGCAGATTCAGTCTTGCAGCATAATGAAATTTCCCACTGATGAGATTCCTGGTTAAAGAAGGTAAAGTTCCAAAGAAGTCCAAAAGCAGTGTAGCTGGAATGAAATTGTGTGTGTGTGTGTGTGTGTGTGTGTGTGTGTGTAACAGTTTGATGCATCAATAATAGATGGCTCATTTATCTCCAGTATCAGAATTCCATTTTTACTTTCACATTTTATGATATTACATACCAACAAATTTTCAGGAGAGACTTTTTCAATAATGTATATTACCTACAGGCAAGAAAATGCTTGTTTTCACCTTCTTGGCTAGAATGAATTTAGGATGCCTCCTAACTCCCTAAAGAAATGTTCTTTGGACAAAGGTCAGAAAGTTAATTTACCGAAGATGCTTGACTTGAAAAACCCTTGAAACAATTTGCCGAAGGAGAGCCTATATGTTAGTTTCAGGTTCAGCCTGGATGCCACACCTTAGTTTCCCTCAACATGTAGGTTAAGTGGATCCAGGACAGTTATAATCACAGAATCTAAGAGTAGAAAGCAATGTCAGAGGGGAGAGAATCATTAGATTTTACAGTTGTAGAGGACCTTAAGAATGGAATAAGTCAGTCCTTTAGAAGGCTAACGAGAATGTCTCATTCTGCTTCCAAAATGATGTCCTTTCAAATACTTGAAGACAGAGACAGAGATTTGTTCCCTCCACCCCATACCATTTCTCTTTCAGGCTAAAAATCTCTAGTTCCTTTAGCTGATTCTCTTGGGTTGTGGTCTGTCTGTTGCACTGTATTCCTCTATATAGGTTTGAGTCTGTCATTTTTGTTGGTGTTTTTTCACTAGATTGGTGATTGCATTCGTGTAGGATCTCTTGTTGAAGAAATTCCTTCATCTACTGTAACTCAACAACTATTCTTCAATTTATATATATGAGAGACTCAGGAGAATAAGAGATTGCTTGGTGTAATGAGAGATTAAGTGAATTGCCCAAGGTCACCATGACTTGAACCCAGATTTTCCTGACTCTGAGGATAGCTCTCTCTTCACTATCCTGACCTTCATTCATCAAAATCCCTTCTAATTTGGGTTAGTATTCTTCCTAAAGAATGATACACAAACATAATACTTTAGCTATGGACTGTACAGCTCATTCTGGGTATTATGTTTGTATTCTGGATACTAAACTTCATACTAAACCTCTTTCAAGTTAAATTTGCAAGATTTAAAGCATTCTATGAAATAGTTATATACCTTCACTTCTCTTAGAGAAAGACCCTCAAGAAAATGAGTTAACATCAACATCCATTCTAGAAACCCTTGAGAGAAAGAATGATGGTAATTGTTGGCTTTGTGAGACATCTAGTGGAGAAAAGCAAAATTATCTTTTTTTTTCCCCAACATAGTTTTGAATCAAGAGTACAGCTATATTGTTTTGGTATATTTAAAATGTTCATTCTAGTTTACCAATAGAGGTCCTCTATGCCATTTATTTTCAATAAAGTCTTAATAAACTGGAATGTTCATGGAAATATGAAGTTTCTATTTAATTTAATTTCCTTTCAAAAATTTACCTTTTATAAAAGTCAGGGTTTGACAGAAAACCTTTATTCCCCTTCAAATTCTTGCTTGAAGTTAGTATTATGCACATAACTGAATCTCTCTTTGATGCTTCAGGTTATTTCAGGACCTCGGGGAACACTGGGAGCAGCAGTCTGAGGGAGTGATCTAAATGACTACTAATGTCCTTTCCATCTCTTACATTCTGTGCTTATATCTAAAAGATTATATAGATTTAAAGGATAAGACCCAATTTGTTTTCCTGGGGCTTCCTTTTAAATATGGAATGTAGCGAAAGTTTTGGCTGAACGCTCCCAGTTAAGTGGGTTCTAATGAACAAAGTTTTATTATAAAACAATGTTAGTCCTCCCCTTTCAAAGCACAGACAAAAGATTAAAATGAATATTTAAAAATAGTCTTCCCCAAAGATGAAACAAAATATTTTCTCCACCACAGAGCCTTTCTGGCTTCTCATAGTATGCTGGTGATTCAGGGTTCTTGAGAATTAGGCCAAGTGGCTACAAGTTCTGGTAGTTAGTCAGCATGGTAGAGTGCTAGAGTACTGTTTCAGTATCAAGAGGACCCATTTTTAAGTTCTGCCTTTAACATTTATTAGTTGTTTGATCTTGAACATGCCACCTAACCCCATTTCTTCATCTGTAAAATGAAGAGGTTGGACTCAACCTATCACCAAATTAGCTATGGTGCAATCCTTTAAAAAAAACTCTCAAAGACCATTTGCTAGAGACATTGCATCTTTATTATTTATCCACTATACCACATTGCCTCTCACAAAAGAATGGTTTATTTTATAGTTGAAAAAAATTTTTGGTCTACATTTATTGGGTTACTTTTTTTTAAAAGGGACAAAAGAAAACTTCATTATGACAAGTATTTGGGAGCTATAATATGTACAAAAAGGCACATGGTGCCAATTTTATTGCAAATTTCACTACAGTGCAAGATAAGGAGTTACACTTTTGTTAGTGGCCTGGCTAGATCTTGAATTACTACAGAATTCAGCTGTGCAATAGTGCTGATCTTTGCATGCTCAGGGCTAGAATACTTATTCTTGATAGCCATGTGTTTTGTAAGCCCCGGGTTCACTAGGATCACATTCTTAGCCATGCGTTGCATTATAGGAAGAAGGGCTTCCTCAGTATAAGACATGTGGTGTTGGAGAGTTGGAGCCCATTCGCCATTATTGAGCACTTTTAGTGTCAAGCAAAAAGCACTTGCTGCAATCTGGGAAGGAGGGAAGTGAACCATATCATAGTCTACCATTATAGTTCCATCAGATATTTGGCTAAGGTGTGCTGTTCAATGTCAACCTCTCCAACCTTGGATGCTTGGTGTAGGAAGTGCAGGGGTAAAGGACGACCCAGACTGAAGTCTAAAGCTTTGAGAATCTTCATTTCCATCTGTCAAATTTGGTGCTTACTGTATGTGTGGTCGGTTACAAAGGCAAAGTCCCCAATTTCAGGTGGGTACATCTCTTCGTACTTGCTGGCAATGAACATGGTGGTAACACCCACCAGCTACAGCAGCTTCTTAGGTACACTGTTATCCTGCATAAATTGGTCAATAATGGCCATGGTCATGAACATAGTTTCCTGAAGAAACTTGAACTTCATCTGTACCTGTACCAACCAGTCAATTAAGATGGCTCTCATGTTCCCAGTGACTTCTTGACCCACCAGGTATTTTGGTCTGATTGCCTGCTCTTCCTCAAGTTGTCTAAGATAGCAATAAATATCTTTTACATATTCACTACAAAGGTTTGGATCAGCTGTATCATCTGCATCAACATCTTTCACTGCAAGTATGACATCAGAAAAAGCCTGGCACAGAAACTTTTCTGCAGGTGCACATCCTGCTGTTTCCATTGGGATGGGGGGATGGCAAATCCACCTTAATAGGCTCAGGACTTAATTTCTCTTCCTTAACAGGTTCAGGCACAGGCATTTTTTCTACTGGTTTGGAGGCTTTTTTAGCAGCTACTTTTACAGAGGGAGCTTTGGCTTCCTTTTTCAGAGGTATTTTTGATGCAGGCTGTTGCTCACACACTTTGTTGCCAACATCACCCAGGGCCATTCTTGGCCCCATCCCAGGCTTGGAGGCAGCAGTGGGTACAGGCACCCTCTTGGTGCCTGCATCATTGGCCTTTAGTTTATTCTCAGGATTGATCTTCATGTTCCTAGAAACACGGAGCACCATGGCTTCCACCTTTCCTAACAGGGAAACAAAGAAACAAACACAAATACAAACACAGAAAAACCACACATAAAAGGCTGTGCCCCCCTACCCCTGGTTCCCTACGAGTGCACAGCAAGCCAGCAATGCAACAGCCGTTCCTCCCAGCATGCAGTTATTGTGTTACTTTTAAAGTGATTTTTACTAATGTCTTTTATTTTTGTTGAATTTTATTTTATTTTTTCAATTACACTTAGAAATAATTTTTTTCTCTTTTTTTTAAACCCTTGTACTTCGGTGTATTGTCTCATAGGTGGAAGATTGGCAAGGGTGGGCAATGGGGGTCAAGTGACTTGCTCAGGGTCACACAGCTTTGAAGTGGCTGAGGCCGGGTTTGAACCTAGGACCTCCTGTCTCTAGGCCTGACTCTCACTCCACTGAGCTACCCAGCTGCCCCTTAGAAATAATTTTTGATAATTGTTTTCTGACATTTTGCAATTCAGATTCTTTTCCTCACTCCCTCCCCGCCTTCCCCAATGCAGTAAATGGTTTGATATATGTATATCATTACTTTCATGCAATACATATTTCCATATCTCCCATGTTATGACCAAAGATACACATCACATATACTATCAAAAACTCATGAAGGAGATAAAGTGAAGGCTGTTGTGCTTTGATCTGCAATCAGATTCCAACAGTTCCTTCTTTGGCTGTGGATAACTTTTTCTTTTAACATGAGTCCCTTGGGGTTGTCTTGGAACTTTGTTTTGCTCATAAAAGTCTAGTCCTTCATAACTGATCATTGTTCAATATTTCTGTTACTGATACACTGTTCTCCTGGTTTTGCTCCCCTCACTTTGCATCAATTCATATGTCTTTCCAGGTTTTTCTGAACTCCTCCTGTTCATCATTTCTTATGATGCAATAGTTTTCCATTACAACTATACACCACAGCTTGTTTAGTCATTCCCTAACATCCCCTCAACTTCTAATTCTTTGCCACTACAAAAAGAGCTGCTAAAAATAGTTTTGTACAAGCAGGGCTTTTCCCCTTATCTCCGATCACTTTGGGATACAGACCCAATAGTGGTATTGCTCCGTCAGAGGGTATGCGTAGTTTTATGGCCCTTTGGATATGGTTTTGTATTGCTCTCCAGAATGGTTGTATCAGCTCACAGTTCCACCAACAGTGCGTTAGTGTCCCAATTTTCCTACATCCCCTCCAACATTTATCATTTTCCCTTTTGGTCTTACAAGCCACTCTAATGGGAGTGAGATAGTATTTTAGAGTTGTTTTAATTTGCATCTCTCTAATCAACAGTGTTTTGGAATATTTTCTCATATGGCTATAGATAGTTTTAGTTTCTTCATCCAAGAACTGTTTGTTCATATCCTTTGACCATATGTCAATTGGTGAATGTATATTATAATTTTCTTAATTAGATTAGTGATAATAGTTCACTTATTTCATAGTCCTGGAAGCTTTGGAGTAATCTAGTAAAAAAAAGCACAAAGAAAGTTCATCATAATAGTATTTTCTATTACACCTCTAACACTCATTGGTCAGCTATCTCCTAACCCATAATAGACCAGTATCTAAATTGAAGGACACTCCCTATTGATAGGCAGAATGCTACCTCCCTGGATTTCAACCTAGAATGACTCTCTCTCAGTCTAAGTGTATTAATTTTCACTTTAGAGATACTTTCACTATGTTAACTTTAATTATATTAAATGGTTTATTTAATATAAATTTATTATAATTTATTATAATGAAAAGAAATTAAAGACTTTCCTGTATTTGGACCTCAGAACAACAGAATAAATAAGTAGCAGAGCCAATCTAGGACAAACCTGTCCTTCAGCCATTCTCAAAAGATAGTTACAATGCCTCTTTGTAATTTCTTTTGGTCAACTCAATAGACCAGAGATCAGTTTTAATGAGTCAAAAATCCCAACAAGGATCACTTAGCTATATTATTCCCAAAGCCACAATTCATACGCACAGTAAGTATTTAACAACTGGCTTCTTTAAACAACAACAGCAGCAGCACAACAATAATGAATAAACAGCACACTTTAAAGCTCAATCTACATTATTAACAATTCTTCCAACACTTTCTTAAGTCTATTCATTGAACAAAACAATAAATCATGTCCTGATTTGTAACCTTTACTGTTTTTCAAAGCGTGAGTGCTCATGCTAAAAATTTAATAATTGGCTCTCAGAAGCCTATAAAAGCTGGCTCCAGCATGACCTCACAAGTGCATGTCACAGGTTACATGGAGTATCTGGGAAGTGTGTGTACACAGATTAAGGTCTTTCCAAGGTCATCATTAAGAGAAAAATGTCTCAAATCCTACATATTTTTCTGAGAGAGGGACTGTAGGATGTTCTAAGCACATTTATTATTAATGAGATGGCTCATGCTTGGAACAAGCATGCATATTTTATTCTGCATCACAATAGCATATATGGTCAACCTTTCACCACTAGGGGGTAGACAAACCTTGTTGCATATTTTCAAAGTGGTTCCTAAGAGGTTCCATTGTTTGCAACTGGCCATTGGGATTTTTAAAAAATCCCTTACCTTCCATCTTAGAATCAATACTGTGTATTGGTTCCAAGGCAGAAGAGTAGTAAGGGCTAGGTAATAGAGATTAAGTGACTTGCCCAGGGTCACGTAATTAGGAAGTGTCAGAGGCCAAATTTGAACCCTGGACCTCCCTTTTTCAGATCTGTCTCATAATCCACTGAGTCCCCAAGCTTCTCCCTAGAGTGATATTTTAAAATAGCAATAGGCAGCCCGGTGGGAGTTCCAATCATGTAATTGAAACTTAGAAACTGTTGTTGGAATTGAACCTTAGAGATGATCTAATTCCACCTTCGTTTTTGAGAGATGGGGAAACTCCTAGTCACAAACCCAGTTGTAAAAGAAACAAGGGAGAAATAATTTTTCTTTGCCTCTGGGAGCACACGTGGCTGATTTGTAGGGGAGTAATTAAACTTGTTCTCATTACTCTCTGAGGCAATTAGTGGCACCAATGAAAAATTAACTAAAACCTCATGAGAAAAAAAGTCAATAAACTTGTAATTCCAGCTAGTTTGGGCCAACTTGAACCCCTCTATAGATGCATACAGCTGTCCACAACTCTTTCCTTCATCTCCTCCATCCCTTCCATAATTTTAGTTTTTATTCTGTGAGCTTTGGTCACAGACTTGGGAGAGCAAGACAACATGATTCTAAAAAGCAATCAAAAGGCTTTGGAGAAATTACTGGGATGTTAGGTACATGGTTCGGAGGTAAATTGACACCAGTCTAATAAATGCATACACAGTGAGCTGTGAAATTGAGGGAATGATTTGCCAAAACCATTTCGAAAATGCTTTTCCCATCACTCACAGAAATGTTCATCTGAAAAGAGAATTATTGCTAATCTCTGTTCCTTTGTCTTCTTATGTGATAAAGTTGAAGCCCAAATCTCCTTAGGCATTTATTATGTTACAAAAGCATTAGGGAGAGCATGTTAGTTATGGTCCTTCAAACAAAAGCCAGGACTGGTCCAATCTGATCTCCATTAACGAAAATGCTCAAGGAAAGGCTCTTCTATAGAATGAATTTGAGGTTGTCTGAGTATCAGCTAGCACATTATCTCCCTTCCAACTTTTAATCTTTCTAAGGTGGATTATTCTGCTTTCTTTCCTTCCTTAGTGACACAAGTTTACAGTCTAGGGAAGATAACAGAATTCGTATTTGATGATTTAGGATCCTGTGGGGCTGCCTGGTCATCGTGATGGGCATCATCATTCGTGGTATGGAACTGGAGGAGTGAAGGTAGATTAAGTTGCATGTATACTCACTCCAAGATAGACCTAGGAAAGTGGTTTTGCTTGTTTTTTTTTTCAGTTTTACTAAGTCCCTGGTAGTATTTTGATTTTCTTTTGATTTGTCTTTTTTTTCTTCTAAAAATAAGTTTATAGCTAATTTTGGTCTGCTGAAGATTCTGATTATTGGATTCTAACCTGTTTTGTTCAAAGAGTCACAAAGATAAAAAAGTTAAATAAAGCCAAAAATCACAAATGCTAATGAATCTCATGGGGTGGGAAGGATGAAGTAGCCAAAATGCATCTCAAGGCCATCACTTCTCATAGCTACCCACCTGTTCAAGAGGGTCTAGAGTGGGGTAATCTCCACTTGGAACCTCCCGGCTTGAATTTCCATAGCAGCAGGTGGGGGATCCCTTTTCCTCTTCCCTCCTACCCATTCCCCCCCCTTAATGGGCACAACTGGTCATGCCTGGGTATCTCTCCTGGCTCTGGGTTTTCCCTGGCTGCTAAGAAGTGATTTCCCTTAAAGAGGCAAGGCTATCTATCTGGGGCCAAGGGGCCTTGTGTATCTGGCTGCCCGCGTCAGCTTCTCAGGCCTCTGTATTGTGGCCGAGTCAAAATGGGTGCCTTCCCACTGCCTGGCCCCAATTCTTAAAAAATACATACAAAATTAAAACTTAAATAAAAACAGCTGATTTTGAACATGCGCAACTTTTTTGCATGCAATGCTCTGCAAATGGAAGGCTATCCCAATTCATTTAGGAAAACATCTTTCTCTAACTTAGTTATAAATGATTGAAAATAGGCTTTTGCATCTGTTCAGTATGACATTTCATGGGCATCTCATTGAGAACTGCATAACCATTTCCATGACAATAAACACATAGCCTTGTTATTTGATAGTTGCAGAGCCGTGACTTTCTTCTGCTTGTTCTCAGCAGAGGTGGAGGGCAGCCTGCAGAATTTTCCCCCTTCCTAGTTTTCTCTTTTAACTTTGAAAGCAAAGAAAGCCCAAGACACCCGCTTAATTCTGGATTCCAGATGCAAACCACATCAAACTAGAGGAAAGGCAAGGTATTTTGTTGTCACTATGACACTGCCTAGTATACATTACACACCAGCAGCCTCAGCCTGACTGACCTGTTTTGCTATGGGCATTCTGGAGTCATTGTGGGTTCCTACCAGAAGAAAGCAGGTGGAATCTCCCAATACTTCCCATGTAAGGAATGTTGGCAGTTCAAAGAGCTCTTTCTCCATCATCCATGGAAATGAGAGAGGGAAAGCATAGATAACTTAATCCAACTCATCCCCAAACCTCACTTTCTTCTATGACTTCAACTATATTTCTTTACCATTTTTTCTTATCACAGTCAAAAACTGATTACGAATTGGCAAACTCTGAATTATCCCCAAACCAGACCCCCTATGGGAAGTGGTGATGAGTAGAGAAACAACCTGAAAAGGAAGGAATAAAAGAGTTGGGAAGATCCATGGGGTAGATCATTAGGCTCTGGATATTAGAAACTCAAATGTTCTGAGGCCGTGAACTTTCTTGACAAAAAATAAGAAAGAGGGAGTAACCTCAGATAGAAGGGACAGAGCCTCATATCCATCTGCCTTCAAGGAAGGAACAAATCAAGCTGAGTATTCAGCTTATGCCAGCAGGTGACTGGCACAAGGAGGGCTCTGGGGCATGGGAGGAATATGCCCTTCTGCAGCAGCATTCAAGCTCGGTGTAATTTGTTCTTGCTCAATGGGTGGCCCCAAACTCTGCCACCTGAGCTCTTCTCTCCATACTAGAGTGGAAAGAAACAAGAAAAATATTCAAGACAGTATGCCCAGAGCATTTCTCCATCATGAATGACAGTCACTAGGCCTATTTCCCTTCTTCATAATCATCCCTCAGCCTAGAGAAATTATACAAAGAATGAATGTGAGTCCTGAATACTCTTAGCCAATGATATCAATACAGTGGTTGCCACCAGTAACTCAAGTAGCACTTGGAAGGCATCACTCAATTCATTGAATGGTTCCCTAAAACAAAGATTCCATAGATTTAAGGTACTTTGTGGGATACTTTTAAAAACTAGACCTGGGGTATCATTTGTTTAGAGAGTTCCCAGAAAGCAATTTCCTTTGTCAGTATAGATGTGAATCTTCTTGATAACTTACACTGAATTGCCTACGACACTGGGAAGTTAAGTGACTAGTCTAGGACCACACAGCCAGTATACATCAGTAACAGGATCTCTGGTCTTCATGCCTACAAAAACAGTTTTCTAACTACCTTTCCAAATTGCCCTTCAAAACCACAGTTTGAGATTTTATCAGCATCTTTACTTCTAAGAGTCAGAGAGAGAATACAATAAGCTCATGGAAAGGGCTTTTAATGAAATAAGATATTTAGAAAAGTAGAAAAGAACCATTTCCCTCATAAATCTGGGACATACTCTCCCACAGAGTTTGTGCTTCAGTTGTTTCTTTGTGACCCCTTTTTGAGGTTTTCTTGGCAAAGAGATGAGAGTGGTCATCCAGTTCATTTTATAGATGAGGAAACTGAGGCAAACAAGGTTAACTTATTTAGCTCAAGGTCACATAGCTAAATGTCTAAGGTCAGATTTGAACTCACAGCTTCTTAACTTCAAGTCTAGCACTCTATCCACTCTGCAGCCTTTCTGCCCCAGATACATACACCATTATTGGGAAGAATAGATATATGTAAGGAATATTCATGGAGAGACTCATATATAAGGAATATATATGGCCAGGGCACACATGTAGGAAATATATGTGATCAGAGAACACACATATAGGAGTAGCATGATGTAGGGATGACAATGTCCTTTCCAAACGTTATCTCATCACTGCTGTTGAACTTGCTCCCTATTGCTCTCCTTCTGCCATATTCCTTTATCAGATGGTCTGCTAGATGCATAGTGTCTGCCAGGCCAAGAGTCTGCTTCAATTGATATACAATTTCTCTTGGATACATACCAGATACTAAAGTGGCTAAAGTCCTTGGCTATAGTATTATATCTTCCACACACAAAGAGTGGGCTGGTCTATGTTTTCCTAATAGTGGTATTGCTAGGTCAAAAGGTATAACAGTTTTATACCTCTCTGAGCATAATTCCGAATTGCTCTCCAAAATGGTTGAATCAACTCACAATTCTATTAATGGTATACTAGTTTCCCCATATTCCCCACATACCCTCCAACATTTGTCATTTCTCCCTTTTATCATTTTACCCAATCTGATAGGTATGAGATGAAATCTCAAAATTGTTTTGATTTTCATTTATCTTGACCAGAGAGATTTACAAGTTAATTTTTGTCTATGCTCTTTTAATTTAAAACTCAAAAGTGGCAGCTTCTTTTCCCTTCCCTCCCTCCCTCCCTCCTTCCTTCCTTCCTTCCTTCCTTCCTTCCTTCCTTTCATTCATTCTTTCTCTCTATTTCTCTCTTTCTTCTTCTTCTTCTTCTTCTTCTTCTTCTTCTTCTTCTTCTTCTTCTTCTCCTCTTTCTCCTCCTCCTCCTCCTCTTCTTCCTCTTCTTCCTCCTCCTCTTCCTTCTTTCTCTCCTTTTTTGAAAAAGCATCAGCATTGCGATTGATCATGGACTAGCAAAAGTTCTTCCTAGGGAAAAAAAATCTGTCCAGCTTTTCCCTTAACAACTTTTTGGCCATCAGCTGTCAAACATCCTGTGATTTGTAGTCATCCACTTTCCCAATTTTAAATCCTGTTTCACTCTGTCATTCAGATTAGTTGTTGGGAGGCAGACACAGAAACAAAGCTAAAAAGAGGTTGCAAATAATTCATCCACATTTTCCTGCCTTTCATTCATGCCTTTTCATATGGCAACAAAGCCTCCTAGGCCTGTAGTCCATCCTTATATTAATTTATATTTTGCTATTAAAATATAATAATGTCTAAAAAGCTTTAAGGTTTGCAAAGTCCTTTACAAATATCTCAACTTATTCTCACTAGAACTCTGGAAAGTCAGGGGTAATTTCTATTTTACAAATGGGGAAACTGAGGCATGTGGCAGTTAAGTAGCTTACACAGCCAGTGAGTACTCGAGGCTGGATTTTAACTACTAATTCTAAGTCCAATGCTCTATGTACTGTACAATTTACCAGCCGAGGTCTTTTCCTGTAAACAATCCTATACAGTTAAAAATATTAATCCCATTTTACCAATGAGGAAATTGGGACTCTGAGAGAAGTAACTTCTTCATGATCCCAGAACCAATAAGTCTGAGATCATGATTCATATCCAAATCTCCTAACTGCTTAGCCAAAGATCTTTCCATTATACCACACTGCCCTTGGCTACTGCTCAAGCAACCTTCTGTTATGTCAGGACTAGGAGTCACCAAAAAGGAAATGTCTACACTACTAGAAATTTGTGTATTTTGCATTTAGTCAGAAGCAAAACCTCTAGTCTGAGGCCTTTGTTTTGATGCCTGGAACTTGAATTTATGACACTGATCAATGCATGTATAATAGGAAAAACAGCTTTTTTCTTATATAGCACTTTTTGTCATTGTCATAGTAAATTTGTGTCTAGTGGCACTGGGGTAGGTAGCTCTGTTGAGAGCAGGAGGACTATAGATCAATAATCCAACAGCACAGAGGACAGGTCTTAAGAGATATTGTGGTCTGGTAGAAAGAACACTGGCCTTAGAGTAAAAAGACTATGGACTAGGTTTTTCATTAATTAATTTAATTGAATCAACACTTATTAATTGATTTTGTTTTGTTTAATTAGGAATTATTTTATCAATCATTCAACTAACACTAATTGATCAATCATTTGCTAATTTTACTATATAATTATTAATATTTATCATTTTGTTAATTATTTAACACTTATTAAGGACTATCTTGTTGCAAAGTATTGGGGAAAATATAAAGATTAGATATGACATGGTATCTAGCTAAATAGAGCATGTAGTCTAGTGGGGAAATGATATAATTTAGAAGTAATTTTAATACATACTAACATGAAAAGAGCATGAGATAACTATGAATGATTCTCTATGAAGTCTGACATTAGTAACTGATGGGGTCTGAGAAGGCTTACTGAATGGTGTAACATTTGAGTTGGACACTGAAGGTTAAATAGGCATCTTTCCCATTAGATTGTGGGAGCAGGGGCTGTTTTTTGACATCTGCTCATACCTAGTACAAAGCCCAGTATAAAATACGTTTTTGATAAATGCTTGATAAATACTTTGACTAGAAATTTGATACATGGAGAAGTGGGAGGAAGAAGGCATTATAGGCACAAGGTTTAATGAAAACAAACCCTAAAGACAAGAGAGGAAAGACAGAGTAGGAGGATGGTGAATAGTCCAATGAGAGGGAAGGAAAAGAGTGAACAGTAGATCCAAAGTTGTGAGCCTCAGTAATTGGTAAGACAGCAATTAAATGGCACATAGGATAAAATGCCAGACCTAGAGACAGGAAAATTAATCTTTCAGAGTTCAAATTTAGCCACAGAGACTTACTAACTGTGTGACCCTGTGCAAGTCATTGGACCCTGTTTGCCTAAGTTTCTTCATTTGTAAAATGAGCTGGAGAAGATGGCAAACCACTTGTATCTTTGCCAAGAAAACACTAAATGGATTCATGAAAATGACTGAACAACAATACCAACAAACTGTTGTGATAAATGTTGCCATCCTAAGAAACAGAGAAGTAGGAAAGAAAGACAAATTTAGGGAGGAATGTGATGAGTTCGGTTTTAAGTATGTTCTAATGGGCCATTCACGTGATTCTATCCAGCAAGGAACAAAACTTTTATTCTATGGGAGAGATATGGGATCAATATTTAGATTTATGAAAAGTCATTTGCATAAAAAAGGATAATTAAAATCTTAGGAATAGATGGAATCACTTGTGGAGGAATGAAAGGAAGGAAGACATCCAGAAAGACTGGATGGAGAGGCTGAGAGAGAGAGAGAGAGAGAGAGAGAGAGAGAGAGAGAGAGAGAGAGAGAGACTGTTGCATAGAGAAGACAAAGGAGGAGAGCATCATCATCTTAAATGGAGGGTTAGACTTGCCAAGGAGGGTCATTTTATGTTCTAATACTGGAACAAAAGAGAATTACTACTCTCTTTTAAAACCCAGGTCAAAGAGAGGGAACTTAAGTGGTCTGTGGGGAAGAACCCTGACTCTGAAGTCGAAGGACCTAGGTTCTTGCTTCTGATTCTGTGTGACCTTGGGTAAATCACTTAATCTTCCTGAGCCTCAGTTTTCTCATTTCTAAAAGGAAGGTATCAGGTTAGTTGGCCTCTGGGAGCCCTTTCAGCCCTAAGAGCTACCTATAAATAGATTGCGAGGTGTGAAGGAGGAAAGATGTTGGATCTTACAACAGATTAATTCGAGAGATTTTGTGAACTTGACAGGAAGAGTCGATTAATTGGATAACAGACATGAGGGGAGGAGAAACAGAGACACAGAGACAGATAGAGACACAAAAGCAAAGACAGAGTCAGAGAAAGATGGAGAGAAGAGAGACAGGAAGAAAAGAGACAGAGAGAAGAAGAGGAGGAGGAGGAAGAAGAGGCTATGTGTAGTCATGTGCAAATCATTCATAGAATGAGCAAATTGAACTAAATGATCTCTAAGCTTTCTCCCAGCTCTAACATCTATGAGTCCAAGGAAAATTGTGAGTATAGTTTATATATATAGGTATAGTTTGCCTTCAGGATTCCCACTGTTTCCTGTATTAGACTCTCTCTTTTAGAAAAAAATTCCCCTTTTTTTCTGTCTCCCCAAGCACTAACCCCTTTATCCTTGAGAGCCCAAGTTCTTCCCTCAGGCTTGCTCTGTCTTTGAAATTTCCCATGCCCTGTACCTTTGTAGATTTTTCTCTTTCCATCAAAATGTAGCTGTCAGTTTCAAATCTTCAGGGACCCATTATTTATTGGGGTCCTGTGGAATGAATCAATCCCAAACAAATCATTTTACTGGATATCACACAGAGGTTTCCTGGAGACAATGCCTTTGTATAGGGATTTCAGATATTGTGGCAGGCATATGGCCTGAGGAGAGATCTGAAAGTCTACCACATACTAGACCATCTACTTAATGGAATGTAGGATGACTTCTGTACTTAGATGCTATATGAGGAAAGCCTAGCGAAGGGCTGTAGTGAAAAGTGTCCTGGACTTGGAACCAGAAAATCTGAATATAAATTTCAGTTTCCTTCTTTACTGGATGATCTTGGGAAAATAATTTCATTTCTCTGAGCCTCAGTTTTCATATCTGCAAAATGGTGATATTTCTTCCACTATTTACCTCATAAGATCTCTTGTTGGAATCTAATGAGAGGACAGATGTAAAGTATTGATACTTGCAAAGTGTTATATCAATCTAAGTCATTGTTATTGTCATAATTATTTTGACAAATCAGCAATGACTTCAAAACATCTTACAGAATTATTTCTCCTTCGTTCCTTTGTTCGTTCTTTCATTTGTTACTTCTTTCCTTCTTCCTTCCTTCCTTCCTTCATTCTTTCTCTTTCTTCCTTCCTTCCTTCCTTCCTACCTTCCTTCCTTCTTTCTTTCCTTTCTTTCTCTTTCTTTCTCTCTCTCTCTCTTTCTTTATTTCTTTCTTTCTTTTTCTTTCTTTCTTCCTTCCTTCCTTTATTTCTTCCTTCCTTCCTTCCTTCCTCCCTCCCTCTCTCCCAGTTGCTTATTTGTCTCAAATGCAACCCCAGCAAGTTTCAGTGACTGGCCCAAGGTCACCCCTGTGAGTGACCAGTGGCTGAGATGGGAATGAAACTCAGAGCTCCTGACCTCCGGGCCCATGGTTCTCCATCAGGCCCTGCTGCCTCTCTGAATTCCCCCTGCAGTTTTAATTGAATATCATGTTCTTCTTCACTTCCTGCCCTAAACTGTGGAACAGCTGCCACTTAGGCTCCTGAGTCGGCTGGCGGCACTTCAGTGGTGGGTGAAGTGATCCTGGGATATAAAGTGGGTAAAGGGTTTCAGGATAAAAGGCCCCATCGAAATGGAAGCTATTCACAAAGGTATAAAAGGGATGTCCCGACTTTACTGCTTTCCCTGACTTTCAAATGACACCGTTGTGGGGACCAGGCTAAGAGGGATAACGGCGTGGGAGGGTGAGTATGGGAGATTGAAGGAGGGGTCTGTGTAGAAAGGGAAAAAAAAGTGGGGGGGAGCGAGAGCATGGAAACTTTGAAGCCAAAACAAAAAACAAAAAATCCAATGACAACAACCAAACAATATTGCTCGATGAGAAACACAATGCAAGGCTTTGCTGGCCTGTCCCATGTTCATATCTTTTTCTTGTTGACAACATTATATAATCTCAGGATTAAAATGATAGCACCAGCCCTCTCTTGACCCATTCCAGCCAAGGATGCACTCACTAGCCCCAACCTCCATATGACTACCCCTAAAATAGGCACTGAGAGTGGCATGAGGCTAAATTCTGCCTAAATATCCCAGCACGACTTTTAGAGAGGGTCCCCTTACCTTTAGTTAATTGATCTCCAGCAGGAGGTTGAGATTGAGGGAGGAAGAAGAGGAGTTATAAGATCCCTCTGAAATACCAGAGGATTATTTATGCCTAAGGGAGCAATAGACGGAAACTCCTACAGCAAACTCAGCTTTAAGATAAAATCTGGACACGTTTCTCTCTTGGTCACTATCTCCATCGTCAATCAAAAACTTGAGCAAAATACAGATCTGCAGGTGGCACTCCAGTCCTGATTACTCGGGGACATCCAGGCCTGCCCCATGAGGAGAAGAGGATGGGACCTGGGGAAATTAGAGTGGCTTTGCTTAGCCTGCGAGGAAATTGAAAAGCTTCCCAAGCAAAACGTTTACTTCCTAAAGAGATTTTAAAAAAAGAAGCCCCCTCCTGGTCATAAATCTGGGTGCACTCCAGGGGCCTAGGGGTCAGCCTAAAGGCAAAGCAGCTGCCATCTGATCAGAACAGGAGCTGGAGACACACTTGGGCAAAGGAAGGAGTTGACCGCCCGGGCAGTTTTGGTACGACTCACTGGCCACTAGAGAGCAGAGGTTCTCCATCACAGAGCAGCAGCCTCTGAAGAGGGAGGCATTTCAGTTCTGGGAGAGCCTCTTGCTTACTGACAGACCAGACAAGACCAGCTTCACCAGGGAAGACAAGATGAAAGAGCTCTGATTCTCTTTTGACCAGAAAACTTGGGTACGGAAAGTTGTTCCCAAGCTCCCTCCATCCGCGAGGCCAGCCCTCTCTCTGGGTTGGGGGGAGCGCCATGTCTTCCTGGAAGCCAGCTTAGGAGAGGACCTGGAAAGGAAGCAAAGCTGCAAAGACAGCAGGTGTAAACAAATGACGACCTCTATTTTCGAAACAGGGAACCTAAATTGAACCGGGAGAGGGAGGTGTTTCAGGGTCCGGTTTAAATCCCCAGGGGTGAGGTCCATCTCTCCAGTTGGACTTATATTAAGGGGGAAATGCTCCCTGAGAGCAACCTCCCAAAGCCCTCAATTATTCTCACAAACATATGAAACATTCAGGAAATAGTGAATTATAACTTCACCCCAGCAGTGGCTGAATTATGATTGGGGAGACCTTTCGCTATTAGCCTCGGTTTCCAGGTGCTTATTACTTTCCATATACTAAAATTTCCTCTGGGCTAGTGGTTTCTCATGCTCTTTCTCACCTCCAAAATAAATTAAATACATACATGAACATATATTTATGCTCCCACTTAGCTGCCCTGTAGTTAAGAAAACATGCAGAAAGGTGTCTTCGGTATTGAGGAAATGCTTCAAATTTTTCGACTAACCCTTAGGATCTTGGTCTCCTGAGGACATTGATGGGGTGACCCCTTATCCTACCTAGGGCTTGGTGGACTTTTACTAAACCTTGTGTGGTTTACTAAACCTCCATTGGCTCAATGGAGATCCAGTCAATCTTCATTTGAATGATGGTGGGAACTTTTTAAAAAATAATTTTAACTTGTTAGAAAACCTGTCCATCTCCAGGTTTGCTCTGTGCCTCTGACTACATGCTTCTAACTTTTCTTGCCTCAAACTTACTCATCTATAATGGGAGCTGCCACTTCATTTTAAGCAAATCAGCACACTTAACTGCTTATGGATGCTTTAAGGTCTACAGCAAGAAAGCCACATCAATCAAAAGCAACATTAATGTGTAAAGGCTGTTGGTAAAACTAAATCCTCAGTCCTCAAGTGTTCAGACCTGACACCGTAATTCCCATAAAGTGCTTGGCAAAGTTCTAAAAGGAAAAGTATTAGTATGCCTGGTCTAATTATATTGCTCTTACCTTTAGCAAAGGGCCAGCTTGCCTAACACTTCAAAATAAAATGGAAATTAGGAATGAGGAAAAACAGTTCATTGCAGATCAAGAGAAAGGAGACTATAGTTCTTCTGGTTCTGCCAATAACCAGATGGGAAGCCTTCAGCAAGTCACTGAGTTTCTCCTTGACGTAGTTTCCTTATCTATAAAAATATCATCTTGATCATTCATTCCAACCCTAAGATTCTATGAAAACTTTTGTCATGAAATCATTTTAGTTGTGTCTGCCTCTTCGTGAGCCCATTTGGGGTTTGCTTGGCAAAGATATTAGATTGGTTTATCATTTCCTTCTCCAGCTCATTCTACAGATGAGGAACTGAGACAAACAGGATGATGTGACACGATGTCACATTGCTAGTAAGTGTCTGAGACCAGACTTAAACTCAGGAAAATAAGTCTAGGATTGGTGCTTTATCCACTATGCTAACTAGCTGCCCCTCTATGAAAACTAGACTCAATAATGCTATTGTTCTGACTAAGTTGTTAGGACAGTGTTTTGGAACACTTTGTCCTCTCTCCCAGTGCCCATCACAGTGCTTTGTACATGGTAAGAGCTTAATAAATGCTTGTTGTAACAGGAGTTCATTGGATCATAGATTTAGACTTTGTCCCTAGAAGTCATCAAGTTCAGTTTCCTTTTCTGGATGAGGAAACAAGCATGGGCCAGGAGAGTGATTTCCCCAGGACCGCAAAACTGGGCCAATATCTGAAATGGGATTTGAACCCATTTCTTCCTGGCTCCCAGTTTTGTGCCTTCTCCTCTACACCAGGCTATATTGTATGTGCCTGTTCCTAGACACAGGAGTCTTCATAGTTCTGGGCAACTGCAAGCTCAGAATGAATAGCCATGGGATGTGGCTGTCAAAAATGTTAATGCAGTCTTAGGCTACATTGAAAAGGGTGACTGCCCAGAGGAAGGGAGGTGTTAGTGCTATTGTATTCTGCCCTGCTCAAACCATATCTGGACACTTGTGTGAAATTCTACACAATCCATTTTGACAAGCCAGTGTGAATCCAGGGGAGAGGGCACTGGAGACCCTATCCAAGGAAGAATTGTTGAAGTAACTGAGGATATTTAGACCAGAGGAGAAAAGATTTGGGGAATGGGAAAGGCATCAGATGGCTTTCTTCACCTTTTGAAGGGCTGACATGTGGAAGAAGGAACAGGCTTGTTCTGCTTGGGCTCAGAGGACACAAGTTGTCCAAGGATAGCATGGGCTGCTTCAGGGAATAGCCCACTTCCATACCCCAGAATCCAACTAGGTAATGGAAACTGGATAAGCATCCATATGGGTTGGAGTAGAGAGAGTTCTTAAAATCTGGATAGATATTGCCCCAGATGACTCTTGAAGTCCCCTCCCACTCAGAAATTCTGATAATTCTAGATTTCCTGACCAGCTATCACTCCTAGGGTTAACATGGCAGTTAGAAGCACCTGTCATAAGGATATGTAAGCCATTCCTGTTTTACCTATGTTTTCTTTCAAAATAGGGAGAGCTGGGCCTGGCCATTACCCAGGGATGTAAAACTGGTGACCTATTTCAGAATGGGAATCCCCCTGGCTCTGCCATTCACAACTGAACTCCTCAGTATAGTGACCTCTGGACCACGTTGTGTCACTGATTCTGTCCAGATACAGGTCTGTCCCACCTGATGGTGAGAGGCATATACAGGCACTGTAGGAAGGTAGGATGAATTGCTGTGTGTTCACTGAGTTGGCATGGAATTGCTGCTCATGTTCTAACACTCTGCATTTCCTGATTTTTATGTGGAAATGTTCATCCACAGTGTCTGCAAAATTGCAAAATGCCAAAAGTTATTTGGAGAAATTTCAAAGGATAATCAGAAAAAGAAGAAAACAACTCAAACATGCCCAAGGTTGAGTTTGAGATTTCTCAAACTCTAATTTGGTGGCAGGATGTGGTAGTGAAATAGGCTCTGCAATTGAGAGGCAA
The DNA here is from genome assembly GCF_016433145.1 of Gracilinanus agilis. Taxonomy (NCBI): domain Eukaryota; kingdom Metazoa; phylum Chordata; class Mammalia; order Didelphimorphia; family Didelphidae; genus Gracilinanus; species Gracilinanus agilis. Next base: position 380,249,105 of record NC_058130.1, read on the forward strand.
ATGAATTTTAATTAATAGTTAGTAATGAAAACACATTGTATCCATGATGCACTGGAGAAAATGTAGAGAGATTATAAGGAGGAAGTGAAACTTTTGGGGATTGGAAGATCTTTTTTTCTCAATGATTTTGCATGACAGATTGCAAGATAGCAATGTAAGTCCCTCAAAGATGGTAGAGCAGCCTCCTCAGTGGAGACTCTTGACTTTCAAGTCACTGTACCAACTTTTTCAAGGAAATCAGTGCCTACCTGGCTAGCTCATTATTGTCTTCCCTGTAGGAGCCCCTGACCTCATCATACTCAAGGACTTCAATATACATATTACTGTCTCTGTAAATACCTTGCCCTCCCAGTTCATCCACCTTTCCTCTTCCCATAGCCTGTGGATTTACTTCAACCATACATATTTCTCCTAACTCTCTTTTTGGTCTTTGCCTTGATTTCTAGTATCTCCACTACTTCCTTTTCTCCATATCCATCACCCCTGCTCTCACCTCACATTATTCCTTTCACAGTCTTCACCCTATAGTTAATGACCAACTTTATCCTCTGCCCTCCAAATTCATTACTACTTTGTCTAATAGCCATATGTTTTGCCATATCCAGCCATGGGTTGCCCTTTCCATTTTCTTTCTCTGCTCCTAAATGTCTTTCAAAGAAGTCACCAAGCTATGCCTACTAAAAAACACTACGAATATATTTTGTTTTACTTCAATTGGCCTTTACTTTTACTTGGCTCAATTGACATATACATTATTCTATTCTTTCCTAATTGACTCTTTCTTACTCTTCCTTCAGTAGTTATTCCAAATCTTCTTTCTCCAAGACCCTATACTAACTTCTCCCTCTTCCTTCTTAGCAACTCTTATATTACTCAGAAAATATAAGTACCTGATCTGAGTTCCTGCTTCTTCTCTAATTCACACCTCACCACCCTTTTGAAAATAGTCTATTCTTTCTTCAAAAAATCATTGATGATTTAGAACTGGAATGGACATCAGAGATCTCCTAGACCAACCTCATCATTTTATAATTAAGGAAACTAGGACCCACGTAGGGTCGTGGATTTGCCCAAGAACATATAGGTAATGGATAGCAGAGGCAGGATTTGAGTTTATGATCACGGAGACACCTATTTAAACCACACAGCTTTCTTCTCACCAAAGCCAACTCCTTGTGCACTTAATCCTAGATCTTACCCCTCTGATTACTTTCTCTTTCTCTTTTTCCCCACTCTCTTCACTTGTCTCTTTTCTCCTCTCCCAATCTCTCTCTCTCTCTCTCTCTCTCTCTCTCTCTCTCTCTCTCTCTCTCTCACACACACACACACACACACACACACACACACACACACACACACACACACCTTCAGTTTCTCCTTTCTGGCACTTTCCAAATGGTTGCTTACAAGTGTACCCAGATCTCTTCCATTCTTAAAGTCCTTTACATAACTGGCATATGCTCAACTTATTGTGCTATACTTTTTCCTTTCATAATCAAATTCCATAGGAAAAAATCATGTATGCCTATGACCTCCAAGTTTTTTTTTTTACCTCCAAGTTAATTTGTTACATACAGCACCAGAAATATTGTTTGAAGAATGACTTTTGTATGTCCACCTCCAGAGAAAGAACTGACAACTAGAAACAAGCAAGACATAATATATATATATATATGTATATATATATATATACATACATATCCTTTTGCCAAATGATGCCTTCTCTAGTGCAGGGAGGGGAGGAAGTGAGGGTGGGAGTTAACTGGGAATTTTTAATGTAACAAACTAATTAATTAATTTTTAAAACTCACAACTTGGCTTCTGACCCTAACACTCTGCTGAAACTGCTTTCCCCAAGATCAACAATATTCTCTTGGCAACTAACTCAGCTTTTTCTTAGTCTTTATATTGTTTGACATTGTTGACCACTCCTTTCTCCTGGACACTCTCTTTTCGTGATTTCTCTAACACAGCCCTCTCCTGTTTCTCTTCCCATTCTAAAGTAATCCAATCCAAGCTAAGTCAAAAGAAGCCAACAAGCATTTAATAAGTGTCTCTAATGCACAAAGCATTGTACCAGGTGCCATGGCTTCAAAAACAAAATGAAAATTAGTTCATATCCTGAAAGAGTTCATATTCTACTCCTCTGTCTGACCATTCCTTTTCAGTGTCCTTTTCTGGATTGCTATTCATCTTCAGAATCTCATTAAGTAGGAGTAATACACACACACACACACACACACACACAAATACACATGTCCCATGTGTTAAATGATTATTTCTATGCAAGTGACTTCCAAACTAGTATATGTATCCCTAATGCTTTATCTGAATTTATCCCATTTCACCAACTGTCCAGCTGGATATCCTATCAACTCCAAAAATTTAAGATAATAAAAATGGAAGTCATTTCTCCCCTCTACTCCAAATCCTGTTCCACCTCCAATTGCCCCAAATGAACACTTCTTCCAAACATCACTATTTTGGTTGAGCACATCATCATCTTTCTGGTCACTTGGATTCACCCAACTTAGAGTTTTTCTCAACTCTTTCTGTTCTTTTCCACCTCCTCCATATTTGATTTGTTGCTAAGTCTTGCTTAGTCTACCTACACAACCTCTCTGAGGCCTTCCCCTTCTCTCTTCTTGTAAGATTACAGTACTAGTTCAAACCTTTATTGTTGTTACTATGGGATATTACAATAGCCTCTTAATGGCCTTTTTTGATTCTCTCTTCTTCTTTCTTCAATATTTCTTCTGCACAGTTGCCCAAGTCCTAATATTCTCAAGACATAAAACTGTCACTCCTCTACTCCAACTTTTTAGTACCTCCCGTTGGCCAGTATAATAAAATACAAACTTCTCCACTTGGCATTTAAAATCTTCTCAGATGTGGTCTTCATTTTTTTTGGTCAGAATTATTTACTATTTCTCCTCCTTTTTTTACTCCTTGATCTAGCCAAATTGTTCTTATTCAATAATTTTCTGTCATGTCCAATTTTTCTTGAAGTATTTGTTGGCACAGATACTGGAGTGGTTTGGCATTTCTTTCTCCAGCTCATTTAAGAGGTGAGGAAACTGAGGTAAACGAGGTGAAGTGACTAGTTCAGGGTCATGCAGCAAGTAAAGTCTGAGGCTAGGTTTGAACTCAGAAATATGAGTCTTCCTGATTCCAGAACTGGCTCTCTATCCAGTGTGCCACATTGCTGTCCCAAATTGACCTACTAGCTGTCCCTTAGCCTTGATATTCCATTTCCTATCTCTGTACCTTTATACAGAGCACCACCCCCACCATGCCTCCAAAAAATTCACTGTCCCCTTACCTTTGCTTATTAACATGCTCAGTTTCCATTGAGGCTCAACCTCCTCTTGTGTGACACCTTTCCTGATCTCCCCACTTTTTAGTCCTCTACTACTTCAAATAATTTTACCTTTACTTAGGTGCATGTTCTATTTACCCAGGAGAAATGTACACTCTTCTCTGGCAAAGAGTATTTAATTTTTGTTAAGGTATTCCCAATATCTTGAACATAGTAAGTGCTTTATATGTTCTTTTTCAAATTAAATTGAATAGTCATTTGAGAATGTTTACAAAGATCCCGTATGTTTTTTTTAATTCTTTAGTGAAGTTTAACCCTAATATAGAGGTAAAATTAGAAGTTAATTAATTTCTCATGTAGAGAAACAAATTACTATTCAATCTCATTGTCAACCTCACAATTTTGTCTTTGAAAAGTTTTCACAATCCATTGGGATAGTCAAAGGAGCAAGCAAACAGAGAATTTTCTAGGATAAAAATATGCATAGCATTAGATCCATCCCATATCTCTTATTCTATAAGGAATTCCTTGTACTGTTAAATAATTCAATTGGGATTTCAAGGTCTACTGCTCTTCACAACTTACCCATCAACAAGGTTAGTTCTCCCTCAGAACATGGACAACAAGTATTATCCCAGAACAAAAACTAAGGTACCATGAAGAGCAGGATTCTTTTTCCATAAAAATATGCATATTTATTAAAAAATAAATATTAAAAGTGCCAGTGCTTGTACTTCCCTGCTTTTTTGCCTGGTCTTAACTGTTGCCCATCTCACCTATCCCTAATCTGTGCTCTGTTTTAAGTCTGAGGTCTGAAATCTATAGAATAATGAAATGGTGGTTTGCCAGCTCAGTCAGGAGATAGAATTTAGGACAACTGGATGGAAATTGGCAAGATAGCCAATCTTCCTATCTATCAGTCAAACAACCCAGCATTTATTTTCTACTTATTAGGTACAAAGTACATCATGTTACCTTCTGTTGGAACTATCCAAGGGACATAATGTAGAGTTCTTCCCCTCAGAGAGCTTATTGTCCAGTGGGATATGAAGACACATGTTCATAAAAGGATTGTTAACAAGAGAAGGTAGCCTAGGATGAGTGAGCAGAATAAAAGAGAGGAGGGGTTCTCTGTGCTCCAGGCAGGCTGTATACATTATCTGTATACATGTATCTGAAATACAATGCCAAGCTTGAGGTACTACATATGTAGAAAGAAGACAGAAAAAAGGACAAACAGATGTGTGAGAGGGCTTGGAGCATGTCCTCATTTTCCTTGATATCTCTTCTTTTAGATGTTCTCTTTTCCCTTGACTTCTCTGACACAACTGGACACTATACCTTCCAAGGATCAACAGAAAGAGATGAGATTGTTTAACCTAGGAAGAGAAGACTTGGGGTGGGGGGAGACAGAAGAGCTGTCTTCAAGTATTTATTTATTTGTTTGTTTATTTAGTTTAGGTTTTAAACCTTTACCTTCTGACTTAGAATCATTAATCTGTATTGGTTCTAAGCAGAAGAGCCGTAAGGGCTAGGAAATGGGGGTTAAGTGACTTGCCCAGGGTCACACAGCTAGGAAGTGTCTGAAGCCAGATTTGAACCTAGGACCTCCCATCTCTAGGCCTGTTTTTGAATCCACTGAACCACCCAGCTGCCTCCATTTACTTATTTTTATTAAAGATATTTTCTTTTTTACCAATTATATGTAATAACAAATTTCCACATAAATTTTCCAAAGTTATATGTTTCAAATTGTCTCCCTTCCTCTCTTCCCTCCCCCCCCTCCTAGAGCTGGCAAGCAATTTGATCTGGGTTATAGATATATTATCCTGCAAAACATTTCCATATTATTCATTTTTGTAAGAGAATAATCATATAAAACCCAAACCTCAAAACAAAAACCCAAATAAACAAGTAAAAAATTGTATGCTAGGATCTGAATTCTGATTCCAACTGCCTTCAAGTATTTTAGGGAATTTCTTTTGGGAGACAGGTTACATGTGTTCAACTCATCCAAGATGGGGAAACAAGGAATAATGGGTAAGAAACTGAAGAGAGACAAATTTAGGTTAAGCTGTTAAAAACTTCTTTACAATTGGAGGGGGTTCTAATAGTAGAATAAGCTGCCTCAGAAGAAGAGTTTCCACGTCAATGGAGGTATTTAATCAGAGGTTACATGATCTTTGTCCATGGCACCAAACAGGAAGTTCTTGGTCAGGCAGTGGTTGCATTCGATGACCTCTTATGTTTGTTCTAACTCTTTGTTAGTGCCGTAAGAGACAGTAAGTGTGATAGGAAGCCAGAGAAGGGGAAGATCACTGTGGACTGAGTTGATAGGAAAAAAACCTTTGCAGATAAAATAAGATGAGCTGGATCTTGAAGGATGGGTAGGATTCAGATACACAGAAAGAAGGGGGTTTGGAGAAAAAAAAGATGGAATACTCACACTGACATTTTTATTTGTTAAAGTGCCTCATAATCCTTTATTCCTCATCACTGTACTATGAAGTTTGATATAATTATGATCTTAGGTCTGGTTTCCAGGGGAGAAAACACATGCATAGTCTATATAAGTTGTCATGATAATGTAAATCAGGGGTCTGAAACAGATAATAAATCATCCTGATATTCTGTTTACACAGAACCAAACATAATGGGTATTTGGAAATATCCCCAGACACCTGCCTAAATGTTTCAGTTTTTAAGTATGAGCTGTGTCTTTTGGATATAATCCATGACAGAGAGGTGGTAGGGTGGGACAGACTGAGTTGAAGAACATCCCTGCCTACAAATTTCTTTGTCCTGATCTCACTCTAGCTTTCAATTAGCCAACGAGGTACTTGCCTGAGCACTGTGCAAGGTGCTATGGAAGTATACAAAGAAACATAAGACACGCTTCTTTCCCTCAAGGAGCTTGCAATCTAGTTAGGAAGAGAAGGCACAAACACCTGAAAAGTTAACTCATAATATAGTATGAGATAGTATATGGTTAAGGCCAAATGAGCAGACTTACCCCTGAATGTCGAAACCAGAGGGCACGGAGCTAAGGGAGAGCCAAAAGGGTTCAGTTTCTCACACTCGCCAAGCACCTGCCCTTTTTTGCATGTGTCTGAGAAGTCACAAACTGGGTCACTGCAGAAACACCATGCATGATAATATCTGAGGATTGGACGGGACCTAGAGATATCATCTAGTTAATCCCCTTGTCTCCAGGAAAGCCTACACCTCCAACATTCCAGGCAGATAATTTTCTAGCTCCTTCTTTGGTATTTCTATGGAAAGAAATGCCACCAAGGTCCCTGCTAATCTTCCAGTGTTTAGCACTCCTTACTGTCAGGAAGTCCTCCCCTTTAGATCATGGCATGTTACAATGAAAAGGGAACTTTTTTTGGTTCTGGTTTTGGTCCAATCTGTGATTGTAGTGGCCGAGGGAGCTCCAGGTGGAGAACTGATACCTCATCTGGAATTTAGAATTGTAGAGAGTAGCCTGGGACACTGAGATTAAGTGACTTGACCCCAGAACTTGAACCCAGGTTACCTTGACTCCACAGCCAGCCTTCAGTCCACTAGATCATGCAGCCTTTCAGAAGGAAACTTAGAAATCAATTAATCTAAGCTACTAATTTTACAGTTAGGAAAATTGGAGACCAGAAGGTGACAGGATTTGTCCAAGGTCACAGTACTAGTTAGCAGGAGAGGATAGACTAGACCTGGGTCTCTTGGTTTCTATTGTTGTTTTGTCATTTTCTATCATGTTTGACTTCTCATGATCCTTTTGGGGGTTTTCTTGGCAAAAATGCAGGAGTGGTTTGTTATTTCCTTCTCTAGTTCATTTTACAGATGAGGAAACTGAGGTGAACAGGGTTGAGTGACTTGCCCAGGGTCACACAGCCAGTAAGTGTGTGAGACTTAATTTGAATTCAGTTTTTCTTGACTCCAGACCCTTGATTTATAGTCTAGTGCTGTTTCTTCTATATCATACTGTTCTCTTATCTAACCTGCCTGCCACCTGTCAAAATTTATACCCAGGTCTTCTTTTCTTAGCCTTCTTGAAGATGAGAACAACCAACTAGCATCCCGTTTTTAATGACTTTTAGACTGTCTGTGCTTCATTGATAGCCCTTACCTATACTTCTTAAAAACGGAAACCCTAACAGTGACTTGAGCAAGGTCACACAGCTAGTATGTGTCTGAGGTAGGTTTCAAAATCAAGTCTTCTTGAAACCAAATTCACTGTTCTACTCACCATGTTAGTCTTTTGTTAAAAGGTGGAGTGGTCAGGATTGGTGACACTCAAAGGTGAAATTACAGATTTTGAAGTATGCAAATATATGGCCAAAGACTTTAAATCAGTGAGACATTCCCTCACGAGTCTTCATCCTTTCATTAAGAGATAAGGTTGCAGACTGCCCTCAGTGGCATGAAGGCACATTCTGATGGGAGAAACAATGTGCAAAAAATAAAGCACATAAAAGGTATATCCAGAGGAGACAGAAGATATTCTCAGAGGGAAAGCACTTACAGCAAGTAGCAAGGAGGAGTGGACACTAGGAAAGATTCCTTCTTAGAATCAATACTGAATATTGGGTCCAAGGTAGAAGAGTGGTAAGGGCTAGGCAATGGGGGTTAAGTGACTTACCCAGGGTCACAAAGCTAGGAAGTGACTGAGGCCAGATTTGGACCTAAGACCTCTTGTCTCTGGGCCTGGCTCTCAATCCACTGAGCCACCCAGTTGCCTCCTCAACTGAGTCTCCAAGGAAGCCAAGCCAGTGAAACTACTAGTTAGAGTTGATGAGGGCCTCTTAGCTTAAAAAATCCAAAACAAAATTAACTTCTCTATGATACTTCTTCCTTATCAGGGCATTTTGTGCATTATATTTATCTGTCTACTTTGTCCATGTTACTCTGTGGGTTCCATGAGGACAGTCTATCATATTTAAATTTTAGATCTCTCTCAGTTCTTTGTATGGTTTTTAATAATCAATACATTTTAAAAAATAGAATCAAACATGGCTGTATAATAATGAGATAAAGATCATAGGACTGAGTGAGCCCCAGAACAGGGAAAGAACTTTGGCAGTGAGGAGTATTGAAACCCAAAGGTTTAAAAGAGGTAGGGATTCCTGGAGGAGGGGGAAAATATCTAAGTTTAGCTATGCATATTATAATATGTTTCCCCCAGGAGAGGCCCTAGTTAATCCCTTATATACCCTCTAGCTAATCGTTCTCAACATTCTCCTGTCACCAGGAGAAGTGACTGTTGCCATGTCTACATAAGCCTCCTTCTCCTAGAGTAATTCATGGTGAGAGCACTAGATATGGAATCAGATGAACTGAGTTCAAATCCCATTTCTCACCTTTGAGCAAGTTATTTCTTCAATTCGTGTCTCAGTTTCTTCATCTTTAAAAATGAGGGTGTTGGGTCCATTAATTGGGGGATGGCTGAATGAGTTGTGGTACATGATTGTAATGGAAGAAATGATGGGCAGGATGAGTTCAGAAAAACTTAGAATGACTTATATGAACTGATGCAAAGTGAGGTGAGCAGAACCACAACAGTATATACAGTAATAGAAATATTACGTGATGATCAACTGTGAAGGACTAAAATATTATTAGCAAAACAAGGTCCCAAAATAATCCCAAAAGACTCCTGATTAAAAAAATCCTATCCACAACCAAAGAAGTAACTGGTGGAATCTAATTGCAAGTCAAAGCATATCATTATTTATTTTATTTTCCTCATGAGTTTTTTATTATATGTGTGATATGTGTCTTCTGTCACAGAATGGGGAATATAAAAATATGTATTGCATGAAAGCACTTGTATCACCTATATCAGACCATTTACTGCTGGGGGCGGCATGCAAAGGAGGGAAGGAGAGACTCTGAATTACAAAATGTCAAAAAACAATTGTCAAAAATTGATTCTACATGTAATTGAAAAAAGTTTAAAAAGTTAAATAAAAAACTATGGAGGTGCTGGACTACAATACTTAAGGTAACATGATTCTAAGTAGTCTTCCTACCTGGGAATAGCCAATGTCCCTTTGATTTTATTGTGTGTAGAGGGGCCAAGAACATTTGAAAATGATTTGTTAGTCTATGTTCACTGCAGATGCAGGCAAGGAAAAGACTGCAACTGATTTTGTGAGCCTGAGAAATCAGAAAATGATATTCAGATTGGAGAAAGAGAAACTACCAAAATGGGGTTTGCAAATTTCAGGGTTTGCCTAGCTAGAAAATCTCTCATTATGGGAACTACAAAGGGTTTCGTTATGAAACCAAAAATTACATCAAGTAGCAGCTAGGTGACTCAGTGGATAGAGAGCAGGTCTGGAGCTAGGAGGTCCCGGGTTTAAATTTAGCTTCAGACACTTCCTAGCTATATAGGAAAGTCACTTAACCCCAATTACCTAACCCTTATTGCTCTTCTGCCTTGGAACTGATACTTGGTATGGATTCTAAAACAGAAGATAAGGGCTAACTATAAGAACTATACCCACTACCTTTTCTGTGACATATTCGAGAAACTGAGAGGGATTCAAGAAAACATTGTCCTTGCCCTCAAGAAGTTTACAGTCCAATCAGGCTGAAAGAACTAATAAAAATGGCATAATTAAAGTTGCTGCATGGAATGGTGATGAAGGTAAGGACAGCAGAAAATCATAAATGGTAGAGAGAATAGTCATTGGAAAATGTATTTCTTGAACTAGATCTTGAATGATGCAGTAAGTAGACTTTGTTTAGACAACAGCAAAGGAGTAAATTTTATTTCAAGAGAGAAAGGAGGTGAGACTCAAGAAACCAGGACTTGATTATCATAAATACAAAGTTCTCAGTAGGCAAACCTAAAAGCAAGTTCCCTCATTTTTTAGATTTTTTCCCTCTGATTATACCACCCTCACCCCAATTGATTCTCTTATTTTTCCCCTCTCACCTTCTACATCTTTCTTTCTTTTCTGATTATATCCCTCAGTTTCTCATTCCTGGAATACCTGTATCTTTTCATCTCAGCCTCCTCTCATCTATCTTTTTTGTTAAAACCCTTACCTTCTGTCTTAAAATTGATACCAAGTATTGGTATCTGAAGAATGGTAAGGGCCAGCCAATTAGGGTTAAGTGACTTGCCTAGGGTCATATAGTTGAGGCCAGATTTGAACAGAAGACCTCCTGTCTCCAGGTTTGGCCACCCTATCCACTGAGCCACCTAGTAGCTCTTCATAGATTTCTTCCTTCAGTCTCAGCTAAAATCCCACCAAATAGTAAGAAGCCTTTTCCAGTTCTACATAATCTTAATGCTTTTTCCTCTGAGATTTCCTCCCTTTTGCCATATCTGTATTTTGTTTGTACCCAGTTCTTTGCAAGTTGTCTCCCATTAGACTGTGAACTCCTTGAGAGCAGTGACTGATTTTTGCCTTTCTAGTACTTAGCACAGTGCCTGGCATGTAATAATAATAGGTGCTTAGTAAATTAAATTTTAGTTGGCTGACCGACTCCCTATCAGCTCTTTCTAAAGTTCAACCAGTTTAGGAGTCCAGAAGAAATCTCCTGTAGACCCTCTGCGGTTTGGGTATGGCCACTCTCTGCAACCCACCACTCCCCTCTAAGGGTTCCCTACCCCCATTTCACTCTTGGTTTTTTCAAATGCCAATTAACAGGTGTCAGAAATGCTGGCCCTTGCTTAAGAGAGCCACGTCTGCATAACAACCCAACTATTTTGGCGATCCATCCCCAGGGCATAAATATGGTGGTGTTTGAGCCCTTGGGGCCTGTGGAGTTTACAAGTATGCAGTCCAGATCTCTTCATTGGGATAGTCCTTGAAGTCCTGCCAGAAAGCCAGGGGACTCCAAAGCTTTAATGTGCTCCCAAGAGCAGCCCTGGCTCCAGGACGCAACACCCTCTGGGGGCCCAGTGTTGGTGTGAATCTCAAACAGCAAGCTGACATTCCGGTGTGTAGTATGACAGCAGATGCTTGGGGGATGATGCCAGGACAGCAGGTGACACGGGCGATAGCAGGGAGGAGAGAGAGAAACTGGAGCGGCTTCCCGTTACATGTCCTCAGAGCGCTAAAGGATAGCATCAGGGTCGGGGGGGACAGTTATAAAATGATGTTACAGAATCCGGATGTCCAGATCAAATTGAGGCCGCCGTGAGGGATAGCATTCTGAGCACAGACGATACCAGTGTTCCCGCAGAGGAGGCACTGTATCCTCTGGCATCCGACTTCGACTAATCCCGGATTAATTGCATTTCATGCCAGTGATCCAAAGCACTCTTCCAGCTTCTCCAGAGATGAGTTGGGGTTGGGTGGGGTGGGGGAGTCAGAGGGGGTTAAAGGGAGGGAGGAGGAGAGAGAGGGCTCCCAAGACGTCCCTGGAAAAGCATAGAGATAGAGTAGAAGGCCATTGTAGGGGCCATAGATGTGAGGTGAGCCCCCACTCCCCCACGTGAGCTGCAAGGGTCAGGACTCTTGGGTGAACATCTGAAAAACCATATGGTGTCCGCTGGGTTTGGAGTCAGAGTATCTGCACTTAAATCCCAGTTGTGCATCCTTGGGCAGTTACTGCAAAAACTCTCTGGACCTCCTTCTCCATAAAATGAGTAGGGACATATGGGAATATAAGATCCCGTCTAAGACATGGTCTCTAAGGTCCCTTCCAGTACTAAACTCAATGATTTCAAAACAGAACAGGAAGGAAGAGAAAAGAGGAGAGAGTCAGGGGAATGACCACCAGAACTTAAAGCTGGATGAGTCACAGGGTTGGCTTAACCTCCTGAAGGTCATTGAGCCTAAGGAAAAACCTAGAGGTGTTGTTGCTTTGTTTTGTTTTTCATTTAATTGAAAAAGGAAAGGGCAAAAGTAACTTGTTCTCTGTGGAAACTATTCCTTGTGGTCTGGTCTTTGTGAGATTCACTCATATCCCTGGTGGAGGTTACCTGACTTTATGATCTCTCCAGTTTTTTTGTTTTTTTTGTTTAATTAAAACCCTTACCTTCCGTCTTGGAGTCAATACTGTATATTGGCTGTAAGACAGAAGAGTGGTAAGGGATAGGCAGTGGGGGTCAAGTGACTTGCCCAGGGTCACACAGCTGGGAAGTGTCTGAGGGCAGATTTGAACCTAGGACCTCCCGTCTCTAGGACTAGCTCTCAATCCACTGAGCTACCCAGCTGCCCCTGATTTCCCCAGTTTTGAAGGTTTGAATCAATGATCAACTACTTGCTTTGGGATCAAAGAGGCACACTGGAATAGATCTGCTCTCAAGAGATACCACTTTGGGTCAGACTAGGAATGCTTCAGGAATAGCCATTTTGAACATGGAAACTAGTTATCCCTTGTACCCTAGAGAAAAGAGAAAGAATTCCTTGACTTACTAATTTATTTCACCCTTTGTCAAGAAGGTGGTACAGTGGATAGAATATTGGACCTGGAATCATGAAGACTTGAATCCCAATAGAGTCTCAGATCCTAGCTGTGTGACCTAGGGCAAGTTACTTCATATCCAGTTCAGTTTCCTCATCTGTAAAATGAGATTGATAATACCCACCTGACAGAGTTTTGTGAGGGTCAAATGAGATAATATTTTTAAAATGCTTTGCAAACTTTAATGCACCGTATACAAGGTAGCTATTATTTTTATTATTATAAGCAAAGCATATTTCATCTGGAAGGGATCACCTGAGAGGCTGCCTAATCCCACTCCCCCATTTTACACATAAACTAAAAAAATCATAGCATGTCAGAGATAGAAGGGACCTTAGAAATCATCTAGGCCAATCTGGTAATTTTATAGAAAGGCTTTTACTCAGAATCACTAGGGACCTTGCTTTGAATCTTGTTTCTGGCATGACTTAGCTGTGTAACCACAGGCAAGTCACTTGACCTCTCTGATCTCAGTTTCCTTAGCTGCAAAATGGATAATAATGTCTCTTCTTGTGCACATGAATTACCTCATTAGATCCTCAAAGGAACCTTATAAAGATGCAGTGTACAGATGAGGATACTGAGCTCAGGCAGAAGTGACTAGTCTAGGAGCAGCTGGGTAACTCAGTGGATTGAGAGCCAGACCTAAAGACAGGTTGAAATCTGACCTCAGACACTTCCTAGCTGTGTGACCCTGGGCAAGTCACTTGACTCCCACTGCCTAGCCCTTACCACTCTTCTGCCTTGGAACCAATACACAGTATTGATTCTAAGACAGAAGGTAGAAGTTTTCTTTTTTCTTTTTTTTTTTTAAGTGACTTGGCCAAGGTAGCAAGTGTTAGAACTTGTATCTTACTAGCCAGACACCTGTGCTCTTTCAATTTTTATATTATGTTGAGAAACCTGGGCGGAGGGAAAGCAAGAGACTCAACCAAAGCCAATTGTGGGCTCTGCAGCCCAGGCTAGGGATTCCCAGATCAGTGCTCCTTATATCATGCCCCTTCAAGGTGTACATTGTTTACCCTGGCTCACATGTGGCTCTATGGATGTTCTTCCATTCTATGGGGTTTCTCTCCCTTTGCCCTCAAATGATCACAAATGCCTTGAGATTAGGATGTTTCTCTGTCTTTGCTTTATTCTCGTTTTTAATACTGCAACATTCTGCATGCAGGGGGTACTTGGGAGACAGGGACCAGTTGGCTGACGAGATGAGGGCAAAGAGAGGCTCAGATGCACAGGGTTCTCTGTCCCCCAATGAGGGACAACGAAACAAGTCAAGCCTTGCTCCTCTGATTGTTGGAGCAATTCACCTGCCTGGGAGGGGAAGTCGCATCCCTACCGGAGGTGAAAGGAGGAAGTTTCCGAAAGGATGAGGTCAGTTCTGGCTGAAAGGAATGAATGCCCTCTGATAGAAACTGAAAACAAACGATTTCCCTCAACAATAGAAAACAATTCATTGTCTCTGCGCCACAGGAGGCTGGGGGTGTTTACCGGCAGGAAAGCTGTCCCGCCATAAAATCTGAAACCGGTGGAATGTAGAGAAGGCTGCTCACGAGGTGATTTTCCTTTTGCAGCCCGGCCCCAGGGAGCCAAGGGGAGCGCTTCTCCTCAGGGTCTTTGTCCTTTTTTGGGATTGCCGACTCAGGGGCGACCTTGGCTATTTTACTGATCATAATCACTTTTATATGTAACCGGACCTTAATTCATTTCGTAGTCTGAACTACGGAAGGGCGGCATAGATTAGAAGAGCTATGTCTGTAAGTGACGAGATCCGCGCCTGGCGCACATTTGTGGGGAAATTAAAAATAAAGTAAAGATCATCTGAAAAATGCTTGGCCTGAGACCAACAGTCTCCTGACTCGTCACGAATGGAACTTGTCTGAGATGAACAGGACAGAAAAGTGAGACCTGGGCAGCCTGTCAGGCCAAACTTCCAACCAGGCCTTGGGAAGTTTGTCATAATTTATAATGTATTATTTTAGGAAATGGATTGGGATGCTTTGAATTCAGAAGCCAGGAAGGACTATTTGGGTTAAAACAAGGGCAGCAATCAAAAGTCTCAAAAAATATGTAGGCTTATTTAAAAAAAAAAAAAGAGGAAAGATTTGAGCCCTTTTAAATTAACTTTAAGCTCAAGGCCATCAATTCCAAGATGGATTTGAACCTTTCAGGATTCTTCTTTTTTTTTTTTTTAATTTAAAATTTTGTATTTAATCAATTTAGAATATTTTCCCATGGTTACATGATTCATGTTCTTTCCCTCCCCTCTTCCCACTACCCCTCCCATAGCCAATGTGCAATTCCACTGGGTTTTACATGTGTCATGGTCAAGTCCCACTTCCATATTATTGATATTTGCATTAGGGTGATCATTTAGAGTCTACATCCCCAACCATATCTCCATGGAACCATGTGATCAAGCAGTTGTTTTTCTTTTGTGTTTCTACACCTGGATCATCACATTGCTGCTAGCAGAGAAGTCCATTACATTGGATTGTTCCATAATGTATCCCTCTCTGTGTATAATGTTCTCCTGGTTCTTCTCCTTTCACTCTGCATCAATTCCTGGAGGTTGTTCCAGTTCACATGGAATTCCTCCAGTTCATTATTCCTTTCAGCACAATAGTATTCCATCATCAGGATTATTCTTGAGATTTATTTTTACCTAAGTACAAAGTTGAGAGACACAGTGTGATATGCCCTCACTTAGTTCAGGAGCATGGTAGAGGCTTGCCAGGTGAGTTCACTTTTTAGTCTCAAGTATAAATAATTTGTAATTTAACTTTGAAAATCAGCTCTCAAAGCAGTAAACACCTAGTCTACACTCCTTATTTTATAGAGGAGAAAACAGATCCACAGACGTCGTGGCTTCCTCAAGGACACACGTGTGTTGGAGTTGATAAAGATGGCTAGATAAAGCTTTTATTAAATACTTACTATAAGGCAGGAGAAGTGATAAAGTGCTAGAGATAAAAGAAAATCCTTGCCTTCAAAGAATTTACTATCCTGCTCAAGAGACCTGAAAAGATGGCTGGGAAGTAGTCTGAAAAGTTTGGGCTGAACTTGGTTTGAAGTGAGCATATGTGGCATGGTCACAACCTCATTTGGAACTCAGATCCTTTGACTTCAGTGTTTCGTCCTTTGTACCAAGCTGTTAGAATGTAACTCTTTCTTAACATTAGTTTTTGGAAAGCAATTCTTTACTCTGTAGGACAAGGTTATTTTACTCGTCATATTATATATAGTTGTGTTTTGTTGGCAGTAGCTTAACCCATAATATATATGAATCTAGGAAACAGCGAGCCTTCAGACTGCTTCTATTGCATTTTAGGTGGTTGGGGCGGGAAAATCTGTAAGAAATCCGGAGGAAAGGTCTGGTCTTTTTCTTTGTAATCAGTGCCTTCGAAGAGTTTGGAAACTCGCCTGTATCTCTGGCATTTGGGCCCTGGGATGATCTTCCTCAGTGTCTGCTTCTTGAGCCACTGGCAGTAACAAAGACCAGGCTGGCTCCCTCTTCAGGAAAGTCTTTTTCTGGACTTTGGCTGGACTGTGGAAGCTGTGTTACAGTGTCCAAATCACCTGCATGCTCAGACATTCAGGAACCCCATCAGACAAAGATACCAAATGATTCGATGTAAGCAGAGCTGTCTCCAGGGTCTGGTGAGTTAAGGTGATGGCCCTGTGTCCAGCCAACTCTTTGGATCCAAGTCCCTGCCTATGCCGTCCCCAATTTCAGAGCTCCAGTGACTGATGGCCAGGCAGTAACTCAGGAAAACAGAGGGTGGGAGAGAAGGACATGGTTCTGTCTGCTATTGCTGTTACAAAAACCTGAGGTTCAAATGTAGACAGTCAGCTGAAAACTCTAAATCCCTGTTAAATTAGAGAGGCATATCAGTCCTTTCTTGCACGCATGTGTGCACACACCTACCTCACACTCACATTTAGGGATATGTGCAGTGTGATCTGTCCCAGCTTCCAACCCTGGTGAATCATGAGATCTCAATTCAAATACTGCCTCTGTCATTTACTACTTCTGTGACCTGGGATGTCACTCAATTCGCCTGGCCCTCCTCTGAAAAATCAGGAGGTTGGCCTAGATCACTTCTAAGGTCTCTTCCAATTTTCCATGACAGGCAGCAAGAAGTCAAAATTCCTCTTCTCTCTAACTAGCCACAAGTTGCTATTTCAGGACCTTTGATGAAGTTCAATGAGGCCTCTCTATCCCAAGTTCACATGACTCAATCTTCAAATGTGGGTTTCTTCTCCTGAGACAATTGAAAAGTAATTACATTTGAGATTTTCAGGGGAGGAGAACAATTATAAACCTGGGTCACCTTTGTCACCGGGATTTCTCCTTCTCTCTCTCTCTCTCTCCTTGTTCTTCCTCTAACTCCAGCAGGTCTAATAGAATGCCTGGAAGGGATGACAAAGATAGATAATCAAAGGCTGACTTTCTTACAAAGCTTTCCCCCCAAGCCAGGTAATTAATGACTCTCATTGTTCTGTAATAATAGAGTCCTGTACTGAGTGCCTGGAAACAAAGGCACTAACCAAGTATTATATTTGCATGGGAGCTGCTCTACTAGCTGTGCACATCCCTCATTCTGAGACTCCAACTAACATTGCTTTCCTTTTCATCCCTGGGGGAAAGGACAGTAGAGATAAAGACCACAAGGAAAGTCTGGCTTGCTCAAAAATGTTTATAGCCTAAAGGAGGGGAACTGTCCAGCCCCTCCTCTATATATCCTTAGCAATCTCAGATTCTCTGAAAAGAGGCTTCTTGCTGGATATATCCTTGCCCTTCTGTGGAAACTTAGGCATCAGCCCTAGGAATCAGACTTAAAGGGAAGTTGCAATCTACCAAGGAAGATGAACAGGGTAGGGAGAATAGGTTCACAAATCTGGAACTTGAAGGAGGTTATCTAGTACCACTTTTTTTTTTCAGATTAGGAATCTGAAGCCCAAGGAGATTAAATGTCTTGTCCAAGGTGACAAAGATGGTGTCAGAGGCAGTATTTGAATCTGTTTTTCAGTAATCCAAGCATCTCTGTCCAAGAATCACTCAGCTTCTTCCAAAGGAAGACAATCTGAGATTGCTCAGTGCATTACAGGAGAGGTCATCCTCACTTAGTCCAGGAATATTTTTGAACTAGACCTTTCTGTCCTTTAGCATCCCTTTACTCCCCCAAGTTCCTTGAGAATAAGGTCTATTCTCTTTTTTTGTCTGTATACCCAGCACCTGGCATTTAAAGAATAGTTATTGATAGAGAGGTAATAAGCATTTATGAAGCACCTACTATGTACCAGGCACTATGATAAGAGCTTTTCACAATTATCTCATTCCAACTGACTGATAAAATGAATGAATGTGTGCATTCCTTCCACCAATGCATATGAATCCCCTCTCTCCTCACCACAACCCATATCTTTGAAAATAGCCTTTATGATTTACTGAGGTTATAAATAAATTAAGTCATCACTTGGTGGGCAAAACTACATAGGGAAGAGCATCTTTCAGCCTGGCTTCAGAGTACTTAAGCTAGTACTTAAGCTAGTCTTTAGGCAACAGGTATATGTTTTTTCATCTCTGGGCCTTTTTCTGTTTTATTTTTTTCACTAAGCCTTTCCAGCTTTCTAGGAGCTTCTAGTAGTTATCCTTTGCTGCCATAACCTTCAAATGCCAAGTCACTGACATGACACATTAGGCATCAGATTTAGACTTTGTGGAAGAACACTTTATAAAATGAGGATTTTCTTTCTTTTTTCCTTCCTTCCTTCCCTCCCTCCTTCTCTTTCTTTTTCTTCCTCCCTCCCTCCCTTCCTTCCTCCCTCCCTCCCTTCCTTCCTCCCTCCCTCCCTCCCT
>NC_058130.1:380268089-380287516 GCF_016433145.1 Gracilinanus agilis
CCCTCCCTCCCTCCCTTCCTTCCTTCCTTCCTTCCTTCCTTCCTTCCTTCCTTCCTTCCTTCCTTCCTTCCTCCCTTCCTTCCTTCCTTCCTTCCTTTCTTTTTTCTAGATCTGGGATTCCGAAAATGTAAGTTGCTCCTAATATGGAATCCCTCTCTTACAAACTCAGATTAATCAGTAACTGCTTGGCAACTCAAAAGTCTTAAAATGTTTCCTAGGGGGATAAGACGTTAGACTTGACTAGCCAAAGTCACACAGTAGAGATTTTGTCAGACTGAAACCTGAGTCTTTTTTATATCAGCACCAGATTTCTATCCATTATGGCATGATGGATCCTAAAATGAGCTAAAAATTATAAGCAACCTTTCTGAAGCATTTTTGAGATTATGAAGTTTAACTATTCTATGAGAGATATAGTATAAATATGAATATACCCATTTTACAAATGTAAAAGCAAAAAGAGTCACAATATTTCTCATCACACTATTACATTTCTTCCTGATAGAAAAAGTCTAGTTTTTTTTTTTATTAGAGAAATAGTTAAGTTTTATTTCTGCTACATTTTAAACTTTGTCATATTTAGGTTAAACCAGTTTATTAGGCTGTATAAAAAATGATCTTTAGGAAAGACATCTTTTGGGGCATCTAGGTATCATAGTGGGTAGAGAGCCAGGCCTGGATTCAGGAGGATCTGGATGTAAATGTCACCTCAGACATTTTCTAGCTATATAACCCTGGGCAAGTCACAACCCCAGCTGCCTAGCCCTTGCCCATCTTCTATCTGAGACTTAGTATTAATTCTAAGAAAGGAAGTAAAGGTTTCAGGGGGAAAAAAGGATGTCTTTCTCCTTGTTTTATTTTTTAATAAAGTTTTAATGAGAATAAGGTAAAGTTGTAAATTAATATTATCTCTTTAAGCCAGAGAAAAGAAAACTCCTAGCAGCTTTTAACAATTAACAATTTAGTTTGCTACCTAAAAATGACTATTATCTACCTATAACTGCCTATAACTGCCGTTAGAGAAAGTCCAGCTGATCAGCTCATAAGGCAGAATCAATATATATACATATCATTCAACCTACACCACCAGCAACCAACCCCCCAAAACTAACTCACACTCAGCAGCCAACTTCCCCTCAACTGCCAGCCCTGTCAGCAACTGACCCCTTTTATCACCTTTTACTACCTTACTTCCTGTCTCTATGGTTTCCCCTTCCTGTCTCTATGTTTTCTACTTCTGGTCTCTATGGTTTCTACTTCCTGTCACTGTGGGCTGGTTAATCTCTACACATCTCTATGGTAAAAGGACCTCCAGGTCCCCCATTAAATTAAAAAAGTTAAAGAATTCCTTTTTATACTACCAACAGCAGTCCTTCTGCATAAGAAACACCATTGCCTGAAGAAGTTAAACCAAGGGTATGATTGGTCTAGGACAGTGATGGCAAACCTATGACATGCGTGCCAGCACTAACACTCATAGCCATTTCCGATGACACGCAGCCACATGTGGCCATATACAGAGAAGTATGGGGCCGCATTCTGAGGATGAAACATTTGCTATAGTGCAGTGTAGACACTCTGTGAACTATAGATCACTCTGTGAACTATAGATGACAATTCTACCTATATTAATTTACCCATTTTGGTTTATTAAATATAGTTATATGTTACAATTATACATTTTTGTTATTTAGACTATAAATATCGTGAAATTATGGTTTTTTTCTCGAAGTGACACACCACCTGAGTTATGCTCTATTTTTTGGTGGATTTTGACACACCAAGCTCAAAAGGTTGCCCATCACTGGTCTAGGATAATGCTCGAGACATCCTTTAATATGGGGGAAAAATAGCTACTTTCATACCACTTAGTGGAAAAGTGATCAGAGAAACTTAAGTCATCTGGTCCAATTCTCTCATTTTGTAGTATGAGAAGACCAAGGCCTAGAGAGTTTAAGTGAAATGCTCTTAATTCTAATAAAGTTTTACAATCTGCTGTGAAAAGTCTTACAAGTAGACAGAATAGATGACCTCCTAAGAGTTATGATTTCAAGAGTACCAGGATAGTCTCCCTATTCCAAAAAACAACTATTCTATCAATCTAACTGATGGATATTATAATTATAATTACCATTATAAATTAATTGCTTTGGCATTATCTTCCAACAGTTTAATATATATGTAATATATGTAATATATATTCTTGGGAGGGGTGACACATTAAATAATTTCATGCTAACATATTAATAATTTATTAGCTGTGCTTTTCTAATCAGGGAGGTCATATTTACTGTCTAACCAGAGTTGATGGTATGGAAGGAAACATTTCTAACCTCAAAATTTCATCTGAAGCTGGTTCAACACATTGGATAATTAATTCTATTATGAGTACATAAAGGAATACTGGAGACCTCCAGGAAGTTTCAAGCTAATTATACCAGTACCAAAAAGTAAACGAATGCAAAAGTTAAGAATTTTAAGAAAATACCATTGAATGTAAAACTGTTTAACACAACAAAGAAGGAAGATAGGAGGCTGAAAGCAATAGAAATAAATGCCTGGTCAAGGTTCTGTGTATGGTGCCATTCACATGCCTCAAGTCTGGTACTCTAGTAGCACTCTGCCCATTTAAACAATGCTTTTAGCTTTTTAAGGAACTTTCATTTATGCATACAAGTTCATTGGATCCTAAACCAATGGTATGAGGCAGACAGAGCAGGGGTTATTACAAGTGAGGGAACTGAGGCTTAGAGAAACTAAATGGCTCTTTTGTGAGTTAAAGGGGAATGTGTTTGTTTATAGTTCTTAAGCCATTTTAAATATTATCAGAAAGAAGACATTCTGCATCCTCAAAAGAAGCTCTCTAATTACATTTACAACTTACAACAACTACACATAATCAGTTAAATTCTTGTTAACAGATGCCTGAGAATTATTACATGGCAGAAATATATTTGTATACTCCTTAAATAGATAGAAAAGAATGCTACATAACCAAAGGAAAATTTTGATAACAAAATATTGACTATGAGAAGATAAAAGGACTATATTTCACAAAAAAATTAGACAACTTGAGTTAGAGAAGTTTCATTTACACTAGTAAATAAATGTTTTTAGCTTTTCAATGGACTTAAAAGCAGAGTTAAAATTAATGACAAAATGTCCAAATACACATGTACATATTTTAAAAGAAGATAAACTCAATGCCAATTTCAAAATTATTTAAAACGAAGGATATAAATTCATATTATTATCATAAGTTTTTCATAGTCATACTTCAAAGTGAATTTTCTAAAAATTCTAAGCTTTTTCCAAAATAAAATTTTTAAAAGTAACCTAAGATAACAGAGCCTGGTTAGAGTCCCTACCTAGTACTCAAACCATAACAATTCAACAAATTTTTAAATACTATCCATAGGGTACTGTGCTAGTTATCATTTAAAAGATACTAGTACCTTCCCTCAATTATCTTGAACTCTAATTGAGGAAATATGCAGATTTTTTTTTAAACCCTTGTACTTCGGTGTATTGTCTCATAGGTGGAAGAGTGGTAAGGGTGGGCAATGGGGGTCAAGTGACTTGCCCAGGGTCACACAGCTGGGAAGCGGCTGAGGCCGGGTTTGAACCTAGGACCTCCTGTCTCTAGGCCTGATTCTCACTCCACTGAGCTACCCAGCTGCCCCCGCAGATTTTTTTAAAAAGATACTTTATTTATAATCATTATTTTCCACATATATTTTCTGAAGTTTTATGGTCCAAATTCTCTCCTGCCTTCTCTTCCCTTCCCCCTCCTGGAAATGGCAAGCAATTTGATCTGGGTTATACACATATTCTCATGCAAAAATATTTCCATGTTGGTTATTGTTGTAGAGAATACTCATGCATTAAACCAAAACCCCAAAACAAAAACACAAAGAAACTAAAGGGGAAAATAGGATGCTTTTATCTGTTGCAGATTTAAATACATAACTATGATACAAGGTAGAATCTGGTAAGAGCAAATCTAGGAGTCAAAGTAATACGAGAAATCTGAGATTTGGAAAGACCACTTTCATCTGAAGGAAGAGGGGTCAACAGAATGGAGCAGGAAATCAGGAGATCAGGAAAGGCTTTATGAAGAAATGTACTTCCTCACAGAACAGAGTAACTGGGTTACTCTGTAAATTCTTTTAACTTTAAAAGGAGAGTTTTCCTCACTGGTCTCCTAGAAGTCATGTCCCTATAAATTTGACCAACCTTGTGGCAACCACTAATTTTCTAGGACAGAGTTCATGAGTGGAAGTCATTGCATCCACAGGAGAAGGTTCAGAGAAAACATGCATCTTCATCTCTTTTGTGGCATGAAATTTATATTTAAGAAAATAATATATGAAACTGGACCTTTCCTTTTTGGGGTCATGACAATAAGCAACAACAACAATTAAATGTCTACTGTATGCAGAGTGCTTCATTGGGAAAAATATAAAATTTAGATAAAACATAGACCCTGTCCTCAAGTAGCTTATAGTCTAGAAAGAGAATAAGAAGCCTTTGCATGTAGCTATAATACATAGTGCTGTATGAAAATAATGTAGGTGCCATTCAGTCATAAACTGGGTTATATCCATGGACCAGTCACTTACTGGATTAGCCCTTGAAAATGAAAGAGAAAAGGAAAGAACTTTGACCTGAAAATCAGCTAGCCAGTGTTCTAATACTGCCTGCCTCTAGGTACGTGACCTCAAGGAATTTACTTCATTTCTCTATCTTCTAGAAAATATGGAGTTTCAAGGCCCAAATATAAACAAATTTCACAAATGTCTATGAATACCCACTATGTGCAATGAATGGTGCTAGGTGCGGTTGTTGTTCAGCTGTTTGATCATCCTGTCTGACTTTTTCTGACTTCATTTGGGTTTGTTTGTTTTTGTTTTTAGCAAAGATACTATAGTTGCTTGCCATTTCTTTCTCCAGCTCAATTTATGTTTAAGGAAACTGAGGCAGACAGGGTTTAGCGATTTGACCAGAGTCACATAGTTAGAAAGTATTTGGGGCCAGATTTGAACTTAGGAAGATAAGTCTTCCTGCATCCAGGTCCACAACTCTATCCACTGTACTATCTAACAGCTAGGCATTGATGAATGGAAAAATGAAACAAGACATAGTTCCTGCCCTCTGAGTTCTTTTTTTTCTTCCTTCCTTCCTTCCTTCCTTCCTTCCTTCCTTCCTTCCTTCCTTCCTTCCTTCCTCTTTCTCTTTTTCTTTCTTCTTTCTCTCTTTCTTTCTCTGTCTCTTTCTTTCTCTCTTTCTCTGTCTCTTTCTTCTTTTTTTAAAAAGTTACCTTCTGTCTTAGAATCATGTGTGTTGGTTAGAAGAATGTGTGTTGGTTGTGAGGCAGAAGAGCACTAAGAGCTACACAAGGAGGGTTAAGTGATTTGCCTGTAGGCCACACAGCTGGGAAGTGTCTGAAGTCAGATTTGAACCCAGGAACTTCTGTCCTGGTTCTCTATTCACTGAACCACCTACCTGAACTCCTCCTATAGAGTATTACAATCTCTGCAGGAGGGAAGAAGTTGGTTGGAGAGCTAGTAGAAATGTACAAATAAGATATAAGCTGTAAAATATGATAAATTCATAGACATCCAGAGTTGTATGAGAGATTCAAGAAGGGAGAACTCACATAGATTGCTGGGACAGGGAGGATGGACAGGAAGTTTTCTGGAGAGAGGAAGCTGAGCTGGACTTGAAAGAAAGAAGTTCAAGAGATACACTACTGACCATTTTAATCATGAGAAAGCTTGAACCAAAAGCACAGACATGAGAGAGAGAGAGAGACAACTGAGGCCACAGAATGACAAGCAGGCTGATTTATCTAGTTAGGGCACAGCACAGAGAGGTCAGAGATATGACTGTGATGTATTGCTGAAGAAAGTGGGAGAGAAGTCAACAGCCTTTCAGAATTCTCTGATCACTACAGCCACTGTTACTTTGCTTTAAAAAGAAGGGTCACTGAGGTGAGATGAAAAAAAAAGTTTCCTTACTACAACATCCCTCAATCTCCCCCTCCCCAATTAGAGGAAGTAGAAACCTGTGGGGATTTAATTCCTTGATGGAGTATAACATAAGATCTGAGAAGGGTGTTTTCAGTTGAGCCGAGGGATATAGGGGAGAGAGAAGAATTAAACTGGGTTCAGAGAAGAGAGGAATTCAAAAGAAGAGAAGCAGTTAATAAAAGAGCTCTAAGAAGAGGTTGGTGTCAGTGTAAGCCTCTGCATCTTTCTGAGGCAGCTTGGCTGAGAGAGCTAACTTGGGAAGCTGCTAAGAACGTCATCACAGCTTCTAGCTGAGAATACTGATTGAGGATAGCTGGCTCCTTCTCTACTGAGGAGAAGCTTACTAACATGGCAACACCTAGAGATGGAAGACTGAATTACCATTGTTTCTAAAGCTAGGACTTCAGTGGAACAATAGCAGAATACTGATACAATAGACTGATAGGGCAACCTAAAAGAGATGTAGGCTACCCTGTGTGGAGGGGAGGTTTATTAAGTCTAGCAGCTTCCAGCACGTGATGGAGTTGGCTAAAAGAGGTGCTGAAGAGCCATAGCTAGGACACACACTTGACTTACCATTTAAAAAGCTTCTCATTTGATCCTCACAACAACCTTGAACAGTAAATACTGTTATTATCCTCATTTTACAATTGAGAAAACTGAGGCAAACAGAGGTTAAATGACTTGCCAATGGTCATATAGCTAGTAAGTTTGAGTCTTGGTTTGAACTCAGGTCTTCCAGTGCCCAATCACTTTGCCAGGTAGCTATCACTTTTTTAAATGGTAAAATTTAAAGTTTACATTTTCAAATTTTCATTATATATTTTTCTTCTATTGGTGCCCTGAGTCACAGAGCTAACCACTGTGGAACCAAGGCTGTTGTAATTCTCGCTGAGATGTTTATTTCTCTTCTTCCTCTTTGACTTCTCAGTGTTCTTTCAGGGTATGAGGTGATCCTGAAAATAGATTGAGCCAACAGCTAGGTGGTGCAATGGGTTTAGGAGAACCTAAATTCAAATGTGGCCTCAGATAATTACTAGCTGTGTGACCATAGGCAAGTCACTTAACCCTCTTTTTCTCAGTTTGCCATTTTCTTTTCCAGCTCATTTTACATATGAGAGTTTTGTGGGGAGACCGTAAAGACATGGAACACCCAAATTTGGTACTCTCAAATAAATCCATGGTCAGTGGGGGAAATTTTTACGTAGCTGCCATATCAGATATAGAGTTGTCTAAGAAAACCTTTTTTCACAGACTTAATTGTAAAAGATTGACCCTCTTTCCACTTCTGCTCTTGAGGAGACATAATTCACAAAAATGACATCCATGAGAAATAATCACACATACAATACACGTCTTTCCTACCTCACAGACCAATATACAGAGGAAAAAATACAGTAATATGCTCACATAAGGTCTCCAAGGTAGTTTGGACCAGCCGTTCACTTCTGAAGCCTTAGAAACTCACTTGAATCTGAATTTCTTTCTGCAAACAATCAAATTTCCCATAAAGTTCCATGATTGTGGCCAGTCTAGATGTTACCAGCATTAAATACGGCTCTTCTTCTTCCTTAACTCTCCACTCTACATAGCTGCACCAAGTCCTCATTAGGGCAACACTATACAGCTCAGCTGTGGCCTCCTGCCCTGCTTTCTATAGCAATGATGCTATCTGGGCTATTCCTAGCTGTGGTGCTGATGTCAGAGGAAACACTTAGGAGGCTATTTATTACAACAGTGAAGGTAAGAGGTGATGAGGGTGTAATCTAAGGTGATGACTATGTCAGTAAAAAAAGAAGTGATGGAAGACCAAGATATTGCAGTCTTATTAAATTGACAGGAATTTACAATGGATTGGAAGCCAGAAAGAATTAAAGAAGGCTATAAAATCTTGCTCCATGAGGGAGCCGTATTCTCTCAATATCAACAGAAATATCAACAGAAATGAAAACATGGAGGAGGATGGGCAGGTGTTGAACTGAAGAAGAGAAATTCTGTTTGAGGAAATAATTTTTAGGTCAGGTCCTGATAGCAGGGTCTCAGTTCAGAGATACCCATTAAACATTTGGAATTGTGGTGCTTGAACTTGAGAGACATTTAGGAGGAGACCCAGTAGCCAAATTAAAGTGTAGCAAGAGAAGATAAAAGCATTGAATAACTAGTTTAAGAGGTCACTCACATTTAGAGACTGGGAATGGGAATAAGATCCAGTGAGAGAAAGAGGACAATCAGGAGAGTTACAACTTAATGGAATCAAGGGTAGGAAAGGACACTGAGGAGGGCATAATCAACAGTGTGAAATGCTTCAAAGAATGAGACCTGGAAAAAAAGTCATTGAATTTGTTAATAAAGAGTTTATTAGTGACTTTAAAAAGAAAACAATTATAATGGCATGGTGAGACTTGAATACAGGTTGCAATGGGTTGGTGCTGGATAGTAAGGAATTGGAAAAAAGTATAAACTACTCTTTCTAGAAGTTTAGAAAGGAAAGTGAAGAGAGATATAGGATAATAGTCTAATGGGGTAACATGGCCAAAGGAAGTGGATTGTGTTGTTATTTTAATGTATTATGAATTTCAAGAATAGGACAGAAGGGACTAGTGAAGACAGGAAGCAATAGGGATTGAATACTCAATGAAGCAATGCCTTAGAAAAGATTGAAAGAGCACCAATGATCAGATTAGTTTTGGTATAGAGGAAGACCAATTCATAAGCAAAAACAAATACTCAAGCAATGTGTTCCAGGAACCTTCGTTAGAGTTGAAAATAGTGTCTAATAGTCAACTCCATTATTTAATAAATATTTCTTATATGAGCATATCTAGGCACTTTATGACTTTACTTAGGCTTATCAGAGCAATCAGTTTCTCTACTTTTGTACTCAGGGGCCACCATTAATAACTAAATAATATTAATGAAACAAAAAGAAGTACTGCTTTGACACAATTTGTTATCAGCAAGAACTCCAGACAAAGACAGATGCCAGAGCTAATGTTTGGTGCAAAACAATGTAACGACTCAGATGAATACTTCTCAAAGAGAAAATGAGCATGGTTGGGTGAACTCATGCAAGACTTTACAAACTTGGGAAAATGGCATGGATTTAGTGTGTAATTAAAACTTTTAATTTTACATATTTTTTCTGCCTTTATTTATTTTTTATTGCCACTTGCGTGTACCTGAATTCAACTGTGTTGAGTTTCCATAAAATAAAATCCTACTGTATACAGGAAGTTTTAAAGAAACTCAACTGGACATCCTGTAAAGGAATATAATGGCAGCCATGTTGGCTCAAGAGTGATAGACAGTTACCTGCTTAGAATGCAGAATGTACTGAGGTGGCGTGAGCTTGGCATGAGCCTAGCATGAGTCAGGGCAATTGAAATTTGTCTATAAAAGGAACAGATCTGAACAGATCATGGTCTCAGTTTGAGATATCCTGATCTCAGTTGGAGATACTTTGTCTCTGTTGGAGATATTTGGGCAAGGGTGGAGAAGGGTTTAGACATAGCTTATACTCTCTTTACTCAGCAACCAACTCTAGCTTACAGACTGTTTTCAATTGTATCCCATCAACCTCAGTTCTCTGTTTATTATCAACAAAAAGATCTGCAAAGAAATCTGTCTGCAGGGTCAAGCCTTGACTTAAGACTGAGGCCAAGCTGGCCTTAGCCAGGCTGTCAGTGAACCAAGATCCTTAATCAACAATTATCAATTGAAGATTCAATATCAAGCTATACAACTTAGATTACTCAGGAAATCTCAATTCCCACTTTCCATCTTACCAATTTCCACTTTCCCTAAACTTTCAACAATTAAACCAACTTTCCAAGAAGCCACTTGCCTGTGAATTCTCAAAGATCCAAGGGATGTTTCAGTTAGCAGGATCCTGTTCAGCCAGGAAAGGGGTTTTATTTCCAATATTCCTTTAACTATCAGTTAAGATTTAATCCACAGTCAGAACAAGTCAAATTAATTAATTAATCCTGATAGACCAAACATCCAAGGTCTATAGTGTATCAAATTAAGAAATTTAGTCACCAATACACTGTGGTAAAATAGAATGTAATGGACTTCTGTACTAGCAGCAATGCAATGACACAAGACAGCTCTGAGGGATTTATGGTAAAGACGCTACCCACATTCAGAGGAAGAACTACATGAGTGGAAACAGAAGAAAACAACTGCTTGAACACATGGGTTGAGGCGGACATGATTGAGGATGTAGACTCGAAACTATCACACCAATGTAACTATCAACAATTTGGAAATAGGTCTGGATCAATGACACATGTTAAAGCCAGTGGAAATACCCATCAGCCATGGGGGGTGGGGAGAACTGGGGGGGGGAGGTGAAGGGGAAAGTAAGAGCATGAATTATGTAACCATGTTAACTTTTCTAAAAAATAAATATTAATAAATGTTTAAAAAATGGGGAAAAAAAAGAAATTTAGTCACCATCATCAACTCACTAGGGCTTGAATTGGGACAAGGGTCAGCTGGTTCCCTAATCAACTGATTCCTTAGTCAGGCTGGTAGCCCTGGGTTACTGTTTTGTTATCTTGGGATTCGAGTAAGCAGATTCTATATATTCTCTTATAACATCAGCTGCCTTGGGTTGACCCTTTGAGATTACTACTATAGCTAGGTGTCCCATTAGGATCTTACAATCCTCTCCAATTAATTCCTAAGATTCACATAACAATCCTCAATCTTCTCAGTAATGTAGGCAGCAAGATAGTTTGATAAAAAAGAGGAGGTTCAGGGTGAAATGAGGAAGCTGAGGGGAGGGAATGAGGTTTACAAAAGTAAATATAGTGAGTAACTGGGGAATTAAGGAATTACCCAGTAGAAATGAGACCTCAGATGAGGTCAGACAGTATAAGTGCAGACTCAGTGGGTACCGTTTCCTGACTTTACCCAGCAGCCCTTACCATCTTTCCTATACTACTCTTTGCTCCAGTATCTTCCTCAGATTTATGCCTGACTTCTCCTTTCTGACTATATTCTTTTCAGAGTCATTTGTCTTTCTTGAGGAATTTTTTATTGCTTAATAGTGACATTATGAGGTTCTTTGTTTCACCATCTGTCTCCTCCTTGCCAAATGGAAGAGGGTGGTAAATGGGGGAAGGGGTTATTATACAAATATGTATCATATGAGTATTTATTGGTTCCATTGTATATTTGCTCCAAATATTTAAAAGCATTCTCATTCATTAAGATTCAGAATAATGCCAAGCATGAGTTCATAATAGAATACAGAAAGGGAAACTTTGAGTTCAGTTATTAGCAGGTTCTTTGGCTACACCAGGATCAGAAACCATTAAAAAGTGGGCTTCCATCTGTGCTACATGGATCAGTTTACTAGCTTATAATAACATGTGTCAGAGCCATATTACTTTTTGTTTCATTAACACTATGTAGTTATTAATGATGCTCCCCAAGTACAAAAGTAGAAATGCTGGTAGCTCTGACAAGCCTAAGAAAAGCCATAAAGGGTCAAGGTATGTTTGTATAGGAAATATAATGGAGGAGTTTACTATTAGACACAAATTTCGACTTACATGAAGGTTCTTGGAACATATAATTGAGGTCCTGCATTACAGCTCATCCTACCCCAATCCCTAATATTATTAGTGTAGGTAACTTCCAGTGAAGAAATTCTCTCTACCCATGCAAATGGACAACTGTTCTATCATTTAGAGTCTTATAGAGTTGCCTGAAGTAACAAGGCAATGAAGTGACAAGGTTGCATAGCCATTATGTGGGCCTCAGACTTAGATTTTCCTCATTCCAAGTCTGGCTCTTAGTCTAACATGCCATGCTGCATCTCTATTGTGGTATATTATAAGAAATTAGACTGAACTTATTTTTAAAAAGAAACAATTTGGCCTAAGATATTATTTCACATCTTGGTTTCTCCAAGGAAAGAAGGCAAACCTAACTTAGGATATAGGGCTAAAAGATACAATGAAGAATGTATTTTGACTATCATCTCTGTGCAGAGATTCCCAGATCTATATATCAGACCTAATCTCTCTCCTAAGTCTTGCTCTTGCATTACCATCTGTTTCTTGGACATTCTGAATTGGATGTCCAATAGGCATCTTAAACCCAAGATCCACCCCAAAAATTTATCCCAACTCTTCCCTCTTTCCAACTCCCCTATTACTGTCAAGGTCATCACCATTATCCCATCACCCAAACTTGCAGTCCACTGTCAAGCCTCATTCTCTCTTCACATCTTTGATATATACCCCTTTTCTCTCCTCCAATCCTATCACCACACTGGTGCAGACCCTCATCACCCCATACTTGAATCATTGACTTTTTATTGGTCACCTAACTCAAAGCTCTTTTCACTCCACTCCATCTTCCAATCAGCTGCCAAAGTAATTTTCCTAAAGGGATTTCCCTAAACCTGAAATATTTGCCCTTCTTGTCTCTATTTCCTAGCTTCCTTCAAGACTCAGTTCAGATCCCACCTATTGCAAGAGCTTTCTTGAAACCCGTCTACTGTTCTCTCTGAGATTACTTTCCTTTTACCTTGTTACTATTTTGTATGTAAATAATTGTTTGCAGTTTGTCTTCCCCCATCAGAATGTTAGCTTCTTGAGGGCAAGGGCTCTGCTTTTTTATTTTGTATTCCTGGCACTTAACACCACACCTATAACATAGTAAATGCTTAATTAATACTTGTTGCTTGAATAATTAATTAAGACAGAAGAGACCCCAGTGGCTAGTAGCCAAACTTTTGCATGGAACCTAGAAGCCATCTATAGCATGTTCAGCAAGAGGTCATCTATCATTTATTTATGTTTCCATCAATGGAAAACTCATTATCTCAGGAAGGAAAGAAGACAATTTACTCAACTATTCTCCTAAAACTATTTCTGGAAATAATTTACACTAAGGTACAAGCAAAGCCAAGCATAATGGTTGTTAGTTCTTTTGATAACACACCATGAAAAATTTTACTTTTAGGCAAAATTATCTTTGGGTAAAATGACTTTAGATAAATTGACCAAGGTATGGAAGACACATGAGCAGACTACTACTGTCGTTTTGGACCACTGCCTATCAGTCATTTCATTTGTTTGTCCAAACAGCAACCCAATTCCCCACTGCTTATATAATGCTTGCAAAAATTATATACTTATGATCCTCTTTTATATGCTTGGATGGGAAGAAGTGGTATAATCCAACCTAGCACCAACCCTAGTAGGGAAAGAGGATTTAACCAGTGGAGAGAGGCTCATGGGCAGAGAGGGTTGGCTGCTGTTTAAGGAAAATTCAAAATGAGGAGAGCTTTAGAAATCTGAAACAGAAGCATGTCCAAGAAACTGACATTGCAAAGAAACATGTGGCAAATGTCTCTCCCTGGGGCAGAAACATCTAAAACAATAAATGACAGTATGGGGGACAACTTCAAAGCCTGGGGATTGTTTCTCACTGCAGGACTGCCCAAAGCAACAAAGGAAGGCAAAATGTTCTACTCTCCCTGGCTGCTAAAAGTGTGCCCTTTTGGGAAGAGCTAATGCGAGGAAAGGGCTTTCAGGAAAAAAGATGTATTCAACCTCTGGATGTGTATGCTAACCAAATCTGGGTAGAATAAGCAAAAGAATGCCTCAGGTATCTGGTTCAGTTAGTGTACTGACTCTTCCTGAATTTCATAAACTTTTTTTTGTTTATAAGCCATCACTTGCTTTAGGAAAGAGTTTGTTGTCCCCTAAACACACCTAGGAGATGCCGGCCTTTGCTTAAACCATTCTCTGAACAGAAATACCCTTCCTCTTCCCTTTTTTCATTTACCTAATTACATCCCCTTTCCAATGTACAATTCAAAAATTTTCTCTTAACTCCATGAAGCATTGCCCAAGATCGTTGATTCATAGTGATTCATTCTTCTTCTGAATTCCTGTAATTACTAAAACCTCTTACTTGTATGGCATTTGACATAACCTGTAATGTTTTTTATTGCAGCAATTTGTGTTCATGTTTTGTCTTCCCAATTAAATAGAGGCTCCTGGAGAGCTAGCGCCATATTTCATACTTTCTTGCATTCTTCATAACACTTAGCACACTGCTGGATGCTTAGTAGGTATTCACTACATTTATTCCAGAAACACTGATTAATATTTTTTCCCCCTTACATAAGGTGGGCAGCACGGGAGAACATAAAGTATAATTAACAGTTTGGGAATCAGAATCCTAAAAGAGCCCCTTATTATCTAGATGACCTTAGACAAATTACTTCACCTCTTACCCTCAGTTTTCTCCCCTGCAAAATAAGGGAATTGGGTTAGTTGGCCATTAAAGTCACCTCTGATTCTAAATCTTTGATACTCTGAATTTATGAAATATAATTTTTAAGTTGCTTTTTTGTTAAGCTTCTAACTGTATGTTGTTCTCTAAGTAGAAGGGTGTTCCTGTAGGGGGAAAGATCAACCAATATTTTGGCTTAAATGTATTCAGGAACCATATTGAATACTAAACGTGGAGTCGGGAAAACCGAGTTCAAATTCTGTCTCAGACACTTATGACTTTGTGACCCTAAAAAGTCATCTAATCTCTATCTACTTTAATTTCCTCAAATGTACAGTGAGGAAATAGCCTGTATTTCACAAGGTTGTTGTAAGCGTCAAATGAAAGAATATGTAAAGAACTTTGCAAACTGAAGTGCTCCATACATGGTAGTTATTATTACTGAATAGACCTATCTATAGTCAAAGAGCAGCTAGGTGGCACAGTGTATAGAGTAGACCTGGAGTGATCATCTTTCTGAGTTCAAATACAACCTCCAACACTTAGTAACTGTGTGACCCTGGGCTAGTCACTTAACCCTCAGCTTCCTCATTCATAAAATGAGCTGGAGAAGGAAATGGCAATCTACTCTACTAGCTTTTCCAGGAAAACCCCAAATGGGGTCACCAAGAGTCAACCACAACTGAACAGCAACAAAACAAAAGACCTTTGGTATCTTGAGTTTATAATATAACATCAAGTCTATGATTATAGTGCCTCATGTAATGGCTAAACTTTTCCTTTGCAGAATTTTTCTGACATTACCATTGCCTTGTGTATGGCCACACTCCAAGCCCCCCAGTCTCATAAAAATTCCCACCACAAGAGTTTTCCTGAAAGTACATTCATAGTTCCCAGAACTGTTATTAAGTACTAGAGGCAAGGAAATGGCCCAGGTGCTAGAGATATAAAAATAAATCATGACACAGTCCCTGCCTTTGAGCAGTTTACAATCTAACAACACCTTCCTTCTTTCCTCTTGGTATATATAGTCTCCTAGAATTCTGGGCTACGACATCATCAGTAGGTGTCCCATGACTTTTTCCAGCCTGAAGCTCCTTCTGTTTCATATTCTATAAAACAAATTACTTTTCTACTTTATCAAATCTATGAGTTTTTAATTCACAATATTGATCTTTCTTAACATTAGAGAAGAACTTACAAATCCAGAATGGATCCATCTATGCAAATAATTATAGATTGACAGGTCCAAGCCTGAAATAAATTAAGTTGAGACTACCCAATCTGGTTGTGGAATTGGGAGAATTTTAATAAAAATTGGAAAATGTGACCCAGGGGCACTAAAACTACTTGAAACTTTTGGTGCTCCCTGTCTTATGATATATATAACTTTGCTCTCAAATCAAGGAAATAAAAGCTCATGAAAAACTGTTTCAGGATGATGAAGTGTTCGACCCCATCAAGCAGGCCACATGAATTACTTACCTAGCGCATGGTTATAGCTATATCTCTTGTCAGATCCAGGCTAATAGAACTGGCTTTCTCTTCCCCCTCCACTCCAATTATGAACTTTTCTGGCAGAAGCTGGCATAAATACATTCTCCTTATATAAAATCCTGCTGGTTAGTTGATTCAAACATAGTCCAAATATTATGTGATTTGCAGAGCTCTGGACCTGCCATAGAGATCCTAGGAAGTATAAATCCAGGAGTTTAGGATTGTTTTTAAGAATATCCTGATGAATCTTAGTCTCTGTGATGATATATCAGAAGAAAGAATTTACCCTAAGGTAATTAGGTCCTATATGCAGTAAGAGAGAAGGTAGTGGGGATATTGGGGAATGTGTTGGTGCTTCTTTATTGACTTCCAGGAATCATTGCAACTAGCATTCTCTGGAGGCTAGTTTTCTGAGGTTAACAGTACATGGAAAAGCAAGTCTAGGCTTCCTTTAGGGCCCTGCCCTTGCCATCCTTTAGCATCTCTTGGGACACCATTTCCCTCAATCGTTCATGCTGCCCCTTGGAGTCCCACTGTGGTTCCCCCCCCATAGACCTACTCTTCTACAGTAGCAGAGCTATAACTAGGGTTAAGAAGCCATCTAGAGTATAAGATGCAGAGAGGGCCACCAGAGCCAAGTAGGGGTAATTTTCTACCCCACAATTACAAAAGCAATTTAAAAATTACTTTGCATAAACACATGTTTTTGATACTTGAATATTCTACTTTTCATAGAACAAAGGTATTTATTCCGTGTTGTCAGGAATCTATTATAATGCAGACTCAAATTCTTTAGTAGGTAACTATGAAATGGGAATAATGATATCATCAAGTTCAAATTCTACCCTCTAGCAACTATGATCTAGGTGACCTTAAGCAAGTCATTTTACTCCCTTATGAGATCTCTTTCTGCTTTAAATATATGATCCTTTGAAAAGAGACTCCATTAATTTATAATTTGGCATCATTCCAAAAGGGACTCAAAGTTTATCTTTGAGCCGTCACAAAGTATGGAATTAATTTATAGTATAAAAAATAAAAGGAGGAATATTTACCCTCCTTAAAAATTAGGCATCCAGGGGGGCATCTAGGTGGCTCAGTGCATTGAGAGCCAGGCCTAGAGTTGGGAGGTCTTGGTTTCAAATCTGGCCTCAGACACTTCCCAGCTGCATGACCCTGTACATGTCACTTAGCCCCCATTACCTAGCCCTTACCACTTTTCTGCCTTGGAACCAATACAAAGTATTGATTCTAGGAAGGAAGGTAAGAGTTAAAAAAATTAGGTAGTCAAATATCTGTTAGATGAAAGAATGAATAAATGAAGTGATTTATTAATTCAAAAAGGAAAAGATAGACCTACCAGTGAGCTGGAGCCAATTTGAAAGGAATTACAAGATCCAGTAGTTAAATTCTTATCATATGCATTTACTACGTCTCTGAAATCAGCAAATGCTACAAATCAGTGCTTGATTTATTATGCTGACTGTCAGGGCTTAATGATAATAATATAGATTAAACTTAAATTGTGTAATGAGTGAATTCCCCTTCCCTAACATAAGCTGTTTATTAAACATTTACCAGCAGATGTCTGGATAGACCTATGATGTGGAGCAGATGATATTATATTAATATACAACACAGAAAAAGTAAAAACAATGAACTCCTACTTTATCCTATCATTTCTATCAAAGATAATAATCTTCAAAGTAGAAAGATATCATATTATTAAGAAGGAATTAAAGTCCACAGCATATATGTAGATATTAATAATGCATCTAGGGATATAAAGCCAAGATGGCAGAGTGAGAGGAGGTATAGAATCTAGCTGAGGAGGTATAGAATCTAGCTCACCTCCTTAACAAAGCTCTAGAGAAAGCACCAAGATGGCATTCTGATTCAGAAAGTCAAGAATTCACAGTGAGTTATTTTGCTATCCCAGAATAGCTTAGTGAGATGGATAGAGTGGTCTGCATACACTGGGGTAGGGAGACTGGTCAAGAATGCAGGGTCATGGTCAGCATAGGAAGCATTCTAATGCCTATGAGAAAGGACTGAGATGCAACTAGAAAGACATCCTGGAGGATCTCTGAGCATGCATGCACTGGGTATAAGAAAGGGGGGAATTGGGCAGCTCTACCAATCATCAAACAGTGGCACAGAAGAGTAGTCTCTAGTGCCAACTCTAGTAACAACCTCTAGGAAGCATACTGTAGTTCTGTGGCTCTAATCTCTGAAGGAGAGACCAATATCCTAGACCACAGGTGAGACAGAAGCTTAGATGCTGTGAACCTATAGAACCTTCCATAAGGCCAATAGGAGCTCAGTCAAACATCAGATTGTTAAAATTCTCAACTGGAAACAAGCTAATAGATCCAAACTTGGACCAGGAACTTGTACAACTTAGACAAGGAGGTCAGTGAACATACTTCCCTCTGGATCTTTGAGAACACTGAAAACTTGCAAGGTCCAATCTGGAGCTAAGAAAGCAGCAAAAGGACATAAGGAGACAGAAACTCATGCCAGATGTTTCCTTTCCATTTCCTACCCCAAAGTGTAGAGAAATCAGCATTAACATAAAATCCAAAGTTAAGAAGGAAGCTAGAAAAAAAAGATCAAACAAAAAAAAAGAACCTGGCAATAAAGAACTTTATGGCAACGAGGAAGCTCAAGATATAAACATAGGAGAAGAGAATGACTTGAAAAGTAAAACCTCTTAAAAATAATTTTAAAAAGTTTTAAAAAAGTAAAACCTCAAAGAAAAATGCAACTGGGACAGAAAGTCAATAAGGATTCCCAAAAGAGTAAAAGAAGGAGTTAAAAGGTTATTTTAAAAAATAACTGAAAGCAGTAGAGGAAATGAGAAAAGTGATAAGAACTAGGGAAGAAAGCTATGAAAAGAGAATTAACAGCCTTGTAAAAGGAGTACAAAGCCTTACTAGAGAAAATAATTCCTTGAAAATTAGAATCGGTCAAAGTGGAAGCAAATGACATTATAAAACATCAAGGAATAATAAAACAAAGCCAAAAGACCTAAAAATAGAAGAAATGTGAAATATAGGAAACATAACTGACTTTCATAACAGATTGAGGAGAGATGAGTTAGTATCATTGACCTACATAAAAATCATGAACAAAAAGGGATATAGACATCTTAATTCAAGATGTCATAAAAGAAAGCTTCTCAAATCTTAGAACCAGAGGGCAAAGTAGAAATCTAAAAATTCACTGATCACGTCTGGAAAGGAATGTGTAAATGAAAACTCCCAGGAATATTATAGCTAAAATCCAGAGCTCCTAGGACAAATAAAAAATACTACAAGAAGCCAGAAAGAAAAAAGCTAAGGCAGGAAAATAATTCATACAATAACAACAACTGTAAACATAATGAACTTTGAAAGACTTAGTAACTGAGCAATAATAACCAACCATAACTCCAAAGGACTCATGATAAAACATGCCCTTCATATCCAGATATTGATGGACTCAGAATACAAATTGAAGCAACTCCTCTTCCTTCCTTTCCCCTCCTTTCTCCTCCCCTTTCCTCTCCTCCCCTCCTTCCCTTCCTTCCCTTCCTTCCTTCTTTCTTTCCTTCCTTCTTTCCTTCTTTCCTTCCTTCCTTCCTTCCTTCCT
>NC_058130.1:380292445-380313169 GCF_016433145.1 Gracilinanus agilis
TCCTTCCTTCCTTCCTTCCTTCCTTCCTTCCTTCCTTCCTTCCTTCCTTCCTTCCTTCCATTCTTCCCTGAAATTTACAACACGAGAGTCACCCAGAGCCCTGAGAAGTTATGGGAGATACTCAACCAGCATGTCAGCAATTGAACTTGAAGTCATGTCTTTCTAACTACAGGATCAGATTTCTTTCCATTTTGCCATGCTGCCTCTCAAATTCAGTCTTAGACTGGGGGCCATGTCCTATATGATAAATGATTGAAGGACCTAGATGTCTTTAGCCTGTAAAAGAGAAACTTAAGGAAGTGACATGGCAGCTTTTCTTGTATATTTGAAAGGATAGAATGTTTGAAGGGATTAGACTTTCAGTTGGTCTAGAGGACAGAATTAAGATCAATGAGGGTAGAGTTTAGAAAAGCATATATTTGGTTCATTATACTCATGTACTCAGACTATTGACTAGAGTGCCTGGCACATAGCAGGTGCTAAATAAATGATTGTTCCTTCCCTCTCCCTTAGTGTAGAAAAGGAATTTAGGGACCATCTAGTCCAGTGGTTCCCAAACTTTTTTGGCCTACTGCCCCCTTTCCAGAAAAATATTACTTAGTGCTCCTGGAAATTAATTTTTAAAAATTTTAATAGCAATTAATAGGAAAGATAAATGCACCTGTGGCCATCACCACCCCCCTGGATCGCTGCAGCACCCACCAGGGGATGGTGGTGCCCACTTTGGGAATCACTGATCTAGTTCAACCTCTTCTCCCTTTTGGACTTTTCCTAAGGTGGGCATCCTATGCACATCTTCCCATTGTTATGAGAGCATTGAAATGCTATGAAAGTGATCATTGATGAAGATCTGGCATGACCCTACAAATATTTTTTTAAAGGCAGTCCCTTGATCATATTAGCATGACCACATGACCAATATTTTAGTTGGTTGGAAAAGAGAAGTTAAATTTCAGGAATTAAAGGAAGAAAACCTGAGTTTTGGGAAACAGTAATTGAACCGAGAGTAAACAGAACTGTGTGAATTCGTAGTTATGATGACACCACACATAAGAAATAGTCCAATTTCATTTGTTTCTTTGCCTTTTTATGAAAGGATTTGAGACAATGTGCACAAGAAGTACCATTTTAGTGTGACCAAGCATATAACTGAGGAATAGACTTTTGATGAATCAATATGATTTCTCAATCAGTGGATTAAGTTAGATTAAGGAATGTATGGCTGTGAGAGGAACTTACTCTATATATACTAATCACTCCATGGGTAGCTGCCACCAAACCAATGGTAGTGCCTCTTTGAGGCAGCAGAGGCTTCAGTGTTAAGCTTACTTCAGGTATACCTAACAGAGAACAAGTATTTAACATATTTTGCACATTTTGTCCCTCTAAAGGCACTTCTAATTAAAATAAAAGAACATGTGTCCAAAAATATGAATGCCTATTTTAAAGCAAGTGCTACACAAACTAAAGAAAACGTATAAGGAAAAAGAAATCTTTGAGTTTAAGGATAATTTTACTTGTTACTAAATAGAACTTTTATCAAATTCTGCTTATATGCTGTTACTTTTATATGTTATATGTCATTCACCAACATCATTCTGAGTGGGAGGTACCATTATATCTAGATTCTTTGAGGCTTGATCAGTAACTGAGTTGGCAAGTACTCCTTCTCTGAATTGAATATTCCCAGAAGGTCTTGGATGGGACTTCTCCTAGAGTCACATTGTTGTGGCTGAGTCTTTCTTTTTGAAGAGGACCAATGACATTTTCGGGAGATGGCTGGACTTGTGCATGACTTGGATTTAAGTGAGGCAGATTTGCACAACACTGTCAGCTTCATTCTCTCTTCCAGAGTCATCAAAGTCCAGTGGCAAGCCAAAAGTCAGGATGACTGGTGCTATCCCAGGATGAAGTAGACTACCTTGTTGTCTTCGATGTCTGACCAAGTTCTAAGCTCTCCACAGTGCCTGCTTCAGTTGATTCATGGCCAATGGGATGAATTGTTCTCATCTGCCCATTCTACCCAGAGAAGTCTTCATATGCATGGAGGAGATATCCCTTTAAGTCACTGTAATTGTGGGACAATGTATGAGAACTTGTCCATGTGATTTTTACAGCTGCAATACATGAAGCTTCTTCTCCTTTCCTTCAATAAATATTGACCATCAAAGTAGCATAGCAGCCCCTGGACCTCCTCAATGCTCTTGCTAACACTTGGCTTATAGACTTAAAAGAGCCTGTTCTTCCAAAGCCCTGGTAAATCTCACTTCCCCTGAAGGCAGAATTCCTGAGTCAAGTCAAAGGCTAGGCATCAACATGAGGGATAAGACCAGAGACATATGAGCAATACAATTGCTTTACTATCCAGTGTTCTAGCTTAGTAGGAAAGATAGGGAAATAGCAAAGCCTTAAACTTCCCAGCTAGCTGCCCACATGGTTGCAATCATGTTGCTGTTCAGCTATTTCAGTTGTGTCTGACTATTTGAGACCTCATTGAGATTTTCTTGACAAAGATACTGGAGTAGTTTATCACTTCCTTTTCCAGTTCATTTTCCAGTTCATTTTTATAGATAAGAAAACTGAGTTAAACAGTGTTAAATGACTTGACTAGAGTCTCACAGATAGTAAATGTCTGAAGCCAGATTTTATTTCAAGAGCAGCACTCTATCCACCTTACCCCACCCTCACGTTAGTTCCATTTTCTTTTTCCTTTGAACAACCACTATACTCATGATTGTAGGTTCCTTAGGGTAGGGAAGGATCCTTGTGAAGCCACTTTGAAGATCTTTTCCTAATGCAACCATTCCTTGCCTCAATGCCAGATTGAGAAGGGCGAGGAGTGAATAAGGGGTGAGGAAACAGAAACTCCATTTCACTAATTTAACCAAGAAGGAGAGGAAAAATATTGAATAATGGCTAGTGAGGATATATGGAAGAAGAATTGAGTATATTCACCTATTTCCTTTTTTCTCAAAGAGATATCCCTCAGGGTTTGCACATATCTACTCCAAGGACAATCTATATTTAAACCAATACAATAGTTTAACTTTCAGAGGTATTGCTTTATCTGTCATGGAGACCTCATTAGGAACCAATCTATGTAAACTGCTTTGAGATCATTTAAAAAGAAATAAGCTTTGTAAGTGTAAGATGTGGTCAACTTTGTCTTATAATTGTAGTATGAGGGAGTATTTTTTTTTTGTTTCACTTTCCTAGGTAAAAGGGGAGGGAGAATGGTGCTAATTGGGGGTGAAGGGGAAGAATAATGGAGATAAGAAATCTCAGTTGAACAGTTTCAGACAAATCATCAGATTTAGCCCATATGTCATGGCAGTTGTGTTCCTAGTCCCAGAAATGCTCTTATCAATAAGGCCAGCACATTATAAAATACTTGAACTTTAGAAAGGCTGTGTATCATTAGCATCAGTTGATGCACGATACATTAATCATCACATGAGCCCAGTAGATCTCACTGAGCTGGAATTTCTTCTAAAATAATTTTTAAAAGAGAGAAGACACTGGGAGAGATGAGTGGGTTCATTCCTGTCACCCTCTTCCTGGTGGGTAACTTGTTATTCTTGAGACAGTGAGACTCAGCAAGCCAGGGCTGGGTCAAGGCAGTCATGATTTATCCCATCTCCCCTCCCTTTTCCTCGGGCACACAGGCACCTCTTTTGTTTTCCTTCACCCACATGCCCTGAGTGACTCACAAATGGTCCTCTTGATAGCTTCAGTGGGCTCTGATCCTCTTGGGCAAATTGCCCCCAAGGGAAAAGTCCACGGAGTGAGCAAGAGATCGAGTGGGCAAAGAATGACTGCTTCAAAAAGATGGTGGTGAGCGTGAGCGTGACTTTGGTCATCACAGCATCCAAATATCACATTCTAAATATAGATTACCCTTAGGGGCAGCAGGGAGGGGGAGAAGGGCTTCATTCAGCAATTCTCAGCCCTGCCCTCAGAGATGGAGTGAGAAGGGAGATGGCATAGTATGTTTGTGTGCCTGCGATATAATAGAAGACTCTTCTTTTTCTGCTCCT
Organism: Gracilinanus agilis; assembly: GCF_016433145.1. Classification (NCBI taxonomy): domain Eukaryota; kingdom Metazoa; phylum Chordata; class Mammalia; order Didelphimorphia; family Didelphidae; genus Gracilinanus; species Gracilinanus agilis. The sequence goes on from NC_058130.1 coordinate 380,296,483, forward strand.
CCCTCACTCCTCTCCTCTCCATCCTCCCAAGGCTAGCCTGCTGGCTTTCTTTGGCAAAGTCCACACCCAAACTGGGAGGCGAGCATGAGTTATGGCTTGCCTGTTTGCGAAGAACTGCTTTCCACAGTAGTTTTCCATGCTTAACTCGAAAACTATCCAGAATAGAGTGATTCAGGAACTGGCTCTGAATCCAGATCCAATTGCATCAGTGTATGCTATGTACATATTATAGCCTTCCTAGGGAAACTGAGCCACTAACAATGTCTACCTAAATTCAAGACATTTAGAACACCACAAATCAGTAGGAAAGTTGACTTCTTGACTTTGGATAATCAAGATAAGCAAACTTTGGTGGTTAAACTAGTTCTATCTGATTTCTCTGCATTTCAGACTTCTCAGAGGTCTCTGTAATGGTCACTGGTAAAGTCTTATTCATTCTTCAAAGCTAGTTAAAATAATAATAAAAATCTATATAGGACTATATAAGGACAAAGTACTTTACATATGTTCACTCACATGATCCATAAGTGAAGGCTTAAGTGAAATCCTTCCTTGTCCTTTAAGATTTGCATACTAAGGCATCCCATTGTGAAGCCTTTCTTGTAGAATCAAGGTAATACATTTGAAAAAGCACAAATTTGCACATCAGGGGTTCTGGATTCTAATTCTGATCTTGATATTTATTACTCTTGTGTGACCTTAGATAAGTCACTTCTCCTGAGCCTTAGTTTCCTTGTCTGTAAAATGAGGCAAGTCTGGGCTAGAAGACCTCTATATTCCCTTTTGCTGCTGCTTTAAATGTATGATTTTTTGGTCTGTGTGACACAGTGTTGGGCTTGGAGTTGGACTGTACATGAATCCTGCCTCAGTTGCTTATGGTATAGCCTAGTCACTTAAATTCTTAGACTCAGTTTCCTTATCTGTAAATTGGATGTGATAATAATTGTACTACCTAACTCGCAGGGAGGAAAGCATTCCATAAATGTTGTTGCTAAGTCATTTTTTCAGTCATGTCTGACTCTTCATGATCCCATTTGGGGTTTTCTTGACAAGGATTCTAGAATGGTTTGCCATTTCCTTCTCTAGCTCATTTGACAGATGAAGAAACTGAGGCAAACAGGGTAAAGTGACTTGTCCAGAGTGATACAGCTACTAAGTATCAGAGGCCAGATTTGAACTCAGGTCTTTCTGGCTGCAGCTACAATATTCTGTCCACTATGTCACCTCACTACCCATTCTTAAATATGAATTATTATACTCATTCTATCCCTTTCCAGATACCTTCCTCTTCTGAGTTAGTTCCTATTGAATTTCTTATTATTTACTGCTCTTATGACATTTGCTATAGTTGCTTTATGTTTGTTTATTGAATGTTATCTTCTTCCACCAATTGATTTATAAATCCCTTAAGAAATCATATTTATCTCTGGATCACCTGGAGCTACTGTGCTGCTAAGTATATTTGTAACTTTGAACAATGGGAATCGAATATCTGTTATACATACCTCGCAGAATGGCTTAGATTAAATGAGACATTAAATGTCTCAGATTAAATGTAAACATACTTCAAAAACATATCCTACTTACTGATTATGGTGCCACTTTATGATAGTTTAAAAATAGAATTAGAAACCTAGGGACAGACAGGGAGAAGCCAGTAGCATTAGAAAGAGATATCCTATCCCCCTAAGTTCTTGGAAATAGATCTGAAGCAATTTGGGTTCTGAACAAATTCACACTAAAGCAGAGGATGACTACTACTCTTTTCTTTTTTTAAAACCTTTATGGAAGAGAAGTAAGAGTTAGAGAGTGAAGATTTTTTAAGTGACTTGCCCAGGATCACACAACTACAAAGTATCTGAGGCCACATTTGAACCCAGGTCCTCCCAATTCCAGGTCTCCTCTCTTTCCACCATGCTACCCAGCTGGCCCTGATGACTCTTTTAAGATGATAACTTGGGGAGTATTTTCTACAGGGGATTATTCTTTAAGGACAAGATGTATGAAATAGCATCTCAAGTCTCTCAACACTGAGATTCTGTGAATTTGAGGCACTATTATTAATATTGAAAGTTTAATACTTAAAGTTTAATTAATAAAGTTCTTGAACTTTATTAAACAAACTTAAAACTAAATAAATTTCAATTAATTTATGTAAAGTTCAACTATTTGTAGTTGCTTATTCTCTCCTGAAAGCAGAAGAATGGTAATAGATGATAGAACTGGCCTCATGGAAGGAATCTCCGATATAACATACTTGATAAGTGAAGACCTCCATGGAGGGGGAACCCATCACCTCCCAATGCTGCCCATTACACTTTTAATGCTGGATAATTCGACTAAAGGACAGTTTGGTGGTCCAGTGGATAGCGTGCTGACTGGAGTTAGGAAGATTCAATTTCCTGAGTTCAACTCTGGCCTCGGACATTTACAAGCTCTGTGACCCTGGGCAAGTTCACTTAACCTTTTTTGCCACTCTTTCCTCATCTGTAAAATGAGCTTGAGAAGGAAATGGCCAAACCACTCCAGTATCTCTGTCAAGAAAACCCCAAATGGGGTCCCAAAGATTGGGACACAACTGAAAAATGACTGAACAATATCTGTAAGGTTGAAAGTTCTGGACTATCCACAATAGAATCTAGACAGCACTATTATAAACCTTGGATAACTGAAAATACCAGCTGTTATATCAAGATAAAGAGGAGGAAGTACGGAAAAACTTCAGACAATCAGCATTTATCAAATATGTGCTATGTACCTGACACTATACTAAGTCTCAGATGTGCCTCTCCTAAAGTTCAGGTGCTATGGATCTTCCAGGGGAATCTTCCTTTACATAGATAGAATAATAATTAGAAAAATGATTGATGTTATTTTCTTGTAAGGTCATTCATGCTGCATTAATTTTTTATTGAATGTAGTTATTTTTTTTCAGGCTACATGCTATATCTAAATCCATGTAATAATGACCTGCTTTATAATAATATTCAGCTACGATGGACAAAGTTACTCTGGTAGGTAGGGTAGGCTACCTGCTCAGTGTTGGGTTGAACATGCTGTTCTTTTGGACCCATTTCCCGACCTTTATATGACTCATCTCTTTGCTGACTGAGCCTGTGACAGCGACTTTCAGTTAGTGTTCTTCCCTTGCCAGTACATAAAGGGCAGACTTGTTCCTACAAAGCAAATTCAGAGACAACTGTAGGGAGCAGAGGAATGATCTGATTGGAAATGGGATATCTCTTTAACAGTGAAGGCCTTCTTTAGTTCACTTCTAGTAGGCAATGGGGCTGAATCACCAGCTGATGGAACCAATGACTAGTACTCTGTGACTTCTCTACAGTCCCTCCGTGAGTCAGTGGATGAAGTACAGTCAGGACACAGACTTGTCTTGTGGGGTTTAAGCATCTTTGCAAAATTCATCGAGGGTCTCATGAGTCTGACTGCTAATTTATCTGCCTCCTGTTGTATTATGCTAGGAAGGGTCATTATCTGAAAAATCTATTTAAATGCATTTATAAGGTCAATTGAAGTGGGTGTCAGGTATATGAGATTGAGAGTAAGAAGTGATTCAGTCTCACATTTTCAGTAAAGCTGACATTGTAGGAAGGAATGTTTTAATGTTGAATCAGGTCATGAAAAAGAAAATTAAAAGTCACACAAAAGGACATCGTGAAGTTCTGTCTATGTGAAAGAACAACCTGCTGAATGGTCAAAATAGTTGATTACATGATGTCAATTGGCTGGTACAAACAATTCACCTGACCAAAGAAAGAGGCAATCTGGGACATGGTGTCAACAAAGGCAAAAATCTAAACTTGGGAAGGATCCTGGAGAGGCAGATTGAGTGTCAGTCACAAACTAGAGAAAACCTAGATTTGTATTCTGCTTATGATACATTGTGTGATAATTAGGGAGTTATTTAATCTCTCTGAGTCTCAATTTCCTCATGTCTTAAATGGTGAGAATAATTCCTGTAGCATCTCCCTTAAAGGGCTATTAAAAGGATCAAATGAGAAAGTAGCAAACTTTAAATTACTACATAAATATTGACTAATATCAGGGGCATGCTAGAACCAACTCTTACTGGCTCTTAAATTTTCAGAGTGAACATTTATACCCTCTTGAACCAGGCAAACAATAAAAAATCAGGGCTTTTATTGTTTTGTTGACTGTCTAGACTTAAGTAAGTAATAGAGAAAATATTAATAAGGCAAACTACAAGAAAAAAGGTTTTTTTGTGCACATTTGCTTTTTTTGGAATTAGTTGTTAAACATTTATCAACTCATCCATGTTACTATTACCCTGAAAATTTATTGCGTGATACAAGTGAGGTTTTAGCTTAAATAAATAGGGAAAGGGAAAAAAAAAAGCAAAAGATGCATTCTTGTCACAGAAAAGGAGATGGTCGTCAGGGAATCACAGTGAAGTCAAAAGCAGTTCTAGGCATGTGTGGGACTTTTCCATTATTCAAAGCAAGTTGGTTTTGCAACCAAGAAAAAACTTATGTAATAATATACTTCATGGTGAGCTCCAGACAGGATTAGGTCTAGACCTATGATTTCTGTGGTATAGGAAATTCTTTTTACTAATGTAGAGTGACACATTTTCTGTGACTTGTAACCTTAAAGTGTTATGCTGAGGGCACTGAGGGATACAGAGGGTGACACAGCTAGTCTATGTCAGGACCTCCTCAATCGTTCTTGAATGATCCAGAATTTTAATCAAAAATGAAAAGAAAAGACTGGCTGTCTGCCGGTTGTGTAGAGTAGTGGGAAAGAGAACTAGTCTGAGAACTAGAAGACTTTAGAATATTAACTCAGATGTTTACTAGCTTTGGAAGTATATAGAGTAGAAATATAACTTATGAAGATCTCCTGGCATATGAGCTGGATTGATTGCTTTCCTTTAGGGATGTTGGGGCTATCCCTGAAATTTGATTGTCCCTGGGGACTCTGGACTTGGGTCAAAGTCATGGATTACTATTTTCCTGAGTTCAGAAGGGCCAGAGAACAAGGACTCTAGTTGCTTGCTTAGGTTTGATGGGCAGACCACCATGGATAATACCAAGGCAGGGAAGCTATTGTTTAATTGAATCAAGATTGTATTGTTTAATTGAATCAAGATAAATATCTTTTCCACAATCTGAATATTCTTCCTCTATTATGGCTAAAAAAACCTCCTATTTTTATTGATTGTTTTGAATGTTTCATCTTATTTCAATAAGGTCCCAGACCAGCCCGACTTGAAAATGGCAACTATATCATGGAAAAATAAACTATCCTCTCTGAACCACAATTTCCTCATTTGTAACATGAGGATAATAAGACTTATTGTCTGCCTCACCATCTTGTGCAGAAAGATCTTCATGATTCTTAGAGCAATTGAAATGTGTATAAGAAAGCAGACTGGCAAAGATGGAGAAGTATAGACCAGATCTCTCCTGTAGCTACTCCAATGAAGACCTAGGAAGAATTTGAGACTGGTTAATGATCAGGAGAAATCATAATAGATCATTTTCTAGCCCAGGATCATAAATTTAGGTTACATGTACCTGTGCCATTGGAATGGGCTAGTAGTTATATAGTTCTGAAGATGGACACAGATTCAAGTTTTGGGCAAAGGTCAGGAGTAGTGCATTTGCTCTGATCCCAGAGTTATTTTCTCTGACTCAGCTTGGGACAAGTGATTAGAGCTGGGAGTGCAGATTAGGGGTTAACCTTTAGATCTGGTGCTCTAAACCTTTCCAGATGGATGATGGAGGCTGTATCCAACAACTGCGTCTTAAAAATCCATAACCTGTATAACCTCCTGGCTCTTTTCTGAACTATCTGACCACTCTTTTGTCTCCTTTGCTAAATCTTCCAGATCACATTCTCTATCCATAAGTGTCCCAAAAGGTTATCCCTTGAGAGAAACACAGAAGAAAACAAATGCTTGAACACATGGGCTGATGGGGATATTATTGGGGATGTAGACACTAAATGATAACTCTAGTCCAACTATCAATAATATGGAATTAGGTCTTACTCAATGATACATGTAAAACCCAGTGGAATTGTGCATTGGCTAAGGGGGATTGGGGAGTTTGAGGGAGAAGGAAAGAACATGAAACATGTAACTAAGGGAAAATATTCAAAATTAAATTTTTTTAAAAAAGGTTCTCCCTTGAGTCCTCTTCTCATTTCCCTCTATATTCACTTGATGATCTCATCAGCTTACATGGATTCAATCACCATCTCTGTGCTGATGATTCTCAAATCTACCTTTCCTGCCTGAAACTCTCTGATAACCTTTAGTCTCATATCTCCAACTTTCTTTCAGAAATGTTGAACTGGGTGTCCAATAGGCATCTTAAACTCTAGAGTCTATAACCCAGAAATCTCAGGCCAATAGGACAGAATTGAGACTCTCCTAGGTGAGATGACTTGGGACATGTGGAAAGCTTTTAGTTTTCTGGTCTTAAGATTCCTTAAGATTCTTGAAGAATACGGTACTCGATAAAAAAGTAATATTTATTAAAAGACTACTATGTGCCTGGTGCTGTGCTAAGTGCTAGGGATAGGAAAAGAGGCAAATGACAGTTCCTGTCATCAAGGAGTTTATAATCTAAATGGAGAGATGATGTACAAACAGATAGATAGAGAGCAAGGCCTGCAGAGAGTCCAAGGAGGACAAGGACAGAGAAAAAGACATTGGATTTGGCAACTAAAAATTTGTGAGTAACTTTGGAGAGTGGAATTTTGGTGAAATGAAAATAAGGTCAGGAGCAATATTATAAGGGGTTAAGAAGACAGAAAGTGAAAGCATTAATTATAGACACCTTTTTCAAAGAGTTTAGCTAGGAAGTTCAGAAGATATATGATAGTTATCAGGAAATGGAGGGATCAAGTGAGGTTGTTTTTGGGGAAAGACATGGACATGTTTGTAAGCAGAAAGGACAGGGAAAGATTGAAAATAAGTGAGAGCATGGGGATATCAGAGAGGACAATCTGTTAGAGGAGATGAGATGGAATGGCATCACTTGAAAAAGTAAAGGGCTTATCCTTGGTAAGAAGTAAGGCCACTTCATCATGTGAAATGGTGAAGAGAAAGGATTAAGTGATAGAAAATAACAAAGAGGATAGAAGATGAACCTCATGATAAATGAACTCATCTTTTTTCTATAAAATATGAGTTGGGAGCCATGGGAGGTTTAAGGAAGGAGGAAAAGATATGTAAGAGCTGCTGTGGAGAGTGGGATAGAGAATTGATATGGGAGATATAGGAGGGTTGCCTAGCAGCAAGTAGGGGCCCAATTGAGGTTGTATGACATAAATTTGTAGAAGATCTTGTCATGATGACTCCATAAGTGGTTCACTTGTGGGTGATGGCAAAATCAAGGCCCTGATGGTTGGATGTCCATCAACTAGGGAATGGCTAAACAAGTTGTGGTATATGGTAGTAATGGAATACTATTGAGCCATAAAAAATGGAGAACAATATGAGTTCAGAAAAACCTGAAAGGACATATAAGTGAATGTAGAGTGAAATGAGCTGAAGGACTAAACTATTATCAAAAAAGCAAGGTTCCAAAATAAGCCCAAGGGATTCATGATAAAAAATTTTATAGCCAAAGAAGGAACTGATTACAAAGGAGTATGATTAGAAATAAAAGAATACCATTTTTCACTTTATTTCCTTCATGAGTTTTTTTATTGTATGTATGATATGTGTCTTCTTTCACATCATGAGGAATATGGAAATATTAATTGCATGACAGTACTGATATCATCTGCATCAGACTGCCTCAAGGAGAGGGGAGAGAAGGAGAGAGGGAGAAAAATCTGAATCTTGAAATGTCAGATAATAATTATAATTGAAAATAAATAAGTAATTTTTAAAAGGGCATGACATCTGTGTGTATGGCTGAGGAAGGGTGTAGAAGTAGGTCAAAAAAAGTAGGTACGTTGAAGAACTGAGTGGTTTGAAGGAGATTCAATATATATGTTGGAGTCCCCTACTCTAAAGGCAAGAGTTGGAGAGGAGAGAAATATTATTAGCTAGGCATGAAACTCATTAAAAAAGGAAAGGGAGTGACCTGGGGAAATGGGATTCAGGATTTTGACCTGGCCAGGATTATCAGGATTTTGATTGGGTGGTATAAATGAATAGAATGAACCTCAAAGGAAGAGAGATTACTGAGTGATAGAGGAGGGGAGAACCTGGAAGTGGCACTGGGGAATAAGGAGTATTCTAACTCCCTTAGCACTAAGGAGTACAAATGAAAGTGTAGCCAGTACTGGAAAGGGTGCCTGGGGAGGCTGTGTCATCAGGAAGGAGTCAGATTTCAGTTAGAGATAGTAAACGGAAGGAGTAGGAGAGGAAAAGATTTAATAGAAAGAATGTTTGTTGCCTACAGAACAGGAAAGCCACAGAGCACAGTGAAAGGGCTGGATGGTATTTGGCTGAAACTTTGATGGGATGGGAAAAATAAAAGAAGATTGGGAATGAGGAATTCAGTGGTAGGAGGTGGCAAATGGGGTTTAGATAATGACCTACAGGAGTTAAATCCCTTGGATGTGAAGGGTATGACAAGCTGTGAGAATGTTCATCATTAAGTAGAGGGTACTTAGTCTTCCCAACAAAAGCTGGAGATTGGGCTTGAGGTAAGTGTAATATGAGGCAGGAAGCATACAGTCAGATGGTTAGATGGTTCTGTTTCACAAATCCTCTTTCCTCAAAAGTCTGGAAATTAGGCAGGAAAAGGGAACTCTTCTGCTTCCCTCAAAGGATGGACACAATAAGAGATGGAAAGCCTAAAGTCAGAGAGTGGATTGGTTCTCTTTGCACCAGAGGTTCTCCACATTAGAGATGGGAGACTGAACTGGCAGCAGGAAGTGGAAGATGCCTTGTGCTGGGACAGATGTTAGTCATTGTATTGGAATAGATGCAAGATGCTTGGCCAGGCCCTTGCAACCTTCCCTCAGAGGACATACTGCACCCAGCAGAATATAAAAGGAACAAAGCTCTTACAAACATGGTCTAAGGTCTTCTCACCTGAGGAGGCTGGCCATGAGATGGCAATGGGAAGTGGTAAACTCCCTGCACAGGAGGAAATCCTTTCTAGCCCGTGAAAGATACCTATCCTGGGCTCTTGCAGCCTTACCTCAAGGGATATGCTATATCTAGCCAGAGATGGAGGATTCATGTGTTGTTTTTAAAAATGATGAAGGCCAATATAATGAGGGAAATTAGTATTTTAATAAAAGCCATGCTGATAGAGATAAATTATTAGACCACACGCCTGGCAAAAACTCTTCAAAGTTACCACCAGTGCCCGTCCTCACTACGTAGCCAAAAAGAGCCGTCTCAAGCCCAACCTCCGAATTTAAGCTGCCCTATATGTCCAAAACTGAAAACCGGAAACCCATTGGATCACGGGGAATGAAGTTTCAAAGTTCCCCACATGACCACAGGAAGTTTATAAGATACTACATACCTTGATGCTCAATATTTCCAAATAGAATCCCAAGTGATTTTAAATAACACACATGCAACCACAGAACACACAATAACAGAGACCAAGAGTATATAAAGGTCTTAATGTTCCCTCAAGAAGTGTAGTAGGGGGTGGGGGGGGGCACAGCTGGGTAGCTCAGTGGATTGAGAGCCAGGCCTAGAGATGGGAGGTCCTAAGTTCAAATCTGGCTTCAGACACTTCCCAGCTGTGTGACCCTGGGCAAGTCACTTGACCCTCATTGCCTACCCATACCTCTTCTGCCTTGGAGCCAATACACAGTATTGACTCCAAGAGAGAAAATAAGGGTTTAAAAAAAAAAAAAAAAAGAAGTGTACAGAGACTGACTTTAATGTAAGATCCCAAACCAGGAAGTAAGGCTATATGAATGAATAAACAAAACAAAAAAGACACCAAAAAGGGGCCATTGTGGAACTGGAAATGTGCAAGGTATAAACTTAGAAAATGATGATAGTAACTCCGAAATTTCTACAATCAAATCTCCAAATAATAAAAAAAAAAATTGACCACAAGGCCAACTAGAAATGAATCAATAGTTGTTAGGGTTTTTTTTTTATTTTTAGAGTTTAAAATTATATGATAAATTAAATAAAAGCTTCACAGAAAAAATTTGAAAAGCAATTAGAGTGCTAAAGAAAAGGAAGAATAACTGGAAAATCCATGATGAAAATTTTGAGCTTTGTAAGGTAAAGAAAAGAATTCTACAAGGAAAAAGAAATAAAGAGTTCAAATTCAGAGGAGCCACATTTCAGGATCACACAAGATTTGGTGGAGTGAAGAGTTTGGACTACCATATTATAAGGCAAAGGCTATAGATTTACAAACAAGAATAATTTACTCATCAAAACTAAGTATAATCCTTCCAGGGGAAAATGGATCTTTAAATAAGATTCCCAACCATTCCTGATAAAAACATCAGAACCGAGTAGAAATTTTAAAATAAAAATACATGTATTAAGAGAACCCTCTAAAAGCAAATATGAATGAGCAAGTAAAAGGCATCATACATGGATAAAGTGACTTCAATCACATGATTAACCAGCAAGACTAGAAACAATCTTTGATACTTCTAGCCTTTTAAATCTCTCTAAAACAGGAATTATATGCAAGAGATAAATCAATTTCAGCTATCTCCATGTTCTAAGACACCATCAACTTTAAAGAGGTAACAACCTGACATTAAGAGCAGAGAAGGTCAATCCCTAATTTCCAACATTCTTATTTGGCATTCTTCTTCCACTAGGGGATTTCCAATAGTTTTCAACTGTTTCCCCACACCTGCATGATTGAAAGCAAAAAAAAGAAACTCACTCTCCCAGGGACAACAGTGTAGTAGAGTGATGTGCTGCAATAGTGTTCAGCATAACAACTGAGAAACAGAGGAAAATGGGGCAGGTGTCAATAGATGTGTGAGGCTCTAAGAGGCTTAAAGGAAAAGGGATTCATATCCAGCTGTGGCCAGCACTGTCCTCCTAGAAGTTCCTTGGGGATAAATTGGGATTGGTGAAAAGTTTATTCCTTATTATGGGAGAAGGTAGACATAACTTTGTAGGTTAGCTCCTGGAGAAATTGCTATCAAGAGGGTAGGAGTCAGAAAGTGAGTGATAGAGGAATAGAAAGGAGGAATATAAATTACCAAATATCCCAGAAGGAAGAAAGTTCACTTAAAATATTTGCAGAATAGCTAATAAACCAACAGAAAAGATATTAATAACTCAAGGTAATTTGGCATCTAGGACATAAGTAAGACCAGAATGAATACATAAATATGAATAAGAATATGAATAATTAATTGTAAGGTAAAGGAAAATGTATCATCACCTGATGAGGCAACATATTTTGTGGATCCTCAAGAAAGCATGGGACCATAACAGGATGTTCCTGAATGATTTAAGAGAGAAATAAAAAGAGGAAAAATTGGATTCCATGGCAATGAATCTTACAAAGAAACAAGAGAGTGCAGCTGATCAAAAATGCAAATTCAGAAACATAAAGGACAATCTGAAAGAAGAGAAACAAAAAGTGATAATATTAAAGGAAACTATGATCTCTAGAAAAGCAAAACATATCAATTTCAAAGATGACTGAAGGATCATAGGTATCCCAGAAGGATGTTAAGTACAAAAACTTGAACGCAAGAAATAATGTAAGAAAAATGTCCAGAACTTCTGAACACAAAAAAGAAGACATTTGAAAGAATCTGTAATTGCCTGGGTGGGGGAGCAGGGATCCTTTGCAATACTTAAACAATGATTAGATTACATAGTGGTTAATCAACACATACTGTTTAAATTGCATGATTCTAATGACAACCTACTAATTCTGAAAATATCAAGGAGAAAGACCTTCAAATATAAAATAAAGGAAATTTGAATAATAAAAGACTGTTCTACATTCACCAGAAACTAAGGAATGGAATAAAGAGCAAAAGAGCTCAAGATAAAACCCAAAGTGACATGCAAACCAGAGCCTAATCACCAATGAAAAAGATGGGTATTCAATTAAAAAAAAGAAGCATTTGAAGCCTTCCTACAAAGAAAACCAGACCAGAGTAGATTATTTGCCTTGCAAATATACTGGATAACAGAAATATAAGAAATGTCAACAAATACAGCAACTGAAGAAGACATAGGTAAGAGAAATAAATATACAAGGATGAAATACTTATGTTCTAATTGGAGAGAGGATATGTGTTCTGAAGAACTCTGTCTTGAGGAGGTTGATAGAAAGGATTAAGTATGGTAAAGGGCTTAATTGTAGTTTTGATGATCTTAAAATTAGAAAGGGATGGGGTTAGAAATACAAAGGGAAGAAAGTGGAAGAAAAGTAGAGGGAACTATCTCACATCATCAATATGCACAAGTAAAAGAACTATACAAAGAAGGAAAAATGGGTATGGGGAGCAGGTATCACTTACTTGAACCTCACATTTATCTGAACTTGTCAAAGGAGGAAACAAAATACAAGGAAAGGTAGATTTAGAAAAAGATTAGCCATTAGCAAAACAAACTCTAACCTTGGAGGATGACTCATGAAGGACTTCAAAAGAAAAGAAAGGGGGACACCTAGGTGGTTCATTGGATTGAGAGCTAGACCTAGAGACAGGAGGTCCTGGGTTCAGATCTGACCTCAGAGACTTCCTACCTCAGAGACTTCCTAAATGGGTGACTCTGGGCAAGTCATTTAGGCCCCATTGCCTAGCCCTCACAGTTCTTCTTCCTTGAAGCCAATATACAGTATTAATTATAAGATGGAAGATAAGCATTTTAAAAAGAAAGAAAAGAAAGTAAGGATAATAACTTAGGAATATTGTCTTGGTGAGGGGAGAAAAAGATGTGCAGAGGGGCATAAGAGCATTGTTTATCAAGTATAGATCTTTGGCACTGAACATATTCCTCTCACCGCCTTTTTATTATTTATAAAGAAAGGTGCTGGAGACAAAAAGAGGAGAAAGTATAAGTGAAAAGGATGGAGGGAAATAGAGTGTTAACAGTTATAACAGAATTTGAATAGAAGGAAATCAGCTATAAAACAGAAGATAGCAGAATAGATTATAAATAAGAATAGAAAACTACATTGCTTGCAAGAAAAATACTTGTGGCACAAAAATTCCTAGCTAAAATTGGGTCCTGGAAAAAAATTTATTATGCTTCTTTTTAGCTAAAAATGCAGAGTACCATGTTCTCAGATAAGGCAATAACAAAAAGTGGAATTGGTTAAAAGAGATAAACATAGATGTTACTTTATGCTAAAAGGAACCATAGCCAATGAATTAATATCAATACTCAACATGTATGCACCCACTGGCATAGCATCTAAGTACTTAAATAATAAGCTAAATTAATTCTAGAGAGAAATAGACAGGAAAACTATAATGGTGGATCTCAATATACCGCCCCCCCCAAAGCATAGGTTAAATCTATCCAAAAATAAATAAGACATTAGGAAGACTCTGAGTCAGATTTTAGAAAAGTTAGAAACAATGGCTCAATGATTATTGAAAAGGAATAGAAAAGAGCATATATGTGTATTTCTTAACACTACATGGCATATTTATAAAAACTGATCATATAGTAGGGTAGAAAAATCTCAAAAACAAACACAAAATAAAGTTAAATATCTGTCGCTCACCACAATGAAATAAAATTACATTCAGTAAAGAACCATTGAATTTAGGATTAAAATGAACTAGAGATTACATAACATTTTTGAAGGAAATGATGAGTCAAAAATGTCACAGAAATGAATGGAATTTCATTAAAGAAATATGTAGATGCCATGTTAGAGCTGAGGGAAATCACTTACTGAGAGAAACTATAATTTTCACAATGCTTTAGGTGTTCTAGAATCCATAAATGGTGGAGGCAGAATCAGTTTTGTGGAGGTATCCTTTACAACTGTGGTGCCAAACTCAAATAGAAATGGTAGCCACTAAACTAAACATAAGGATCCCTAGTGTAACATTATCCATGACTTATTGTATTTTTACTTATTTTTTTAGATATTTCCCAATTACATTTTAATCTGGTAGAGGCCTCATTGTTGTGGGCTGTAATATGGTGCATGGGTAATATGTTTGACATCTCTGCTCTACAAAGTTAGGGGTTTAAAAACATAAGTCAAATACAGTGAGCACATTAGATAGAATAGCAAGATAAAGAATTATGGTCAAAGTGGAGAAACAAATACTATTGCATGTATTAGTATCACCATGGTGTCTCTGAATCCCAGTGCTTCATTTGAAGCATTTTAATTCACAACTCAAGATAAGAGCTTTCTACCATTCTCTTGCCTTTGCTGAGAGGGGCTGACAAAGACATCCCAAGATATAAATAATACAGCTTTGTATAAGTCCACCTCTGGGACTGTGATTTCTGAAGCAATTAAGTCCTCCTATTATGATAGAAATTCAGACTTGAAAAGGAATTTGTTGATAATTCTCTTGGAGGTGTAGGAGACTACACCCTTTTGTTTAATGATGCAGACATTTTGCTACTTGACATCCTTCTTTCTTATTTAGATTGTTTCATATCTTAAGTATATGCTTTTTCTATTGGATTATATGTCTCTGGTATGGACTAGCAATGAAGTAATAAATTGGATAAGGACTTGGATAGTAAATTGAAGTTATTATTCAAGAATAGCCATTCTAAGAGTAACTAAGAGGTACTTATATACATATACATACATATATATATATATGCAATATGCAATAATTATGAAGAAAACAACAGAAAGGCAGGAGTTCCAGGGAATGGTAAAGAGAATTGTTTCTGAGAATCCCTTCTACTGGGTGCTGCATCAACATAAAAATCAATCATTAGAGGTCCTATCCCACTATAAATATTAGGCAATTCTTGCCATGGAAAAAGAAAAAAATACATAGCTCATATTTAACTGATAGAAATCTAGGGCCATTAGCCTTGGAAAATTAAACATACCCAAGTAATTAGGTCATTGAACATTGTTAAGTTTTCTGTTTCCTTACTAATGTGCATATTTTAGTGACTATCTTTAGCTAAAATTTATTCAGAAACATTTCATAAGATTTAAACTGAAAGCATAAAAACAACTGGGATGATCGGTATAAAAACTGTTTTTTTGTACTCTTCCCCACATACCCCTTCTTCCTCAACTTCACTCATCTCTTACATCCTCCACACCTACCATGAATCTCTTCCCCCTACTTCTCTTGTCTTCTGCAAATCTCTGAACTCAGATAACTTAATTAGACCATTAATCTGGAAGTATAAAGAAAGGGAGAACAAGATGGTAAAGAGAATAAGAAGAAAAGGATGGGGAAGGAAAAAAGATTGAATGATAGAAAAAAGAAAAAAGCAAGAAAAATCACGAGATTAGAGAATTAGAGGATTTCGAGTAGGAAAGTTCTTTGAGTCACCCAATACAATCCTCTTATTTTACAGATGAGGAAACTGAGGCCTGGGAAAGGAAAAAGGAAAAGTAGAAGTCAAGCCAAAGCAACATTCTAAGATGTATTTAAAAATGATATTTTAAAAAGTAGTGATACAGGAGTGGGAAGAAAGGGGAAAGAAATTTAAGATTATACCCAAAATGTCAGAATGAGGGACATTCCAGCTCATTCCGATGCCCGTTTTGTCAACCCATCAACCAAACTTGGATTTTTCCTTACAGAGCAAGAAGAGACCTTTAGAAACAATTTTGACCAACTCCTTTCTTTTTTTGATAACTACAAAATGAGGCAGAAAAGTGAAAGTGATTTATACAGTCTCCCACTTAGTTATTAACCAAAGCAGGGCTCAAGCCTAACTCATCTGATGCCAAGTCCATTCTTGTGTTTACTGCATGGTACACCTTTGTTGGAATAAATACATAATAGAATAGTAATGCTGCCCCTGGCCTTTCTACTTTTTTTAGTAATCTTATAAAACCAAAACCCCAAAACATGAACCCAAATAAACAATTGAAAAATCACATGGTTTCATCTGCATACTGATTCCAGCAGTTCTTCCTCTTTGTCTTAAGTCCCTCAGAATTGTCCCGGATCATTGTAGTGCCGATGATAGCCAAATCTATCACAGATGATCACTCCACAGTATTGCTGTTACTGTGTACAGTGTTTTCCTGGTTCTTTTTTACTTCACTCTGCATCAGTTCATGTAGGTCTTTCCATCTCTCTCTGAAGTCATCCTGTTCATCATTTCATACAGCACAGTAATATTCCATCACCATCATATACCACAATTTGGTCAGCTTTCATTTTCCAAGAGGACCAATGATATGGTGGAGTCCTGTCTTAAGTTATACATGAATTGGATTAAAATGAGGCAGACTTGCATAAAGTCATCAGCTTCACTCTCTTTTCCAGAGTCATCTAAGCCCAGTATCGAGATGAAAGGCAGAGTGATTGGCAATGGCCCAGGATGAGGTGGAAAACTTTGGTGTCTTCAATGTCTAACCAAGCTCTAAGTGCTCCATAGCACCTGCTTAAGCTGCCTTTGTGGCCACTGGAACAAATTGTTCTCATCTGCCCATTCTACTGGGGGAAGCTTCACATGCTTGGGGTAGACTTCCCCTTAACTCACCAACAGGTATCTGCCCAGATGGTTTTATCAATGTGGCTGCTGCCTGTGATACAGTGTCTTGGAGCCACAGTTGAGAGTCAGTGACAAATGAACACCAGAGGA